>NC_053042.1:55825761-56425761 GCF_003473485.1 Medicago truncatula
GGGTAAGACAATTACCTAATGTTGGATCATAGAACCGCTCCATGAGTGGAATAATACTACTTTTTCCAGAACCATTTCTGCCAACAAGTGCCACAGTTTTCTTAGCAGGAACTGTGAGATAAAACCCACTTAAGATAGGGATTTCAGGGCGTGAAAGATAACTGAAGTATACATTCCGAAACTCTATATTTCCTTGCACGGACACAGGAGCACTTCCGTCATGATCAAAAGACGAGGATGACCGGCTTATCATCTCGAATAGTCTATAGGCAGCTATTCGCCCTTGATCAAATGAGTAGAAATTTGTCGCCGCTTGGTTTAATCCCCTTAATCCAGTAACAAAAATGGTAAGGAAAATATAAAAACAAATAAGAAAATATAGAAGTTAGGAATGATGCTTACAAGCCACTTAGAATGACAGCAAACAGAGCTGTTATAATTTCCCCGCCGTGAGCTTTTCCGTGTATAACCAAGAACCTTCCAACCCAGAGTTGTAATGCACAAGAACATATTGCAAGCCCATATGTAAATCCAAGGCCAAGCCCTTGGACAAGACTTATTAATATACCATATCTAAGAGTAGCTTGCAGTGACGTTGCATATGAATATTTTGCCAATGTTTCATTTGTAAATGCAGACAAGGTCCGTATGTAGGAAACTGCCTGCGTCACAAGAAATTATAAACACTCAGAACCAACGGCACATGAATAATTCATCAAATAATGAGAACTTCACCATTATTGCCAATTCACCAAAATCAAATATAAAGGAAAAAAGAAAGATAAAAGCGCAACATCTCCAATCTTACAATTAAATAAATGTATTTCCTTCCAACCATAGAGTAAACCTCAAAACTATTCCATGTATAATAAATTAACAATGGGTTCAATGAAGCATGTAGACAAATAGAAGCATCAACCAAAGATATTAATAATTTTAATCTATGTATTTGTAACAATTTAATAAGAGCACTCTTTATCAATACCCTTATTAATGGCCTAACCCTACACCCTCCCATTTATGCTAAAAAGTAGGAGAGAAATTTCTCCTTATTTCACCATATACAGGTCATGGGTGGTAAAAAGGACTGCTGGAGAATATTATTCAATCCATAACTACAAGCAGAATATTTATAGTTGAAATTTTGAATCATATTATTTCACAGATGTTTCATGAATTATGTCATGGTTTTCTCTTCCAATTTAAATGAACAAAAGATCATCCGTTTCTCTCAAAAAAATTGTTGTCATCTCAGTAACGGCCACGTCAAGCATTTCTATTTCCGTAAAATAATAAATAAAACAGATAAAATCATATTCTACCAAAGACTTCTTGCAAAACTTCTCTTTAGATGCCCCGTCACAAAATGTAAGACCCTTAAAGCATGAATAATATTATTAGGATAAATACAGAACCAATTACACGATATGAAAGACTTTCAAACAGATTCCAGTCCTTTCTTTCACTACATATTAAAATCACAATCCCCAATTGGAATGATACATTGAATGTTATGTCTTAACTCTCAAGCATACCATTTGTTCAATAATACAATGCATAATGAATAATAAATCAAGCAATAAATAACCTGTTCAGCAATGCTGGCAGCTTCGGCATATGCATCTTGGATATTCTCTGCAAGCCTATGAAGGAATATATTTGATATTCCTCCTGCAGCAACAATAAATGGACCTGTAGCCAATGTTATCAATGCTATCTGCCAACAATTGATAAAAGCAATAACAAGACCACTGAAGAATGTAGCCATATTATGAATATAATTCCCAACCTGTATCATTAGAAGTCAATAAACATATTGTCTGAGATGCATGTGTCGAGATATTAACCACAAAGAATAATAAATTTGCAGAGAGTAAAACATACTTTTTCACTGAGTGCAGACTGAATGAGCAGTACATCACTCAATACTTGACTCACAATGTCTCCGTTATTTCCATAAGTATCAAAGAAACTCATATCTTGGTTAAGTAATACTCGAACATATTTTGATCTGATGACGGCTGTCTGCCGTTCTCCGGTAAGAATCCAACATGAAACCTCTTTTAAACAAGAAAGAAAAATAAGAACAGCAGGAAACATATATTCAATATCTAATGAAGATTCATTATTCGTGATTAACTTACCAATCCAACCAGCAACAAAAACACCACCAGCGATATAAACAATGGTCAAAGCAAGCTGCGAAAGAAACAACAGCAAGGGTAAGTATTAAGTAAGTATAAGTCAATTTTTAACATCAGAGTCACAAACAATGGGTCCTACAAAATATTTTTTTTTGAAATGGGTGTCCTTCAGAATAATTAAATTTGTAATGTCATCCAGTCTGATTATTAAATTAACCAGTTGAACCAAGAGCTAGGTTTTAAAACATAATCTATAGTCTGTTGTAGGTCAAACCACATTAAATTATGTCACAATTTTCCTTCAACATAATTGTTGTCTGTGCAGCTGCAGACAACAGCTGAGTTCTATGTATTTGTAAAATGTTGAATACCAATGTGATGGAAGACCCGCTAGCATCAACAAAGCCTGTGTTTAAAGGTAAGATTGTCGCAATCCAATATTAGGGTTTAGTAGTGTGATGGAAGACCCACTAGACTCCTAATTATATTTTTTTTTTTGTCAATAATCTGTTTTGGTAATTTTTGTTTACAGTATGGGAAATAATTATTATCACGAAAAAGTTGAATCACAATGTGCAACCAACAAGTATGATAGGATCATTTCAATTTTACCCCTCCATGATTTCCACCAAAGTGGGAGATAACTATATGATGCTCTTTTAATATACATACGCGTAACCCCATCTGTGAAATTCGTGAGGAAAATCCTCTGTGATATTTAGCACTCCTCTTACGGTATTTAGGTTGAATTCATGCTTGGCTTGTTACTTAGCTGATATAAAAGCTTAATTTGATATATTTCCCAATATTAGGGTTTACTAGTAATATGACAATGATTGTAATACCCACCCTAGTTGATCCAACGGTCCTTGATTGATCACATCCATTGTTCAAACACAATTATCTTGTGAATTTACCTAAATCCACTCCCTTTGAAAATTATCCTTCCTTTGACATAACCCCAATGAAACCTCAATCCTCCACGAAACACTAAACCTAACTGTTTTGCAATGCTTGCATCCTGCCATAAGCTATTGTTTTAGAGAGGTTATAGAAAACAAGAGCTCGTAAGATGATACGCCCCCAACCAATAAAAGACTAGCTTCGACATCAATCTCATCCGTCATAATTTGGTCGACAAACTAAGTTCTAATCACTCACCCCTAATCCTTCTCTCTAGATTCTCACTCTCCAATTCTCCATTTTCTTAACACTTAACCAATTAAAGCTAAAAGAACAACCAAACAATCTCCAGTATCACTCTCAAATAGCTCAAGGAATTTAATGTATTGATGACTAAATCAACAAGTTAAGCATGTTTACTACATACTATAATAGTCCACCTAATTTTCATGAAAAACCAACTCTTCAATCACATCAAACTACCAAACTAATATAACAGTAGAAATCACTTTATTTTCACTAAATTAAAACTAAAAAGAACACTGATTTCAAATTGCAATAAAAAAAAAATGAAACGAAATCGAACCTCTTTGAACCTATGAAACATATCCTGCTCCTGAGGAACGCGAATAACTTTAGCAAAGTAATGCAAGTAAACAACAAGCGCAGTTCCATGAGCCGCCGCAGCGATAGAACCAACCACCATAAGAAACCAGTCAAACCGGTCAGCACACGCAAATAACCGAGAGAAAGGAACAGCAGCTGGCGGCGGTTCAATATCCTCCATCTCTTCCATCTCCTCCTCCGCTTCCATTTGCTGCGACGCCGAAGTCTCTCCTCCGATGTCCATGAACGGTGACGGAGACTCCGGCGGCTCCGAAACCTCGGAAACAGGTGTTAATGGTTGCACATGTGGTGGTGACCACCCGAATAGACCTCTAGAAACCATCATCTCCGATCCTAGTCAGCACCGGAATTCAAAAATTGGAAAAAGTTTCTCGACTGAATTGTGAATCAGATCGGTAACTACTTTTTCTGTTGGGGAAACGACATCGTTTTGAACGCCACCGTGGCGGCGCGTGGGTTGACTCGGTCAACAAAGTTCCGTTCTAACAAAGTTTTTTCTTCTCTTCTTCTTCGATTCTTCTTCAACTTTGTTTTTTTTTTTTTTTTCTATCGAAGTTTTCGGTTAGGAAGGAAATAATTAGAAAAGTGTGAGCGAGCGTGTGCTGTGAAAGTACTAAGAAGGAAAAAACACAGCACGGAGCTGGAAGATGGAAGAAAGGGTGTTTTGGTAAATTGAATGGGAATGATGGTGTTGGTATATGTGTGAACAGCTGGATGATGTGGAAGTAAATTACGTTTAGATCCTTTGTAAGAGTCGTTGGAGTGTAGTGACACGTGCGAAATATTGGTGTGCGGTGTTTTAATTAATAAAGATGAGAAATTAATTAAGTCATGGTCATTTATTGAAATTGAATTAAAAACTGAAGAGAAGAGCGCTTTTGGTTCTGGCGTCTTTGATTGGAATTAAGAGACGCTTTTTTGTCGTGCCAGTGCATTTCCTCTGTTCACTTTCTCTTTTTCCCATCTGTAATCTAACGCTGTGTTTTTTATTCATTATTCATTTAAATAAAATTTAATGTGCTTCTATTTTTGGATTTAATTTAACCTTCTTTTTTTAACATCCTTTAATAAAAAGACATTTCATTTTAATTACAAAAAATGTTATGTTAATATTTTGTAAGTCTTTTTTTTTTTTTTTGGTAGATAAGGTCTGCCCTGCTTACGAAATTGGATTATGCTTCAATTGATAAGTTCCCATTAGATGTTGGTATGAAACTAATTTACACCCATCATGTATCCCATTAAACTATGTTAATATTAATTTTAAATTTTAAATTCTTTTATGAAAAGCTACTTTTTGTTTAATATCCTTGCGTGTATAACAAAGGATGAAGGTGAATATTAATAGTAACACCATATAATCAGCAATCAGCTAACTGATGCAATTTTCTTAATTAATTTTACTAGTTAACTCTCTTTGCACCTTATAACTAATAACAATATTGAGAAGGATGTACCAAAAAAAAAATATTGAGAAGGAATAAATGTCTTTTAGAGTATATGATCAAATAAGTTACGGTATTTTTTTTATAGGTTCTCTCCATTATATGTAATTTATTTAATTAAAATATTGAATTAGATGTTTATTGGTTCTTATCTATTCAGATATTGGTTTGTCGTATTATGTGATTCTAACACATTCTGTTATTAGATCCAAAATTTCTTGGTTGATTGCCATATATTATACTTTTCTCTTACTAATGGAAAAGTTAAGCAATTTGCAGTATGTTTTGGAGTATTTAGATTAGATATGAATGATTTTGTGAGAAAAAACATCTTTATCACTTTAGAGATTCTATCACTTTTTGCGGTTAAAGAAGGTGAATAATTAGTTTTCTTTTTGAAGAAAAAAATGAATAATTTAGTTAACTTTATAAAAGTGACTTTTTTTTTTAAGAACTAAAGAACAAGTTTGAGGATGTTGCATTCTATTACATCAAAACGAAGCTTAAGATTAAGTGTAGGAGGAGAAAAATCCACACTTGTCGAGTCAAAAGATTCATGATGATCTAAGGTTACTAGAAAATCCACATAATTTTCTTTTAAGGGAAGAAGATCCACATAACTAATTTCTTATAAATACGGGCATATGAGATGAGATAGTTTATTAGAATGTGTGCATTATATTTAATCTTTTAATAAATTGAAGGCACAAAATTTTTAAAAAAATTATTTTTTTAAATTTCTTAACATGTGTCCTAAGAGCACAAGTTAACACTATTCAAAGAATAAAAAATGTCAACCAACATAGGTTGACAACATTTAATGTAACTTTGAATGATTATTTTAGCAAAAATCTCGTGACATTTAATGTAACTAATTTTGAACACAATTTTGTTATATTTTACTCCATCCGTTTTAAAATGAGTGTCGTTTTAGCCAATTGTATACATAATAAGAAATGTAATAAAGTAGTCAAATGTCGTAGCAATTTTACCAAATTATTCTAATCAACTATTGGTTTGTTTTTCATTAAACAAAAAATAATACTATGGAAGTAGTGTAACATAATATTAATTGAAGGGTACAATTGAGAATAAAAAATTATTATTGCATTGGAAACTGAAATTGACATTCATTTCGAAACAATTTTTTTTAAGCTAAAACGACGCTCATTTTAAAACGAAGTCTAAGAAATGTAGTTTTAAATATCATTTTTTATATAAAAAAAGTTATCGTTTTGATCTTATTAAGATTTTTGTCAACGTGTCTAACAAATCTAAATTAAGAAATTATTTTTTTTAAGAAATAAAATAATTCAATTTTCAATGTATTGAATAGACAAAAAAAAATTATTATTAAAACTTGCTATTTATGGTCTTTAAAGGACGCCTTGGTGACACTTGTTATCATTTTCATATAATTAATTCACACAACTAAATCAAATTATTATTCAAAAACTAAATGAGTGTGACTCATTAGCTAAGGAATATCAAATTTTCTAGAGAGTGTTGTGAATTGTGATATCTGTGAAGCGTGAGTACAAATCTCACATTAAATGAAAGAGTTGAGGTTGAACAATATATAAGCAAGATGATTCGTAAATCCAATGTTTTAAAGTTTTACATGAAGAAGTGGTGTCCAACCCATTTGTGCGGTTGCTCTTAACCTAGTGTGTTGACTGTTGATTCAACTTAGTGAGACTCCCCCTTATTTGACCCAAAAGTGGTATCAAAGCTTAAGGTTCGACAAAAAGTTCGACCGACTCCTCATGTCGAAGGTCTTCACGACAACGGTGGTCAGACGACGTGTATCGCTGGTGCATGGGACAACGACGGTACAAGTACAATAGTATGTGGATGTAAAAGCTTCCACTTAAAAGGGATTGTAATGAATAGAATGACTTACATTGTTTAGAAAATTGAAGGTTGAACAAAATATAACTAAAAGGACTTAAAAATCTAATGTCTTTTAAGGTTTTAGATTAAGACATGGTGCCTTATTCAGTTGCGTGGTTATTTTTCATCCAATGGGATGATCCGCCAATATCCCCATACAATCCAACAATGGTATGGTTCGACTTGATGGGGGACGGAAGAGATTATTGGTGTCAGAACACATACGCAAGAAGTCACATGTGTGTGTGTTTAAGAGAGAGAGAGAGAGAGAGAGAGAGAGAGAGAGAGAGAGAGAGGAAAGAAGAGAGAGAGAGAGAGAGAGAGAGAGAGAGAGAGAGAGAGAGAGAGAATTGAGGTTATGACTCTTAAACTCAATGTTAATTAAATTCAATAAGACTCCCCCACAAATATAAACTCAATATTAATTCAATCCAATGAGACTCCCCTACATAATCCAACAGGGAGGACGACAGTTCGATCCCAAACATATTTTTAGAGTGGGGCAAAGATTTTTTAGTTACGACGTAAACATCTAAGCAGAAATTAATCTTGTTATCCAGATAGACCTAAGTTTGTTTTATCAATTAAGTTGAAATAATTGTTAAAAAAACTAAGTCAAAATGACCTCCATGAATACCTTGTAAATAAAGATGGTATAGAGAATAAGGTCACCATCAAACACCTTAAAATCAATCTTTTAGTGATATGGACAACAAAGATGCACCTCCAATGAAATTAATGGTGCATATAGTTGATTCAAGTAGAGATTTGCAAGTACAGAGCTTGATGATAGTAACCCACGAAAGCTATTTTTTTTTAAAAGAGCCTCCGCCTAAAATTATGGCCCTTAAAATTGGCATCAAAGAGAATTAAATATAAATTTTTTGAAGAAACACACTTCAAGATTTCAACCAAACATCAGTGGATCAAACCAAATAGATTATGTGGACAAAAGAGTTTTTCTCTTCTGAAAACTAAGATAAATAATATTGAATGGTTTGTACTCGTTTTCTAGCCTTAACATGTTCAGTATTTAGGACGATTAGATTATATTAGCCTATAATGTTGGAAAAGATATAACAATAGATATAAATATGCTATGTGTTTGTAGAGATCGTTCTGCGAGTCTTTACTAATAGTTTAGAAACCTATATGTTTGACTTGATTATGTGTCATATATACACTATTTTTGTATGAGTTATGTTAACTTATGCCCGGGCACGGGCACAAGTTAAGAACTAAAAAAAGAAATGAAAAGTAAATTTTGCATTGAAAAAAATAAACTTTTATATCAGCTATTTATAGAATTCAATTGGTAAGTTAAAACATTCGATTCAGTCTGATTTGTAATACATTCTTTAACACCAACTTAGAAAAGTTGCAACAGAGAAAGTAGAATAAACAGAGTCAGTTCATTGAAATCCCTACACAGGACCGTCCCTGAGAATTCGGAGGCTCGGCTCTGGGATTAAAAGGAGGCCGGTGATAATACCCAAAGGTGAAAATGACTACCGTATACACAGGGTCGTTCCTATATATTTGGAGGCTCGACTCTAATATAAAGATAGGCCTCTAATAAAAATAAAAACATAATTTTTTTTAAAAGAGCAATTATCTATTTAAATTGAAAATAATATCCATAACGATAAAAAAAAGTTGTTAAGAGTCCCACATCGGTTAGGAGTTGACCTAAGAATTTGTTTATAAGTGGGGCAATCCTCACCTCACAAGCTGCTTTTGTGGGGTTGTGTTAGGTCCAACCACGATTTCTAATATTTATTGTAATTAGCACAGAAAAATCAATATTCTAATCAATAATATAAAAATACAACTTTAAACGAATATATTTATCAATCTTCTATGTTATTTTTTTCCATAGTTTGCACAAAGCCAAAATAAAAGGTTTATAATATTTTTTTAGAGAATAATTATCATGCTTGTTCTTTCAAATAAAAAATTATAATATTTATTGTTAGAGTTTAACTATTTTATACGATAAGTATGGATAAAAAATAACAAGAACTGTTCTAATAAAATATGAAGAAAAAAAAAATTATATTTTTATTTGTAAATATACAATCCAATTTGTTGAGAATTTGGTTGAATTGGAGAGAGGATTGAGAATAGATGAGCCTCAAATCCATATAAATTATGTCTAAATCAAAGCCCTCACATACTAAAAAATAATAATTAAAGAAAGAAAAGAAGAAAAAAGGAAAAGAAAAACACGGATCCTGGGAGAAGAAAATAGGAAAAGCAAAACATATAAAAAAATAATGGATGCTAGGTGTTGAACACACTTCCAAGGCAATGCAAGCTCACTATTGTACCGCTGGGCCGCTTGAACAATTCTGATATTTAATTGCGCCATATATATTTATTAATTTATTTACATGCAGCATATAAAAATAAATAAAAATTGGGCCTCCAAATTTAGGAGGCCCAGCCCAATAGAGCTGTTTGCACCCCCTTAAGGCCGGCCTTGTCCCTACAATGCACATATGGAGCATATAACTGCGCTTCACAAATAATGACATCACCATCGAGAAGAACTTGCCAATAACAGTTTTGATTGCAGAGCAGCCATAAGCAAGTTGGTTACCTACAAAAGAATTGTAGCTAGCAATCCTCACCTATAAAAGCAAAACAAACAAACAAAAATATCAATTAAGGAAACACAATGGTACCATGTAGTTTTGTTTGATATGTATCATCATCCAAACAATCAATGTCATATTTTCATATTTTAAAATAAATTCAAATGTTAAACAAATTTTACTGGTATCCAACTAAAGTCCAAAGTACATGAGAATATACCTTTAAGGGTCCAATCCCTTTCACAAACCCAATCATCATCAAAATTTCTTTAAACTACCGTTCTTTCAATATAACGTGCGTATTTCAAAGGCAACGTTTAGCATGGGAAAATTGGCATATTTCTCCATCTTAGATCAATTTAACAAGGGCCATTGATTTAATGTTAATAGAGATCAATGGATAAGATTGCTCTTAAATGTTTACCTTGAATTTGGATGAATTTTAATTTTAAAAAACTGATGTACCATTATTTGAAGTTGTACAAATCACCTAGGTTTGATATATTTATAAAATTAGAACATGTTGAAAACAGTTTTGTTTTACTTTCTGTTTTTTTTTTTTTTTTTATCAAAATCAATATTTCATTTTCTTTATTATATAGAAAAACTCGATAAATGTTAGTATTTAAATTAATATTTCTTCATTCGTTCGGTTTGAAGTCAGAATCACTAACTTCTTTAACGGTTAACTCAAACTAATAACTCTCTATTCACTTTGTTTATTATAAATTTTTATATTGATATCATTTATTTGAGTTGTTGTTTGACGTAAACAGGATATATTTTAGAATTAATTTTTTAATTCTTGTGTTTTTCAGGAATATAGTTGAACTTGTTCATTTCCTTTGGCATGTGGTAGAATTTGCCATGAACTTCTTGATTTTATTTTTATAGTTTTTTATTTCAAAAACAAGGTAAATTTAGTATTATTAAATGATGACCTTAATAACTATTTCACAAATAATATGAATTTTGACGATGTATATTTATTATTTTTTATGAACCAAGTCATATTCATGTAAAAATAAAAATAAATAAAGTGATAATATTTATTTTTGGAAGAACGTTTTTCACTAAAATCTGAAGGGTAAATAATTGAAATCTTTTCTTTTTTGAGGAGATTAAGGAAATAAAATCTGAAGTATGAAAATGTTAGTCACATTTTTTGGTCTATGTTTTTATATTAAGTTTTCTTTTTATTGAGAATGGGGTTGGAAAAGGTTAGCAGGAGTGTTAAAAAAATATTGTATCTCCCTGTGATAAAGAAATAAACAAATTAATTGGGTTCAAATTATAATTTTGAGTCAAGGGTACAAATCCGAATATAAAAGAATAGGGAGTACAACTCATTACAAGTAAAACAAAATTGATCTAAGATGGGAAAATTTGATAATTTGCCCATACTAAAACTTGCCTCCTATGAGTGTTTGAATTTCACATAGGAACAAAACAGCTCATAACACACTCAAACACACAGTGTATTGGTCTCAATTATAAAGCCATATCATGTGACATTAAAATACGATCTGAAAAATCGCATACCGTAACACACAAGTACAAATAAATAGTGGTGATAACTTACCCAAATAAGGAGTGTCTTGGACTGGGGTAGAAGTAGAAGTCGAACAATCCAAACAAACAATGTAGCTCAAAACTACAAGACAAAAGGACCAAATTGCCATGCTAGCTTTTAAGTCCTGGTAACATTGTGAAGTGCTTCTTATTCTTGTTCTTGATGAAAACACTAATCAAAACCATTTCAGATTGCAACGAAGTATTCAACAACTCAACACACTAATTGATAAAAGAAGGTTAATAATTAAAAAACGAAAGCTTTGCAACCTATGACATGAATTTTTGTTTTCATGCAAAAATAATATTAGGACAAATTAATCGTACCTCATTCATACCAAACTCAACCACAATTTCTTGAGAGGCACCAACTTGTTTGATATTGAACTTGTTGATTAACGTAATAACTGAAATTGCTAAGATGGGCTGAATCACTAAATCATCCATCAACATGAAAATTACATTTTGATCTTTCATAGTGACACCACTTGTTTCTTTACGATTCATAGGTTGCAAACATCGACAACACCAGAGGAGTTCGTTATCACATGATGTAACATCATAAGGGCATCCATTTGGGCACTTATGCAGCGAAATTCCGAGGTTGTGATCATTAGCATTTGGAGTTCTAAAGTTGGAGAGAACATAATTCTGGTTGAGGTTTTGGAGAGTACTACTAGTGTGATGCAGATTGCCTAAGCTACCCGCCAAATGCATGTTAACGTTATTGCTACTTATGAGCCTTAAAACTGTGCCAAAAGACAAGTGAAACATGTTTAAGAGAGAGTCTACGGCAGCTTTTGATGCTTCTGCAAACAGAACTTTGTTTTGCTTTGTGTCAACCGGAAGCTTAAGGGTCATTTTGGTGGAAGAAGAAGCCATATTGAAAGTGTACATTAAATATAAAACCAGAGGCTATTCATTTATAGGCAGATTCACAGGGTTGCAGTTAAATTTTTTATTTTCTTTGAAAGGAGGGTTGCAATTAAATTTAATTAGATTGGATAGGGGAAGACACATAAAATCGTACTAGTAAATGTATTGGGAGTATTTATTACTAAGAGATTGGAAATTGGAATGGAAAAGTCCCCTGGCCACAACAATGGTGTCGTTTAATTTAGGAAATGAAACTTTTTTTCCACCACGGGAAAGTCCCTTTACCCAGGACACCTTTTGGTTTTGAACTGGCAAACAAAAAGAAAAAATTAAACTCAGTTTATTATTTAATGTTATTTTTATGCTTACTACTGCACCTCCCCATTTCTTAAGTACACTATTTCTTTTATATTTTATCGCTTCAGCTTGTGCACGTTTTCTTCTGATCTTGCCTCGCCATATCAATCTTTTCGCCAATTTTGCAGTGCTCTCATTTGCTCAACTTTAGCCTATATTTACATATATTTTCAATGCAGTAAATAAATACTTTTTATATGCCTATCTCTAAATTCATATTGCAATTAAATAATGGAAAGAAAGAAATATTCTAAGAGTTACTACCCCCTTTTAGTTAAGAAGTATTGCATAAATATGACCCCATTAATCAAGGCTTTTGATACTACTTCAAAGGACACATAAATACATTAATTTTTTTCGAAGGAAATAAATACATTAATAAAAGGTAAGATCAAAACAGAAAAAATGAAAGTTTGCTCTTACTAAAATGTTTATAAGTTTACCTTTTCAAATTAAACGGCACCCACAACAATTGATAATTCACGGTTATTGTCTAACAATTGCAACTTGCACCCTTTGATTACTATTTTAAACAAAAATTAACATTTTAAATTCATTCAATAAATTATACTTTTAAAAGTTTTTTTTAGAGGTTTACTTTAAACTTTTAACATTCTATAAACAAATAAATTTAATAATGCAACATAGATTTAAATCATTATTTAAAATAGAAATAATGAATAGTTAAGTATACACACATTAAAATTCATTTTAGCATTGTACCAAAAAAAAAAAAAATCATTTTAGCAATTTTACATCCAGATCAATTTTGATCCAAGCTATTCAAAAAGAACACGAGTTGATAAGAATTATACTTCAATGTATTTAAGCTCAAGTCAATTTGCAATCAACTCAATTTTAACCAAAATAAATTATTTCATAAACAAGAGAAAAGACTATTTCACGAATTTGAGAAAACCAAATTTCTTCTTCTACCTTCCCTACAAATTAACCATGACCAAGATAACATTTTTGTTGTTGTTGGTGGTGATATAACCAAGATAGCATTTTAGTAGCTCTATCAACTATCTCCGACACATTTACCACATTTCCATCCACCGTTTATTTTAAGTGAGATACAATTAATACCAACCATTCACTAATTAAGAATGATAAATGTACAAAACGAGGTTCGCAAGCTTGCCTCTTATATCTGCTCTGTTTCAACCTCCTTTATTCTTGGAAACTTTTTTTTTGAAAGATTATTCTTGGAAACTTCTTATGTATATAATGATGATATATGCATGAAAGCTCGTCGTTTATACAGGTAATCATCGATAAAATTGACGTCCATGAAATATTTAATTTATTAGGATAAATTTTCAATAAATTTTGCGAAAGTTTAATTGTTACTCCCTCTATTACTATTGATTATAAACAAAATTAACTTTTTAGATTCATTCGATCAATTAATTATGCATGTGATCCATATTATAAACTACATACATCATTAATTAAATAAACTTAAAAAATAAAATTTGCTTATAATTAAAACAGCAGGAGTATTAATTAGTGCTAGTTGTATAAGTTACCTCTGAATCAAATGAAGTAAAGATAAGAACAACACAGTAGGAACCACATTTAAGCAAAATAAATCCTTCCGAATGAAGCAGAAACCATCGAACAAAATCAGAAAGCAACGACCACATTATAAAAACCAAAATACATTGACCTCTTAAGAGTTTAAAGACTTAAAACAAAACATAAAATACTTCTTCAAACATCTTTCTTGATGAAAACACTGGTCAGGACAGTCTTGGATTGCAAAGAAGCTTTAAGTAACTTGATGCCCTGTAATAAAAATAAAAACCAATGCAATGTGAGTATTAAAAAAAAATTAATGACATATTTAACAAATATAAATATCAAATAACAATATACTTTACCTCATCCATTCCCATCTCAACAACCTTTTCCTGCAACGCACCAACCTCCTTGATATTGAATTTGTTCAGCAAAGTAATGCTTGATATTGTTGACATTGGCTGAACGACTAAATCATCCATCACCATAAATGTCACAACATCTTTCACAAAACCATTCGCAGTCGAAATGTTCTTTCGGACAGCCTTCTTTCCAATATAATCCATTTGATAGGCCATAACTTGACTGCAATTAATACAACGAGTTGAGCTATCACATGTGACATAAGCACACCTGTTTAAGCATCTATAGTACAAAGTTACTTCATCTCCTACGATGTTATTGGCATCTGCATCATTTGCGGGAAGAAAGCCAGCAATTCCAGCAGAAGAGACAGGAGCTATTGGGTTCAAGAGTTCCTCCTTAGTTTGGTTTTGTTCCATATAATTATCAGACAGAGTTTCAACACTATGATAGAGGTTACCTATGCTACCAACCATGCCATTTTTGGTCAGTAGTTTAACTACTGTACCGACAGGCAAGCGAAGCAAGTTAAAGAGAAAATCTATCACAGCTTTGGAAGCTTCAGCGAACAGAACTTTGTCATTTTTAGTGTCAATGAGAAGTTTGAGGGTCACTTTGTTGGGAGAAGAAGAAGTTGAAGAAGCCATGTTGAAAGGATAACAAACCGAGATGCTGTATTGTTGATTTATATAGGCCGATTCTAAGGAATAATGTGGTATAAAGGCATATTGCAGTACTATTTATTAGGCTTATTGATGTGTTTAGCCCTTGCAATTAGGCGGTATTTAAAAATTCGTCCCTGTAATTGCTAATCCTGGCATTTTAACCCTGTAATTGTTAATCGTTTAAAATTTCGTCCCTCTCCCCACTTAATCACTGCCACGCCACATGAAATTCCAAATTTACCCCTGGGTTTCCAATTCTTTCTTCAATATTTTGTCCTCTTCTTAAGGGCAAAATTGAAATTTCATGTGTGACAGTGATTGCCACGTCATCAAATTAGTGACGTGGCAGTGATTAATTTGGTCCAAGGACCAAATTTTAAACGATTAACAATTGCAGGGTTAAAATGCCAGGATTAACAATTACAGGGACGAATTTTTAAATGCCGCCTAATTGCAAGGGCTAAACACATCAATAAGCCCTATTTATTATTAAGAGCTTAGGAATGTGGCAACTGTGAATTCCCATGTCAATGTATTCAATCGAGATTTCAGTCAAACAGTTTTTTGAGCTTACAAACAATAACCAATTTCAGGCAAACCATGCAGGAGCGTGGTTGTGGCTGTGGACTGGTGTAAATGACTAATCTACTTCCCACGCATTAAAAATTACTTAGTGTTTCCAAAGTGTGTGAATCTTAAAAAATAAAAAGAGTCTATTTTTAAATGTACAATTAATTTATAAGAAATTATTCGTCCAGTGTAAATAAAAGAGTCATTGAAAAATAAAAGACTTTATTCTATGGTCTTAGCCTCTTGGGCAAAAAAAATAAAAAATACAAGACTATACTATGTGAATTCAATTGAGTAATGATTCTCCTTAGAGTTAGATATTTGGATGATGTAATTGAATTTTTTAAATAATTTAGAATTTTAAGCAATTCAAATAACTCAATTAAATTACATTCATTTTTAGATATTTTTGTTTGGATGAACTAATAAAAAAAATTCTATTGTCAATATTTTTGGACTACTTTTATAAATTTTATTTTTTGGGGCTAAATTTGAAAATTGAAAATAGGGGTCAATTTGCAAATTTCAATTTTTTTTGAGAGCTCAATTTATAATTTTTGACAAAATTATCCATTTGGGGTTGGTCTAGTGGTTGACTTGGGATCTTGGAGTTTGCTCATCTCAATGTCTCAGGTTCGATTATCTCTAGTGCCAATTCCGGTGGGCAAATCCAAGCTTTGCTCTGGCTTTTAAATGGAGCCACTGCAAGTGGACGGTGGGATTGGTCCCCTCATATTAGTCGGTTCTTGGATCGGATACTGAGTTTTTAAAAATTTGAAAAAATTGAAGGGTAAATTTGTAATTTCCAAAATAGGGGTCAAATTGCAATTTTTTGGAAATTAAAATAGGGGTTAAATTGAAATTTTTTGGTAATTTATTGGGGTCATTTTGAAAATTTTGGAAAAAATGATTACTAAAAGGCAAAACTTGGAAAATTTTAACAATGAAGAAATTTAAAATTCTTAACTTTTAGACGTCATTTGAAATTCTCAAACTTTAACTTGAACAAAATACTTCATAAATTTCCATCATTTTAAAAATTCTTCAAATTATCATCCAAACAATAAAATTTACCTAAAAATATTTGAATTCCCTCAAAACATTTCTCCATCCAAACAACAAAGTCTTTATACAAGTGAATGATTATACCATAAGCTAAGCCTATCATAGAGTATAATTGCTTGCACAACAAGTAACAACTTTCCTAACTAACTTCGTAAAAAGTCGGAGCTATACCATTGTCTCCAACTTCCTTTAAATAACTTTTAACTATGTCTGTAGTCTCCTCAATAGATGAAGTTGAATCATCTTCACTTACTATCTCATTAATATCCCCTCGCAAGTTGGAACTTGGAAGATGTTGACCACGCCCAACTTGGGCAAGAGAAAAAGGCACATGTAACTGTGAATTAGTGAAAAAGACTACTAGAGGATTGTGGGAGGAAACTGATAGCAACTTCATAACAATATCAACTTGAAGTTTCTCACATACTAGATGACAATTTATCTCTAAGTGTTTGGTCCTTCCATGAAAACATGATTAACAAATAACAACTATGTTTTGTGCACTCTGATTATCACGATATAGAATTGGAGGACGAAAGCATGTGACTTGCAAGTCACGAAAGAGATACAAGAGCCATTGAACTCACATCACAACTCACAATTGGAGGATGAAAGCATGTGACTTCAAACAATGATTTAAAGACGGTATTTTGTTGTTTCTTGGTTCTCCATAAAATGAGAGAAGAGCCAATGAAAAAGCATTAGTCTAAAATTGATCTTCTAGAATCAATAAACCCAATCCATTGAACCAAGCAACTGCATTGAAAAATCTCTTGGGAAGAATGCGCCAAAGCCATGACAATGCTTAAGATATTTAAGAACTCTGCAAATAGCATTGTAATGAACATTGGTCGGTTATGAAAGGAATTGACTAAGTCATTGGGCGATGAAGGTGAAATTTGACCGTGTAATGTTGAGACAGAGTAGGCGCCCAACGAGTCTTTTGTAATATGGAATGTCATAAAAAAATTTAGTATCATTATAATGCAGCTTTATAAAAAGATCATAAAGTGTAGATATAGGTTTTGAACCAAGCAATCTAGAGTCAACAAGCAAATCTAAGGACTACTTTCTTTTGCGGTGTAGCTACTTCCAAACCAATTAAGTACTTGATGGTTCCATTCCAAGGTCCTTATTTTGAAGGAATTGTTCAACACATATTTTATATGTTGAAATTCATGCAAAGAATCACCTGCCAACATAAGTAAAAAAAGAGTGAATGATGAAAAATTTTCCCTTACAAAGAGGTAATGGTTTGAATCACCCTATTTATAAGCATGGTGAATCAATATAGATATCAATTTATCATACCATTTCCATCTTCATGTAATTCACCATGCAAAATTGCAAAATTTACATCAAGCTTTTGTTGATAGATGTTAGAGCTATTACAAGCCTAAATATGGTGATTTTAGCAACCAGTGAATATGTGTAAGAGTAATCTAACCCTTCTATCTGATTGTAACTTTTAGCAACTAGTATGGCTTTAGATCTTTCTATACGGCCATTTCCTCTATGTTTGATCTTATAAACTCATCTTCATCCTATTGGTTTGACTTCAGATGGAAGATCAACAAGTTGTCAAGTACCAATTTTATCAAGAGTAGCAAGTTGAGCTTGCATTGCCTGAGTCCAATAATCAAACTTTATTGCCATAACATAAGATTTATTTCCAATGTGTGTATTGAGATACTAAAATGACAGCGAGAATAGGACAAAATTGGAATACAAAATAAATTTGAAAATGATATATGGAGTACATTACCAAGATGATTTGGTGCATCATGAAATGAAGCACAAATGAAACCTTGATAATTTGTGTGATTGATGAGGTGTTAATGTTGGTAAGACATGGTTATCTTCACTTAAATTATGATTATAAGTTGATGAGGTGTTTTTGTTGGTAAGACTTGATTATCTTCACTTAATTATTACAATTATAAGTTGAAGAAATGGGAACAACTGATGGAGAACCAGCTATAGTTTTGGGAACCGAGAGCGTTGACAACGTTGCTGGATTATCTTACACGGATGCAGACTCTGACTTATAATGCAAGTCTCTGAAATATTTCCAATTATGAGTAGGAGATGAAATTTAAACCTGATATGGTAAAATGTGCTCATCAAAAGTAACATTTATATAAATGAAAATATATTAGAGAATGGAGATCTAGAAGAAATGAGTCCTTAAAACAAACAAAATATCCTAATAAGATGGATTTCCTTGCTCTTTATGTGGTTTTGTAATACAAGTTTGGAGGGAAGGGAAGTGGAAAGCTTTGGATAAAAGGAACGAGGAAAGAGAAATAGAAGAAAGGGTAGTCCCAAGGGGGGTTCGCATTGCAGTTTGAATCGATTTTGAGACATAAACTCATCGTAGCCAAAGATAAAATTATAAGTGGTTCGATTTTGGATGACAAATTTTAAAAATGTCTTCTGATCTAATTTAATGTGGTTTATTTTGGATATCCGAGTTACAAATTGTAATTTTTCTATATTAATATTAATACTATGAAGACACATTAAATTAATCGAATGATATATAAATTATTATTACAAAATGACCATATTGTATTTGAAATTGAATAGGGAGTTTGCTTTTTCTTCATAATAACGGAGGTACTTGAAAATTGTCTTGTAGGAGAATTTTGCAGAGTGTAGATAAATTCTTTTAATCCAATTCATGTTATAATACTTTTTAGAAAAAAATATATGTGATAAACATTAATTTATCATTCTCTAAAAAAACACTCAAAATATACAAAAAAATTTCTCTATTTTTTTTTCCTCCCAAAAGCCCTTCCTTCCATCCCTCTCTAAAATCACAAAGAGTGTCTTAGAAATTCAAAATGATTTTGCAATAATATTTGGCTGGTTCATATAGGCTTTAATCTATACAAGTATATAAGCTGTCGAATATTAAGCACAAGAGACAAGACCATGACGGATTTCAGCCTTTAGAATCTTTTACTTCAAGAGTTTGAACAAAAACTCCCAAGACAGCAGAGAGGGAGGAAAACTCAAAGCATAGTGAATCTAGTAACAGGCATACCCAAGCTATCCCTAAATAAAAAAGAAGAGATAAAAGGGGAAGGGTAGGTCCACCATTGAGTGGAGTATAAAGAGAGACTTTGTGCATTTTTGGCAAGAGCATCTGCCACCATATTGCCTTCCTTATGGATATGAACACAAGTACTAATGATATTGTCACAAAAGTGCTTGCAATTATGCCATCTTGTCCTCATGTGATAAGCAGTAACCACTCTCAGTTTCTAAACAAATATGATATAAATGCAATTCTTGAGCTTTGTCCATAGCCAGCATAAAAGCACAAGGGTGAGTGCCCACAGAAGAGCCATCACAGTTGAATTTGATAACTCCACTAGAAGGAGGAGCCCAAGCAACATCATGAATTGGAGTGTGTCTTTTGATTTTAAGAGGGATGGTGAACAGCCTTGACACTTTATAATCCATCATAGCAGATTTACCATGAACCATGCTAAGATTGTAACCAAGATGTACCTCAGCAATAATAGAATTAAAAATAGTATAGTCATATATAGCAAGTTTGGTATTGTGAAAGTATCTTTGGTTCCTCTCTATCCAAATAGCCCAAAAGGTGTGAATGAATAAGAATACAATAGGTCTAGTTCATTGAAATCACTATATCACAAAAATGTAGTCATGTAGAACATAATAGTCAAAAACCAAAATTGTCATTCTACCCATTTTGATAATATTAGTACATGATAAGAAATAGACAAACTACTCTTTCGGATCCCATATAGTGTTTCTCAGAAAATCACTTGCCAATACCAGTTTTGATTACAGAGAAGCAACAAGCAGATTGGTTACCTACAAAAAAATAAATATATCAATTAGACAATTTATCACTAAAATATTTAGAAAATGAAAGAGCAAAATATGAATTTTTTAAAACACGGAAGACTCCATACATAAGAGTTAAGGCAAATTAACACAAGTAAGTGATGGACTTCAAGAAGTTCATGATATTAACCTAAAGACCCAAGTTTGATTCTTCGTAGAACAAATTTTTTGTCAAAACTTTATTTACCTCCTAACAAAATTTCGAAAAACTAGAGCCCTAGTCCAAAACTCGGAATGTTAACGAAAAAAAATACATGAAACTAGACTTGTTCAGCAATGGTTGACACAATATAAAGGTACTTCGAGCTTCCAACTAGTTTTCTTATGCTCAGAGCAAACGTGTTTGAATTGTATCGCATTTAAAATTTAAATTCAATAACAAAATAAGAGCACATGTAATGAGTATAAAATTTATAAGTTAGTCAGAAAAGAAGTTTCTACGTTGTTATAAGACTCAGATTCTGTCTCCAAACAGAGCATTTCCTAAACAAGTTATAATGCTATTCAATGAAAACCATTCACAAATTCTTAAAAATAAGTCCCAGGTACAAATTTTAGTGATAACTTACCGAAATACTTGCTTTGGAATGCGGTAGATGACAATCAAAATAAACTATGTAGCCCAAAACTACAAAAGGAAAATACCAAATTCTTCGTAACATTGTGAAGTTCTTATTCTTGTTCTTGATAAAAACACTTGTCAAAACCATCTTTGACTGCAATGAAGTTTTTAGCAACTCCACACACTATTTGAAAAAAAAGAAAAAAGCGAGCATTTGGACATTTTGATCTTTCATAGCAACATGACGTGTTTCGTCCCGGTTCATAGGTTGCGAGCATTGATCACACGATGTAATACCATAAGTGCATCCATTTGGACACATGTAAACCGAGATTCCTAGACTGTGATCATCATTTGGAATTGTTGGATCAAAGAGAACATAATTCTGGTTGAGATTTTGGACAGTAGTACTAGTATGATATAGATTTCCTAAGCTGCCAAACAAATGCATGTCATTGTTGCTCATGAGCCTTACAACAGTACCAAAAGACAAGCGAAACATGTTTAAGAGAGAGTTTATGGCAGCTTTGGATGCTTCAGCGAATAGAACTTTGTTTTGCTTTTTGTCAACCAGAAGCTTAAGGGTTACTTTGGTTGAAGAAGAAGCCATATTGAAAGATAATGCATTAACAGAGAGGCTAGTATTCATTTATAGGCAGATAAATACATGAAAATAGTGGAAGATGTATAGAAAATTGTAAAAGTAAGCTTGGTATTTATTACTTAGAGATTGGAAATTGGAATGTATGAAGTACCAGTGGCCACGGTATTGCTAATTTAATTCGATGTATTTATGTACAAACAGTTGCCACCACTTATGAGTAATTAAAGCTTAATTTTGAGTTCTCTTAATCTCCTCTGCAATTGGCCAACGTTGGTAGAGTACCTCGATGGTTCACACAAATTTGTTAAATTGATTTTATTTTTTAAGATTGTTAATAAAAAGCGACGCACAAATAATACTCCATCCGTCCATATATTTAAGCATCCATTTGATTTTATTTTTGTCCCTAAATGTAAACTCCTTTTCAAATCACTAGATGCATTTATTATTTTTTTCCTAAACATATCCCTAGTTAATATTACTAACTTGTCTTAAAATATAAAAAGTCAAATTTAATACACATACAAACAAAAGATAATTTGATAATATTAACACACAAAATAGACACGCATTAATTACACTAATAATTTTTCTTAAAAAATGTGAAAAAAGCAAATGGAGGTTACATATAGGGACGGATGGAGTACTTAAGACCACCAAAACGAATACAAAGTATAATGACTAAGGAGTACTTAAATGTTTCAAGTAAGGGTCGTGGACCCTAATGATGTCAATTACTGCGACCTTTGGTCACTATTATCAAAAAAATAAAAAAATTTAGGGATTAACAAAAGGGTCATGTTAACTTGTGCCCTTAGGGCATATGTTAAGCATTAATTTCATTCCACTAATGGTAAGTATTTAATGAAAAAAAATTAATATTAAACATTTTGAACAATAAATTAACATAATTTCCAATGCATAATTTTCATTATTGGAATTCTTATCATGTGCCTTAAGACACAAGTTAACATTTCCCTTAACAAAATTAGTTAATTGCAATTTTTTTTCATGCATGTTACTAAAGTATCTTGTTGACATTTAATGAAAAAACTGAATAACCTTGTTGTAATTGTGACAAACATTTGAGATTTTTTTGTCCTTCTGATAGTAACCAGGTTTACAAGTTAATAGAGTAAAATGACACTAGTTTAAAATGAACAGATATCTATATTAATTACGCCCTCCATCCCAATCCCATAATATCTGACACAGTTGACCTTATTATGCATGCCAATGCATATTTTTGAGTTGAAATATCTTGAATAATATATTAGAAACAATTATGAAAATTTTATATCGGCACATGTATAACATAGTTTCTTGCTTGTTGCTTCCATTGTCGTCATTCTGGGTAAGGAATCCTGAAATTTCAGTTGACGAGCTTTGAGCTCTTGGGTTTAAGAGTACATCCTTAGTTTGATCTGGTAGCATGTAATTCTGGTTGAGGTTTTCAACACTCTCATACAGATTCCCTAAGCTACCAACCATGCCATTAGCGCTTAGCAGCTTCACAACAGTGCCGATTGGCAAACATAGCAAGTTGAAAAGAAAGTCTACGACAGCTTTTGAAGCTTCAGCAAAGAGAACTTTCTGATTCTTTGTGTCGATAAGAAGCTTCATGGAGACTTTGGTGGAAGAAGAAGCCATGTTATTGAAAGGTAGGTTTTACATATGAAGCAATAGGAGAGGCTATTCATTTATAGGCAATTTCGAAGAGTTGAGCATAATTGCACAATCAATCAATTAAACAGGGGAAAAGCTATAGAAAGTAACTTCCTATTAATGACTATGAGCTTGAAATGTGGAAAGCCAGCAGGCCCTTGCAATGAAAAGTAGATTACAAACTTACTAGTAACAATTCCGTTTAAAACCACAAAAAAAGAAAGAAAGAAAAAAAAACCGTTTTAAAAAAAACTTACAAACAATTGAGTAAATTTCTTCCTTTAAAACAAATTGAGTAAATTTATGTGTCATATAGAAAAGACTATGGCTCAGCCTGTAAAAAAATTACAGGCCAATAGGATAATTAATTGTTGAAGTATCTTATAAATATAAAACGAAATAAAAAAGATGGTATGTTTAATTAATATTTAATTTTTTCAATTAAGATAAAAAATGATAGTTATAACCTTTTAAGCTATAAATAAGCCACTATATTAGAGATGAAAAAGAGTAAGAGAGAAGAAAATAGGCTTAAACATACTTTTTACCCCCTAAGTTTGTAAAAGTTATAATTTTGACCCTCTTTTAAAAAAATGACAAAAGTGACCCTCTATGTTTACCCGCTTTTGCAAAACCCCAATTTTGACCCAGTCAACCATACTTGGCATGCCACCTATGTATTTTTTTAATTTTTTAATTTCTTTTATTGCACGCGTATAATTAGTTAATAAAAAAACAAAAATTCACCAAAATAATTGTTTGGCACGTGAGAGCTTCAAAGAACAAATGGCTATTATCATCATCAGCTTCTATCTTTCATTTTTGGTTTAATTGCACTTTTGGACCCCTATCTTTCCAAAAGTTGCGGTTATGGACCCCTAACTAATTTAAATACAAAACAACCCCCTATGTTTTGATTCTTTGGCAGTTTTGGACCCCCAAGGCAAAAAAAAAATAAAAAATTGACATGTGGCACCTGACTTAGGGTGCCACGTCAGCGTTGACCGAGTCAACAATGGACTGGGGGTCCAAAACTGTCAAAGAATCAAAACATAGAGGTCTGTTTTGTATTTAAATTAGTTAGGGGTCCATAACCGCAACTTTTGAAAAGATAGGGGTCCAAAAGTGCAATTAAGCCTTCATTTTTTTCCCTTCTTCTACCTCCTACTCACATCAACTATTTTATATTCTATGATAAAAAACCCCAAATTCCCTCTTCATCTTCTCAATCATAATCACACATAACAACTAGCATTCCTTCACTCTTCTTCTCTCAACACAACACAAAAATACCTTTTTTTTTTTTTTTTTTTTTGTGAAAATACACATAAATAAAACAACACAAGGAGCCATAGATCTGAAACGCGTTTAGCATATTGGTTTGACAAATTAAATAAAAACAGAAGCATGGTTTCTGATTTATGCTCAAACACCCGTTGTGGCTGCGGTAACGTTAATCAGAATTTTCTAGCATGGTGGCGATGTTTTCCGGTGTGGTTATCACCGGAGCAAGCTCATTCAAACATGGTGGTAATTTGTCGAAAATCTATTAGTGGTGGACAATATCTAACAATAAAAATGGCGTTTGAAAAATCAAAAAATATCTCCAATCAAAAACTAAATTTAAGGATGAGATATAGAAGGAAGAGATGATAAATATTATGTACTTTATTTTATAAATGGTGGTCATAAGAACCATGGTGGTGGGTGGCCGGAAAAAGGGGCAGTGGGTTAGGAAGAGGAAGAAACAACAATGAGGAAAATAAGGAAGAAAGAAGAGAGAAAAGAGAACCTCACGTGCCTCTCCCTTTTTTTAATTTTTTATTCAAATTATACACGCGTGGCAATTTTAATAATTTTTAATTTAAAATTTACACATGTGGCATGCCAAGTATGGTTGACCGGGTCAAAATTGATGTTTTGTAAAAGAGGATAAACATGGGGTCACTTTTGCTATTTCTTTTTAAAAGAATGCCAAAATTATAACTTTTGCAAACTTAAGGGATAAAAAGTGAGCTTAAGCAAAGAAAATATGATCTTTGTATTATTCTCTTTACGTGTGTACTTTACAAAACAATGCGGGTCATCTCTAAGACAAATAGATACATGAATAATGAAAATTGAAGACCACTAAGTCGAAGAAATAATAGCTTCACTTACTAATAATAAGAGTTATAAGAATGTGGAAGGGGAAAGAAGTGAACATCCATTACTAAGAAGTTTAATTGGATATGTGCCATATCATTGGAGGGTCTCTTAATAAATTGTAAAGAGACATTTTAGTCTAAATGATTTAAATCAATCAATAATAGCACATTATTTCTCTAAACACAGCCTTCTCCGCTAAAGATCCTTTAGATTGCAACTAAATATAAATATGTTGTTAGAAATTTGAGTTCAAGAGTATGTCCATGAAATTCTAGTTAGTACTAGTGTAATAAAGTTTGCATTGAAAGTAGAAATAGTACAGTAACTAGAGAAAACAAATGATAATTCATGGAATTGAGCATTCAAAAATGAACTAGACAGCATTGCAAGCACATTTTTAAGCAGTACTACTAATAAACTAGAAGAAGAAGAAGAAAACCAAAATCCCATGTTCTGTTAGCTAACTTCATAACATTAATTTTGAAGATAAATGAGACATTATTCCTTGCATATCAATTTTCCTTCTTGAGGAAAACACTTGTCAATACCATTTTGGATTGCAGAGAAGCCTTTAGCAACTTGATACCCTGTTACAAAAATAGAAAGAAAAAAAAAATGTAAATATCTAAAAAACTGAATAAAATTGAAGTGTACAGATCAGAAATATATATTTATTTTAACTTACCTCATCTATTCCCATCTCAACAACCTTTTCTTGCAAGGTTTCAATCTCTTTCACTTTGAATTTGTTCAACAGTGTGACATGGGCTGAATCACTAAATCATCCATCACCATAAAAATTATAATATCTTTCACAAACCCACTCTTAATATTGGAAACTCTCTTTTTAGCAACCTTCCTTTTTCCAACATAAGAAACTTCACTGCTCATAGTGTTCGGGCAGTATACTGGACTAGACCCAAAAATATGAGAATGGTCATTGGCAGACAGGGCAGTACAACGAGTTGTGTTATCATTTGTTACCTCAAATTTACACTTATTTGGACACATGTATAACTTAGTTCCTTCATCTTCGTCATCAACGTCTTCATTCTGGGTAAGGAAGCCTGAGATTTCAGTTGAAAAGCTTTGAGCTCTTGGGTTTAGCAAGACATCCTTCGTTTGAAATGGTTGCATGCAATTTTGGTTGAGGTTTTCAACACTCTGATACAGATTTCCTAAACTACCAATCATGCCATTTGTGCTTAGGAGCTTAACCACGGTGCCAATTGGCAAGCATAGCAAATTGAACAGAAAGTCTATTACAGATTTTGAAGCTTCAGCAAAGAGAACTTTCTCATTCTTTGTATCTATAAGAAGCTTCAAAGACACTTTGGTGGTAGAAGAAGAAGAAGCCATATTGGTATTGAAAGTTAATAGTACTGTACTACATTAGAAGCAAATATTAACCCAAAGAGTTGCGTGTGGTTGTTGCACAAATAATTAATTAAAGAGTGGAAGATCTATGGAAAATCTTTAATCAGTTAGTTTAGCCAATAAAAGCATTCACTCAGTGCAGAAGAGTAGGATTCTTTGCAACAATTCATGGTAAAAGTAATTGAATGTTCATTGGCTTATAGTATAGTTGTGGCAAATCTTTACTGTCATTATGAGCCTAGGTCAAGCTACTAGTACACTACATTACTTGTTTACAAAATGTTTTCTAATTTTAGACATAGTATCATTTTACTTGTGTGCGTGATTTGCGTACCGGACCAAATAATACAAATATGGATACGGTATAACTGTATTAGATAGAGATATAATATTTTTTATATTGAAAAATTAAAAAGTACTCCCTCCCTTCCATTTTAAAAGAGCTTTTTGATCATTTCACAAGAAAAAATGTACATAAGTGAAAGAGAGAGAAAAATGATTTTGAGTGTCCTTATAAACTATTGGTGCATCATAAATGCAAAGTAAAATATGTCGAATTGAGAGTTGTGAAAGTAGTATTAAGTAGAATATGTCGAATTGAAAGAATTAGAGTTATTAATTAGAATATGTCGTACCGGACCAAATAATACAAATATATGGATACGGTATAACTGTATTAGATAGAGATATAATATTTTTTATATTGAAAAATTAAAAAGTACTCCCTCCCTTCCATTTTAAAAGAGCTTTTTGATCATTTCACAAGAAAAAATGTATATAAGTGAAAGAGAGAGAAAAATGATTTTGAGTGTCCTTATAAACTATTGGTGCATCATAAATGCAAAGTAGAATATGTCGAATTGAGAGTTGTGAAAGTAGTATTAATTAGAGTTATAATTGAAAGAAAAAAAAGTAATTAATATTGTATTGAAAAGTTAAATGAGTCAATTTTTTTTGGGACAATATTTTTTTGGTCAAATGCATCTAAATGTCCTTTAAGTTTTTCGTTTTTCCCAAAGTGGTCCTTTAAGTTTCAAAAGTCCCAAACAAGTCATTTTAGTTTTTGAATCGTTTCAAACTAGTCATTTTAGAGGATGATGGTGATGATTCAGATGATAGCAACAAAGAGCATTATCCACCATTTGTCATGCCTAAAAAGATGAATAATTTTAAGTGGGTGTTAGGAACCAGATTTGATACCAAAGATGAGTTCAATGAAGCAATTACAAACTATGCTATATACAACATGACTTGTTTGAAACGATTCAAAAATTAAAAGGACTTGTTTGAGATTTTTGAAATTTAAAGGACCACTTTGGGAAAAACGAAAAACTTAAAGGACCTTTAGATGCATTTAAGCTTTTTTTTTTTACAAATGACTCGGTTATTATTGGACGGAGTGAGTATTTTAGTATTTTTGATAGTTTGCTTTCTAGAAAGAAAAAAAAAGTTGTGACAATTTAGCTAGAGACAAAAATTTATGTTTTTTTCTAGCATTTACTACTTGGTTTGTCAAATCTTATGACCAATTTCTAAATCAAACATGTTACAAAACAAGCTTTCTAGTTCAATCCCATGTATTTAAGTGGATAAAACGCAAACGGAATATAGTAATTTGATAGTTCACACGAACATTGCACGGTCAAAACACTAAATTACTGTTAGAAAAAAAAAGGGTAAAATGCATGTTAATAATGATGAGTCAAATGAGAAATTAAAGGATATTCGGTAGCTTAGCATAACGGAACATGGTTAAAATCACTCATCCGTCACATTTATAAGCAAAATTCATATTTTTAGGTTTATTAAATAATTAATTTTTTTTTAGGGAAACTTGCTTATAGTATTTTATTGATAATAAGAGTTTCAATACAAATGAGTATTTCATAATAAACCGCGCGACTAGCTAGTAACATGGCTTCTCTTGCAAGAGAATGGGCAACCCTGTTAGCTTGTCGCATAACAAACTTCACCTTAGAGTTGGAAAATAAAGCAGTAAACAAAGAACAACAAGAAGAAATAATGCAGCCGAATTCGGACGTGTCATTCCTGTCAGAGAGAAAAGTTGTTGCACCGTTAGCTTAGCAAAATTCATATTTTTAGGTTCATTAAATAATTAATGTATCTAACATATATGTACATAGACCGGATATATTATTATTCAATGAGGCTAAAAAATTGTTATTTTTTGCTTATAAATGCGACCAGATGGAGTATCTATCAACGTATTGAGACTTGATACGAATTTGACCTCCAAAACTCACCACGGCCTTCCTTTTTACTCTTCCCCTCACATCCAAAGTTCATTTTTCATGATGTAGCACTAGTGAGTGGTGTTGCGTTCGCCTTTATGGCTGCACCACCAGTTGAGTCGTCGGTGCACAGCCGCAACTACTCCTTTGATCCATCTCTAGAACCTTTGGGTTCATGCTCTCCTCTTCATGGGTTTTGTTTCTTTGAAAAGTTTTCGT
This sequence comes from Medicago truncatula, assembly GCF_003473485.1. NCBI lineage: Eukaryota > Viridiplantae > Streptophyta > Magnoliopsida > Fabales > Fabaceae > Medicago > Medicago truncatula. The sequence continues at coordinate 55,855,078 of NC_053042.1, forward strand.
GGATCTGGGTTCGACGTAGTTTTGGGTTCGCGAGAAGCTTTTTGGATTCATGATTGAAGGTCATTTTGTTTGTATTGCTCGTACATGTTGTGGTTTTGTTTGTAGATAGATGGTGTTGCCGTCGACCCGAGGTTGGTGGCAGTGTTCCGTCGTTGATCTAGTGGTTGGGCTGCTGGTGATTTTACGTAGCTGGTTTCGTGGGTCCTCGACAATTTGGTTTGGGTTGGTGCACCTTCTTTTGCTGTTGTTTCTTGTTCGCGCTGAAGGCTGGTTGGTAGGTGAAGCTTCTGTGGCTGGTGGTTGGTGTTTGTTTGGGTTGCTGGTGGCGTGTGTTCCGAATGTTCTTCACCGGCGTCTGGTATGTTTTTTGTTCATGATGTTCGTGATCAGACACTAGGTGGTTGAAGACTTTTGGCCTCTTTTTGATGTGGTTTGATTTCAAAAACCTAAAAGGGTATGGTTATGTTAACCCGAAAGGGTTGCGCTAATTAATAACGTATTGGAATCGTCCCTCGATCTGAGTTCTTAAGCGTATGTTTGAACGTCATTGTGTTTGGTGGCCTGACTGCTTCGCCTCTCTGATGTTTCCATGTCTATTGAGACCTGCAGGTTTCAAGTCATCTTGTCTAGCTACACTCTGGTATTTGATGCTCGAAAGAGCTTTTTTGCTTGCTGCTTTGTTCAGGGAGCTTCGCGCCGGTACACGGGTTCACTGGGTTGCGCCATGATCAGTGATTTTTGTTATGATAGATGAGGGTTGATTAGGTTTGTATCCCCTTTTAGGTTGTACTGGGCCAGGTTTCATGTCCCTCCGGTCTTTGCATCTCTCTTTTTATTTATTTTAATTTTCCTTTTTTTTTTTGGTCAAGATTTAATTTTCCTTTTTACTAAAATAAATAAATAATGGAACACGGTCAATAATCTTTTGATAATTAACCTTCTTCTATTTAAGAGGATAACACGTTCAAATAAGTGCTAAAATCAATAATAGGGAGATGGATACCAAGTCAAAACTAGTTTTTTAATAAAATGTCTTTCTATAATTTTCACTTAAAGACACTAAATTTTTTGAAATATACACAAAATTTACCCAATATTGAACCATTACAACATTTGTGACCACCAGCTCTATATTCTATTACCCCCAAGTATGATAGTTACTTTGACAAAAAAAAGTAGATTTAATTGCACTTTTGGACCCCTATCTTTTCAAAAGTTGCGGTTATGGACCCCTAACTAATTTAAATACAAAACAGCCCCCTATGTTTTGATTTTTTGGCAGTTTGGGACCCCCAGTCCATTGTTGACTCGGTCAACGCTGACATGGCACCCTAAGTGAGGTGCCACGTGTTAATTTTTATTTTTTTTGCCTTGGGGGTCCAAAACTGCTAAAGAATCAAAACATAGGGGGCTGTTTTGTATTTAAATTAATTAGGGGTCCATAACCGCAACTTTTGAAAAGATAGGGGTCCAAAAGTGCAATTAAGCCAAAAAAGTATGAAAGTTACGATTTGTCACCTAAACTTACCAAAATCAAGTTATACACCCATATCTATTTCAAATTTAACATAAGCAATGTAAGCTCTTGATATAGAGTTCCAGTAGCTACTTCCATTGGAATTAGTATTATAAAGATGCAAATATAACGTGATTGAGCATATTTATTTCATAATAAAGATATAAACATTCTGCATAAATGGCCCAATGCACTTCAAAAGAAGCATGCTGCAAACAAAACTAAGGCTAAATCTCCATGCTACTACAATTTCTAGGATATTGCTATCTATATGATCTCATCATGTAGACTGTATTTCTGCTTAAAAATGTCCACAAATTCTTGGAGCTTTACGACAGTAGCCAAAGGCAAGGTTGACATGTGGAGAAGAATATCTACTACAGGTTTTGATGTTTCAGCAAAGAGAACTTTCTCCTTCTTTGTGTCAATGATAAGCGTCATGGTTAATTTGGACTTGGAGGAGGAAGGTAAAGCCATTTCCAAGTTTGAAATATGGAGATAGGTCAAAAACACGCGAGAGGCTGCAAGATTTGCACAATTTCGATGTAACCTAATGTAACTGACCAAGTTTTTTGTCGTTGAAATAGGAATCAAAACAAACAAATGTAACTGCCGCCAGCTATGTCGATAATACAAGTTTAAATTTTACCGAGTATACCTCCACAAATATTGCCAACTGAATTCAGAGAAAAAAATTATTATGTTTGTAAAATTACTATTTTGTTCTAGGCATACTTTGCAAGGATATAATCCAATGTTATAGTTGCATACTTTGCAAGCAGAGAATCCAATATTATAAGTTAAAAAAACTACTTTCTATGTTGAGGTTCACGTTTTCAATTTAATTTGATAACGATCGTTATAATTCTATTGTATTTACAGGCATTGTTACTCATTTTAACACAATAGACTAGAGTGAGCAATTGTTAGGAGAAAACCATGCATATTGACATGTATATTCACTTCCACCCAAGTGAAACAATTCAGAGGGGAATATTTTTCTCATATCTGTAAATTTTGAAAAGGACAATGAAAAAACAAAATTAATTTATGAGGTCAGTGTACGTATTGGCCAGGTTTTAATAAACACCGACATAATATATATCCATAGTTTTGTATGTTAGAGAAAAAGACGAGGAAGAGCAAAAGAAGCAGAAGCAACTCTCAACAGGCCCCTGCTAAGGACCGAACAGAATAGCCAAAACTATTTTTGAAACATATCTCAATCTCAGTCATCTTGCTTTGGTGAGAGAAGGCTGCATACATATTGCATTTCAGCCAGCCAACTTATGGGTTAGCCAACTTCTCATCCTCCACGGGCTCGTGCGTCCCCACGCCCTTGCCCGCAGATCAAGCTATTTTCCATTTCCCATCAACAGAATTGACCGATTAGAGTCTTATTCCAAAGTCCAAACTCTAGTTCCTGCTATGAAAATGTTGTGTACCCTGAGATTATCAAAACAAGACATAAGTGGACCTATGAGCCTCATAACTAGACCTTTTCAATTTTCATGTCCAATTCTCTTCCGAAATTGAGAACTTCAAATGTTCCTTCATAAATAATTTGGATTGTGACCCAAAGGTATATCCAAGAATGATCCCTTAACAAAATATTTGGCTTTGAGAACACGAGAAACCGAAGCTTTAACGTTGGCTAACAACTTCTAACCTTGCTTCCACCATGGCTAAGTTATAGGCATCAAGGTGTCTGGATTCTGAATCTCATTGCCGCATTTTAAATTATGTAGATTTATCAAACATTAAATAGTTTTCAATTTTCATTCAAAAGTAAAACTTAATCTTTTTCCTTTTCAGCACAAGCAAAAGAAGTAGTTTATTTAGACAGTATATATCAAGGTCCTTGTTAGCATAAGGAGAGCCAAAAAAAGAAGTATGAACAACAACAACATCTGTGACCACCAAAATACTAGTTCTCCCCCACTGATATAGAGTTCCAGTAGCTACACTTGTTGCAAATATTATAAGGAGAGCAGCTTTTACTCCCCCACTGTTTTTTTTTTTTTTTTAAATCACACTCCTCCAGATTTATCAATCTAGATGAGATAAAAAAAACACATTTTTCTTGCATCTGAATGGGTTAATCCGAAAAAAACTGATACATCTTCGTGATCCAGATGGATAAATCCTGGCAGGATCAATTTTTAAGAATCGTGAAGGGATGAAAAACAAGCACTTTATTATGAGATATACCTGGGGTCATGGGTTACAATGCAGATATAATATGCTAGAGCATTATAACATAAAGAGCAAAGCATTCTTTCATAAAAAAACAGAGAAAAGCATTCTAGTCTACATGAATAGCCCCATGCATTCCCAGAAGCACCCTGCAAACAAAACAAAGACGAAGTTTTCCTACCGCTATATTCCAAGTTCAGTGATAATTATTTATGATTTGGAATCACAGTAGACCAAATACTTACAATATATTGGGGGACAGTTCATCAAAATTTCATTCAAAACATGGCAGAAATCACCACAAACAAATTAGGTAGCCAAAACAAAAACAAAATGTTAGACATCTTCACATTTTGTAGCTAAAAACATAAAAGATTCGTCAATTGGTCGCATATATATCTCTCAACATTCCTTCTTGATGAAAACACTAGTTAAAACCATCTTTGTCTGCAGAGAAGCCTTCAGCATCTTGATACCCTATTAGAAAGAAAAAAAAAAAGCATGTCAATCTAACAAATTAAATACATCCAATAATATTTATAAAATTAAAATGCAAAGCAGAATTTTGAAGAAAAACACTGAAATTCTTATTGTGGTATCTAGTATTTGTTCAAAAGGTTTTGTAATAAAATATTGACATGTTAGATGAAAAAATAGGTAGAAGTTTCAAGAGACCGGATTGGATTTTTTTGATTTGTTATTTAATATAGGGCTCACTTCATTAGATGACTCCTATTGTACTAGTTTGATTGATCCATTCTTAGTCTGATATATTTTATTTTATTTTAAACAGAGAAAAGAATATATTAACTGGACTTGCGACAGACGAATACAACCAGAACAGTTCCGTATATAAGCAGAAATTTGCAACCTACACCACCAGAGGCTAAGAACAATATCAATACCTAAAAGCTAAAACTCTACCAAATTCCAATGAGTGAAACAAAACAAACACAAAACAGCATAAAAAAACAAGAATCGGCCAACTACAGAACCCACGCCAGACTCTCTACGGCATAAAAACAAGGCATTGATAACTCCAAACTACACCAGGCAGCAGCTTGAAAGAACACCCCTGCAGAAACACACCAACCTGCCAACCCAACACCAGCCTCCCTTAAACACTCAAAAACCGCGACCCAAATAGTTGAATGCCAAATTAGTATAAAAAACCCTTCAAAGCTTCTTATTTCTACCTTCCCCATGCAACCAAACCAAATAAATTTACAAATTTGGTGGAGTCAATAAATTAAGCCCAGGCCAACGAAACACAACCAAACTCTTGAAGCAACCTCACAATGCAAGATACATGACACACAGTTTCCTCCCTATCTTCACAAAGAACACAAACTGTAGAACTTTCCGGATCTATTACTTTGCGCCAAGCTAAATTTCTTCCTGTTGGTATACGGTCTAGAAGTGGTTTCCAAGAGAAAGCAAGCGTCAGACTCTTCCACAAGAAACTAAACACTTGTTCTGCCACTATGTCCAAATTCTCTTCCAACACCACCAACCCCTCTAACAATCTATATTTTGATTTCACCGTAAACTCTCCACCATCTTCCGCCCTCCACCCCCAAGAATCCTCCTCTTCCAACCACCAACTCCATAAGATTTTTAAGAAGCTCCACCTCCCAATCAAACAACACTCACCACCAAGAGAACAACCAATTCACCTCTAGTCTAGACCTCCCACCCTCCTAATATCTGACACTTTTATATCTTTTGATCAGAAATGAAAGAAAAGATGAGGACATTAATCACAAAGTGGGGTCTTTCCAACCCAACAGTCCTTCCAAAATTTAATCCTCTGACTATTTCCAACCTTCCTAATCACCTCCCCTTTTAACTAATTTGAGCCCACCGCCACTTCCAACGAGTCTAAGTCCTTTCACCATGTCTAAGCGTAATTAGGCCAAGAGACACTACCCCAATCCACCAAGCTTCCAATATTCTCCCCATATTCCCCCTAATAGTCTAATTGACGAGGAGATTTATGTATCATATCCGATTAACAAATCTTTTTAAAAAGATTTAAGATTTTTGCATATACCAAGTTAAATGTTACTCCATTAAACTTTGAAAACAACATGTAATTATGAACACAAAATTTCTACAAAAATAACAACTAAAAAGGAACAGACGAACACAATTAGAATTCAACGGCATACAAGATATACTAAAAATTAGATATAAAACACATGAAAATACAAGTGGCAATACTTACCTCATCCAGCCCCAATTCAACCACCATTTCTTGCAAGACACCAATCTCGTTGATATTAAACTTGTTTCTAAGTAAAGAAACCATTGATATAGCTGAACTCAAGGGTTGAATAACTAAATCATCCATCACCAAGAAAGTTACATCATCTTTCACGAACCCATTCTTAATCAAGATGTTTTCTTCAACATCCTTTGTCTTAAGCTCAAAATGTGAACGGCGGTTCATAGCTATGTTGCACCGAGAACAAATAGTTTTTTCATCACATGTGACCTCTACACCACATCTATTTGGGCAGGCATAGTACAAAGTAGATCCTATGTATTCCTCCTCCTCTTCGTCCTCATAATCATCCTCGTCCTCATCATCTTCCTCATCCTTGTCCTCCTCCTCCTCTTCGTCCTCATCATCATCCTCGTCCTCATCATCTTCCTCATCCTCGTCCTTCTCCTCCTCCTCATAGTCCTCATCATCTTCATCATCCTCTTTGTCCAACTCGGCCACAAGAAGAAATTCAGATAAAGATGATATGGAAGATTCATCATTGCCATCGATTGTGGGCAAAAGATTACAGAATTCATTTGAAGAGATGGAAGCGGTTGGATTTAAGAGAAGATTCTTGGATTGTTCTTGATGCATGAATTTCTCATCAAGATCTTCAACACTTTGATAAATGTTTCCTATGCTACCAACCATGTCATTGTTGCCCAGGAGTTTAACTACAGTAGCAAGAGGCAAGCCTAGCATGTGGAGAAGAAAATCTACTACGGATTTTGATGCTTCAGCAAAAACAACTTTCTCATTCTCTGTGTCTATCAGAAGTTTCAGCGTGAATTTGGAGTTGGAAGCCATTTTGAAATATTAGGTCAAAAACAGAAGATTGAAGTTTCTTTGTGGCTATTCATTCATCTCAATGCAGTTATATACGCATATTTCAAAAACGTTGCATAGGAAAAGCTATACTGACCTTTTTTTTTTTTTTTTTTTTTGGAGATAGACGCAAAGCCATTATAAACTCACACACACAAGTGGAGGTACTGGGGTTCGAACCCCGGTCATGGCATCCAGCCTAACAATATCGGTTATACTCACCTTTTTAATCACTCTGTTATGTCATTTTACATTGATATTTTAATCACTCTATTCAAATCAATTTATTATTGTATTTAAATATAAAGATATATAATTTATTTCAAAATTTTAATTTATCTCTATTTTTTTGTGGACAAATTTATCTCTATTTTTCTATTATAATATTAATAAAAAATACACATTTTGATAAGCTTATGTTGCATTTTTTTTTTGAAAGATTATGTTGTATATACTTTTTTTTTAGGAAATGTTGTATATACTTGTCATACTATAATTGACAACCGTGTTCAAAATTAAACTTGAAATTTTGGACTAAATTATGTCATTTTACGTTAATATTTTAATCACTATTTTTAATTCAAAATTAAATTAAGATCCAAATTTGATTTGTTAAAACCGATTTAAGAATTAACTAGATTTGTACTAAAATTTAATTAGGATTAGATCAAATTTGTTATTGAAATTTGAAAGTATGATTGAATTCAATTATTTGATTAGGTACAACAACATAAACAACCAAACTTTATCTCACTATGTCAAACGACGTCACAATGCTCTATCAAAAACCATGTCTTTCTCCGGTATTTGTTGATCAGGTAAAGAATGATAAAATCCTAAATAGAAAAGTTTAAATGAAGAGTAAAATTGGAAAGAAAAAAAGTCTTGAAAACCAATATTTGGTTCCAATTAAATGATGTTACCAATAGCTTTCTACATAGAATGATAGAGTACTATAAGCTTAAGCATCACAAAGTCCATTAAATTTGCAATTAGTTAGAGACAAATGAAGAAATCTTATTATTGAATACAATAACTTATATTATAACATGATTACAGTCCATTCACCAGAGCACTAACATTAGACGGCCATGCTTAGTAGAGATATTTTCAACAACTGTCTAGAATTATTAGACAGCAGAAGCATTCTAAAGTCATTGCTCAAAGCATGAACCTGGACCATCAGGAGCAGTTCTAGCATAAAAATTTGTGACAGGAGCAGCTGGAACCCCTCTTCTATTCAACAGACATCTGAAGTATTGCAACCGTGATAATGCAGTTGAGTTACTATTCCTACCTGAAGTATATTGTCTCTCACTCCACAAACGTTCTGTTGGAAATAATTCATTGTTAATTTTTCATAAACAAATCAAACTAAGACAAGATTGACAGATATACATATATAACAAAAGAAAATGATAAAGTGAAGAGGCACCTCTACATAAGACAAGATTGACAGATATACAAGCATACACACACGTGTACTCTATTCTAAATCCACAAATATTGAACTATACATAGACAAACGAGCTATATAGCGCAGACACTTCAGATTTAAGTTGTGTCCAAGTGTCAGACTAACACAAGTTGGACTCCGACATCAACACAACACCGACACATGTGGGTTACGTATAATCACTTCCATTTTCTCAAGTTATTATTAGCGTCTATGTGTCGGTGTCGGTACCGTGTCTGGTGTTCATGTCTATGTCAGTGTTTCATGGCACAAGGTATGAGCCTTTCACGTGACCTTTGCTTTTATACTATTTAATTTAACTATAAAGGGAATGAGACTCAATTTTACAGGACTAATTGTAATTACATATAATGCCACAATGACGAACAACTTTGGATTAGTAAGATAACTAACCTGCTGCTGCTGCAGCGCGAGGCCATATTGTTTGCTGAACATCTGATGTATCAGCTCTCTCAGCCCACATGCAAACTTCTCCTCCAAGCACAAGTTTTTGTTCAGAAGCTTCATGTATTCCTTCTAGTGGCTCAGCATTATAGACAACATCCCAAGGTACATCCACATGGTCAAGATACCATACACCTTGGTTACTGAAAATACACCTCAAGCCTTTTGCAACAACCTTCGGGCAAACACCGGGGCCCAACCTACGGTAATTACATAAAATACTGAAGAATGAGAATGAGTCATTTGAGATTCGTGCCAAAATGAACTACATGGATGAGAATTCACCAGTTATGCACAACGGTCCGCGGATGGAGTTTTGTTGGAAACGTATTGAAGGTTTCTTCCCTGATAAGTTACATTAAAAAGTTGGATTTAAAAAATATGGCTATGATTTAAGAACATGAAATAGTATGCTGAAGTAGTAAAGACGATATATAATATTGACATCGATACAAATAAAGATCATACCAGTTCACAGGACTCCAGTTTTTCGAAATAGCCATGTTTTGGGCCTTCAGTACAAAGTATTGGTAAGCATCATTAGCAGCCATCTTGTGATTCTGAAGCCTGCATTGGAGATATAATCACGTCTAAATATTGTGCTTGATGTACGACAATAATCAAATTCATGGACTGTGATGGTTAATTTTCTGTAACTTTGACCACCGGATAGAGGCACAAAAAAAAACCACTTTCTATGTTGAGGTTTACATTTTCAATTTAATTTGAGTTTCCTTTGCTTGAGGGATTTAACGAATTTACAGTTCTAAGAAACAAAAATCATCATATAATGAAATGAACGAGTATCGAAGGTTAACATTTGTACCATTTGTTCACCTGAGTAGTATTGGTCCAGCAATCTGTCAAAATAAAAAGTGATCTCTTATAAATTAGCATCGATTTGACACAAAGTGGAGTATAGCTTGCACTAAACCAATTTCTATTTTTTTATTATGATTGTAATCATTTCGATTGTTATGAAGTGGCAGGCACTGTCACACATTTTAGCACTATAGACTATATTACCAACTTAAGTTGTACTAATAATAAAAATGATTCTTAGGACTTAGGTTGACGGCTTAAAGATTTCATGTCAAGTGGTTCTTTAGCAAGCTGCAAAAAGAAAGCAATGCATACTGACCTGTATTCACTTCATCACCACCCAAGTGAAATAGTTCAAAGGGGAATATTTTTCTAATATCTGTAAATTTAGAAACAGACAATGAGAAAGAAAAATAAATTAATGATAATTTTGTAAGTTACAGAAAAAGACAAGGAAGTGCAGAAGATGAAGCAAGGTAAGTATGCACATTAGTACAATGATGCATGTTTCATAGGAACTTAACCTGTCATAATGCCAGAAAGGACATCAAAGGTAAACTTCTTTGAAACATCTAGCGGGCTTTTACACGTGGGTGATGGCCAAAGATCAGGATATCCAACACCCCTAAACAGAAACAAAAAATAACAACCTTAAAATATTTCCGGTGTACAATACTAGCTGTCAGTAGAAATAATAAATTGGAAGACTCAACTTTTCTATGGTAAACTAAGCCTTTATTGAAAGAACTATTTACCCTCACAAAGAGGAGTGCTAAGAACACTCTTTTCAACGCTCTCTCTAACACCCACTCTCTTGTTGGATGAAATCAATGCGGGTCTTACCACTTTACGTGGGACCCATTTACAAAGTGTGGGACCTGCATAGATTTCACCCAACAAAGATCGGGTGTTAGAGAGAGTGTTCCTAGCCCTCCTCTTACAACAAATTGTAAAAGAAAAATAAATTTTGTTGTTTTCCAGGTATAACTATTTTCAATTTCAGCATTAGTATAAAATCGATAAGACTGTCATATAATCCTATCAGGTTAAGAGAAAGTTGACCATGATACAAGCTTTACCATGATTCTGCATGACCAGGGACATCCACTTCTGCCATCACATTTATGCCTGTGATAAACCACAACAATAGAAACTTTCATTATCTTGTATGATCAAAACTGCAAAATACTGTGAATAATATGAAATAGAAGCTTCAAAAGGATTTTAAAGATACCTCACCTCTCATTTTGGAAAAGCTTTATATCATGATAAAGTATAAAACATGAAAAGACAACAGTGTTAGGCAACCTTAGATTGATAAAGCCAACTCAAAGATGTAACACGGCGAATCTTACTTGACAATTTCATATGCATCCTCTATTGTGTAACGTTCCCACTTTGTATATGAACCTTTCCACAAATTTGGATATGTAGGTACTTCAAGTGGAAATGACTGTGTGTCTACCATGTGCCAATGTAAAACATTCTACCATGTAAAATATTGCGTATCAGAGCTGCATTAAAATAGCAGTGTGCAAGTTTTGGAGACAGTATAGTTTCAAATTGACACAAACAACCAAGAGAGACGTAAAAAGAAAGGCATGATGTTTATCTTACAAGTTTGGTGTAGGACATAGATTCAATTATCTGCTTAATTACATCAACTGGTAAATAGTGCCTAGATGTATCTGCAAAATAAAAGAAACCAAAGATATGTGTCAATAGCCTTTGATCACTGCATATGAACACTCACCAAATATAGAGTTGCCTCTTTTACAAAATATATTGGCTCACCCAACATAAGTCCACGAAATGGAAATCTCGGTTTATCTCGGATGGACCATGGTGCCTTGTATATTTGTACTGTTTTAGTTGAATAATCAAAAGAACACAATTGGCTGAACGTCTGGGAAATCATCATAAAAAAGGAGATGGAGGAAATAAGTCAAATATAACTCAAAAGGAATTACAAGTCTGTGAATACTCATTGAAAAACACAACAACAACAACAGTTCAGTTTTCATTTTCATGGAAAACAATTTTTTTTACAGACTCGAGCAAAACAGGTATATAATACAAATGACTTAAAGCAACTTATAGGTAATGAGGTATAAGAGAAAAAAAAACAAAACTTCAAACTGATGCAATCATAATCTTAATCGGTATACATGAACATAGCTGTGGATTTTGTCGACCATATGGACAAAATGCAAACTTTATATATGAAGATTGCACCCAAAAAAAAAAAGTTACTTATTTTGAAGAGTAAAATTGGAACATTGACCAGAAATATGTAGTAGTATCTAAACCCCATTTCGATTATTTATGAAATAATGTCATCAAAGCATCACGAGTACAACAACAACCACGTTTTATCCCACTAAATGAGGTCGGCTATATGCATCAAATGTCACCATAATATTCTATCATATATCATATTTCTATCAAACTCGTTAATTTCTAGATCTTAGTTTCTCTTATAGTTTTTCTCTGTCTTCATATGCCTCTAGTGATTTGACTACCCTCCATCTAGTCTACTCTTGTTACTACAAAATTTACAAATTTTCTATCTACATGTCCAAACCACCTAAGCCGGGTTTCCACCATTTTTCTATGCTAGGTGCTACCACTACTCTCTCTCTCTCTCTCTCTCTCTAATGTTCTCCTTGTTAACCTTATCACATATAGTCTAGTTACCACACATCCAATGCAACATCTTGTCATCTTCATCTCTATTACGCTTAATTTATTCTCGTGTTGGTTCTTTCCCGCCCAACACAACACTATGTCCCATACAACATCAAGTTTGCTATAAACAAGAAAATAGGAAGAAAAAAAAAAATTAGATGAATCACATCTCATTTTTAGAATATAAGAAAAAAAATGAGATGAATTTGAGTTGCAAATTTTACACATACCTCTAATCCCCGCAACGCACCAAAAACAGTATTTGCCTGCGTTAAAAAATTCACAAAATTACTAACGATCATGCCATATTATTTGTTTCAGTCATTCCAAAAAAAAAAAAAAAAGAATATAAAACAAAAAAAAAATCCAATTTATTTGTTTCGGTCATTCCAATTTCCACCAATAAGAAATGAAACACAACGCAAAAGAAAACAAGTCAATTTCAAGAAATTTGGTTGACCCCAAAACAGAACACATCAATCAACAATTTCTTGATTGACTTGTTCTTGATACTTACACATCAAAAGTATGCTATTGAATAAAACATAAATAATTATAAAAAAGAAATTACAACAACAAAAGGGGACCGTAAACACTTGAAATTCACACAACAACATATAAAAACATCATCGGATATTAGAATTCAACAACAAATGATTGTCACAAAAACAAAACAAAACCAAACCTCAATTGTGACTTTCCCAGAACCTGTAGCTTTTGAAATAAACAAATTATAGCTTTCATCCACTCCAAGTTGAAGCTGCAACACAAACCAATTTCCTAATCTCAAAATCAAAACTTTCTAAAAAAACACAATATAAAAAACAAAACAAAAAGTAACCCACCTCTTCATTTTTGGAATGAACAACAATATTCAATTTTGTAACATCATAAGCAACTTTTCCTGTTCTAAGAAAACCAAAGCTGTAACTGTTCTTGAACACTATCCCTCTATATCTATCAAAAGCAGCTCGAACAATTGATGAAGAAGCACCATTGCCGGTGAGGGAAAGTGATGGATCAATGGAAAGAGAATCATTGCCGAATGTGAATTTTGCAGGAAGAGGCCAAATGAATGGAAGAGAATGATGTGGTTGTGAGATTTTGACTGCAAAAGATTGAGAAATGAAGAATGTGAAAACAATGATGAATAATGTGGGTTTGTAACAGTAGCACAAAGCCATGGTTTTTAGAGAGAGAGAGAGAGAGAGTAATGGGTTTGGTTGAAGTTGAACTAACGTTGAAGTGAGTGAAGAAGTTACAACACAACACACGTGAATATTGGAATTGTTTTTTTGTGGAATCAGAAACTGTAAGAAACGTTAATTTTAAATTAATATACAGCAAAGCATTTTCTTATTTTAAATTTTTCTTTTTTTTTTTTATATTTATTTTTGTGTGTTTTTTATTTAACGGACTTTTAAGTCTTCGTAATCTTAACTTAGTTGTACATAATATATGCAAGATTTCGGTTTGAACTTCGACCACCACAAAAAAAAAAATAATAAAATTTTAAATAATGCGGAAATTGTCATGCAAAAAAAATAAGGAAATGGTTTGAAATAGGGAATTTTTTTTATAAATATCTATCAATCTACTTACTATTGTTCCTTTTTTACCTGATTATTTTTGTTATTAATATTATTGGATTTTTTTGACAAATTATGACTTATTATTAATGGACTTTAAAACATTTGTGAACATTCTTTTTGATGTATGCTAATTTTAAAACGTTTTTTAAGAAGTAAAATTAAAATCATTCAAGAAAAATGATACGGAAACGACTGACTTTCAAGCACAGGAAAGAATAAGACGTGCTTAAAATTGTAAAAAAAAAAACAATGTAATAGTTCATATTCATAAACAAAAGTAAACATTTCAAACAATGGAATAACAAGGATTTAAAACAAAGAACCTAATTTCAGCAATTTATCTAACAAATGTATATGAAACAATTCATTATCGCAAAAAATACCAGAATTATGTTCTTTCCTACGAACCCCAAAGCAAGCTAACCATATTATCATGAAAATAATGATGAATAATGTGAATACGAAGCTTGCAGATTTGTAGCGGTGCCACCAAGCCATGATGTTTTGATTGAAGAAGTTACAACATGTGTGTAGAATTGTGAAATGTTTTTTTTTAATATTATATCAAGGTTGTAAATTACAATGTTGAAATTTAACTTGTTTAAATAGAGATAAATCTAGTTTTAATGGGTTTGTTTAATGGGCCTCATATACAATACTAATATTTATAATTATAATACTCCCCCTAAAATTCGTGAATGTATTTCAAAAATTTCAAGCTTACAAGTAAATTGGTTGAAACGTTCCATTGATAAACTTTTTGTTAATACATATATCAAGTGATGCCTATATATATATATATATAACGAATGTAGGTTGTAGTTATAAATCCACTATCCGATTTCTTTTTTATGAAATGCCGATCAACTTCAATGATTTGTCATATCATAATTTTAAAAATATCATAATATTAACTTTAGATCAACGGGCACAGTTCTAAGATTTTCAGAAGCACAGTGTAGTGATGTGTTTTCTCGCTAACAACGTTAGCAATGTTAACTCTAGGGAGTGTTTTTTTGTCAAAAGGATGTTAACTTGAAGGGAGGTGAGTTATTTTATTAAACTAAAATGAATGTTTGTGTTGTATACTAAAACATTGCGGAAGGTTAATGTAATATTTCCATTAATTTAAGACTTTTTAAACCATTGTAAATTGACGATATAATTTGTTTTCCATTAAAAAAATTAATAAGTTTCTTATTTTAAGGAGAATATATAATTAATATATGGAAAATGTTTAGTGTCCCCGATGCACTACTTAAAAAGATTGGAAAACGTTAACTTGTACTCTTAAAACATACTTCCTCTATCCCATATTAACTGATATAGTTGATTTTGTCACACATGTCAATACATATTTTTTATCTTTAATTATCTATTAGAAAAAAATTATGAAAATTTAATATTTTAAAAACATTCATCGAGACGAATCCAACATCTTAATATTATTTATATTTATATATTAGTAAAAAAATATGATCAAAGTATGTCATGTCAACAATGCACATTGTCAACTATGTCATCTAACAAATTTATTTTTTTGTTGAAAGAAGGGTACTGCCAAAAATGTAAATGTTAAAATAATTATTAAATATGCAGCACGATAAGAAATAAGAATGGACAACCACGTCAATAGAATATATTTTTGGTACGACATCAACACAATTTTATATGACCCTCGTGTTGAAAATGTTTATTAGTTAGTCCAATATATACCACTTGTTCAAAGAAAAAGGAAGATAATAAATTTTGTAGACAAACCACATCCAAATATTAAAACATCACAAATGACTCACACAACACTTAAAAAAACCATTATTAAAAATAAGGTATATATTGGACTAAATAGACAATAAACAATGGATTCGCAAGTAGGTAATCTACACTCCAACCATTTATTAACAAGATTCAAGGATCTAATAATTTAGTGCTGTGTGATTCAAGTATATTTAACCCAAATTTTTCAATACGAGGGTCATGTTCATATAAAATGTTGTAGGGGTGGGAAAAAGTAAACATCCGATGCTAACCAACCGACCCTGCCCAAGTTTTTCACATTTGGGAGGGTTAGCAGGTTCATGGGTGGAAAATTATCGTTATAATCCTATATTATAAGAGTTAAATAAGATTCTTTAAAAAAACAGATGAAATAAGTTTTTCATCTCTAACTTTATAGTGATTTTTTTTGTCAAGTAGTTAGAGAAATTCACCTTAAAAATTAATAAGTGGGGTGTCCGGAATTCGAACCCCGATCCCTGCACATATTGTGCATTATCTCTTACCAAATGAGTTAAGCTCGTGGGAATTAATGAAATTTGATTTTATAGTCCATAAAACTAGAACAAGATATTTTTGTCCTTCCAAAAATATATCTCGGACAATTTGCTAAAAAAAATGTAACTCGAACAAAGCCGAAAAAAATACACTAATATGTATATACGCATATCTTTCTTTCTAAAGCTTGTCTGGTCAAGCAATCCCTAACCCCAATTCATAACCTAGCTTTTTCCCTCCCATTCCAACGCAATTAATTCACACCGTTGACTTCCTCATCCCTTTAACACGCAATAACTTCATTTCATTTCATGTTGTTTGTCATTCATTAAATTGTTTAAGGCAATTCATTTTAAATTTGAATGGTAGTTCAGCACCAACAAACAAAGTTAATACATACAAGCTTGATTTAGAAAGATTGAGTGCATTTCCTAATCAGCCTGAATTTCTTCTATTGCATTTAATTCACACATTTGACGTCCTCATCCTTTTAACACGCAATTGATTCACTCTTGCGCATGATTAAAGCTCCCGACGTAGATCAAAGCTTCAATGCCATTGATTCACTCCTACGCCATTAGTTATCAGAATCATTTGACTTTTTTCCAAACAAAATCCTCACAAAGCATAAAACTCTATCTCTTCTTACCATAAATATGCGATGTAGGCTTAAAATCATTTCAAATTCAATTGTTTGACCTTATCATTTGAATGTTCTTAAAGCATTTCAATTTATCAAATTTGAACTTCTCACTCATTTGCCATTCATTTCAAAATTGAAAATTCTCTCCTCATTTAAATGCAATTGTTTGACCTTCTCATTTAAGATCAATCTCTTAAATGCTCCTTTGTCAGACATGAAACGTTCATTCATTTCAAATTGTTTGACGGTATCATTTAAATGTCGTTAAAGCATTTCAAATTCTCACATTTGACATTCTCACTCCTTTGCCATTTATTATGCTCCTTTGCCATTCATTTCAAATTTGAAAATTTCATCCTCATTTAAATGCAATTGTTTGACCTTCTCATTTAAGATGAATCTCTTAAATGTTCCTTTGCCACACATTAAATGTTCATTTTCCATTCACACAGTATATGCTCCTTTCACTTATAAATGCAAATCTCTGATTGCTTGCCTTTCACCTTCACACGGTAGTCGCATACCTGTCATTTGATTCAACCATGTCCAAATATAATTTGAAGGTTTGTTAATTTGTAAACATTATATGAGTGTGTCATGCGTGTTAGCACTATATTGATTTAATGGTATGGATGCTAATTAGTTTTTTTTTTTTTTTTTTTGTATTTTGGAACGTCAACAATCAGAAATCCAATGAATATTTTGTTGCTGATTGTGATGTTGGTGATGTTGAGGCGATAGTTGATAATGCCACCGTGTAATAATTACCATATGTTACAATCTTTGATGCACAAAAAGAGGGATGTGGATCCCCTCCTGCATTATATATCCTGCCATCTCTCCAGCTTACAATCCAACGGCTGATAATTATAAAGAAAAAATTAATAAAAATAATGTTACTATTGAAGAGAGAGAAAACAAAACATGGGTAAAAATGAGGAAACTGATAGTAAACACCACCCGTTTGCAGCAACAATGAAACATTTTTTCATTGATTCAATTTGATATTATCAGTGGTTCAAATAAACTCATAAACCCCTTTTACAAATACAACCATTGACCCAATTTTACAATAATAATGTGAGTTGTGTTATATATGGTTCAGAACAAGTTCTAACAATCATTCCTTTATTACAATATTCACTTGAAAAGAACATCATCCTTCTTCAAGAACGAGTTCTGCAGGCTGCAGCATTCATTGCATTTGGAAGATCTTGTTTGTTAGCAAAAACTAGCAACACAACATCTCTAAATTATCATCTCCTTCTTCACGAATAACCTGAACAGCTTCGTGAACGTTAACCTTATCTACACCTAGACAAATTGCTCTTTTTTTATTCGATTTGAGAGAGAAAGAAATCCCTTCCCTCAGCCTCTTGCTGCCTCTTCGTGAACGTTAATCTTGTGTCAGCAACAAGTTTGAAGATGGTGTGTTATCTGCTTTCATTGGGTTGTTTATTTTGAATTTGATATTTGGGAGGCAGAGAAATGGCGGTGATGGTGGAGCGGTGTAAAGGCTTGCGAAGATGGTGCGTGACTGGCTGATCAATGAGTTGATCTGTCTTTTTTATTTATTTATTTATTAATATTTCACTTTTGGGATCTCAACGATTGATTGATCCAACAGCTGATATTAGCGCAGGACAAAGGCAGGAGAGATAAAACTGAAGAGGATCCGGATCCCAAAAAGAGTGATGGTATTTTGTCAAAAAAAAAAAAAAAGAGTGATGGTATTCTCGATCAATCACTAATTATATATTTGTCATCCATGGTTGCATGTGGCTGCAGAGTGCAGGGACTCATACAGCGACACAAACATGGTTGAAACTCCGGTTAGCAAATCTGCTTTGAAGAGATCATCTGGTAGTGTAGACTCTATTGGGGTTGGTGACGTGGAAACTGGACAAGCATCTGTTACGAAGCCACCAAAGATGGTTTGTGTGAAGATTAAACCAAAGGACAAGTAATCATTTGCGGCAAAGGAAAATGATTTCAGATGTCTTTTTGTTTCTTGGTCTGATGTTTGGGAATTGATTTGATGTCTACTTTTGCACTCTCTTGCTATTAATTTTTTTTTTTTTTCCTACTTTCAATAACAAATCGTTCACATTAACCTCTTATTATTCTGAATGCAATAAAAAACCAGTATTTATTGTTGTGTTGTTTTAACAGTCACAATTGTGTTGCGTCTTATAAGAAATATGAGAAAATAGTAAACATGTATGTCTTAACTTAAGGAAAATATATGTAATATCCATGGAACACTACCTTTTAATTCATCAAAAAAACGTCTTCATAAAAATTAGTTACTACTAAAAAACACTATTTTGCTCCTATTTATGGATTTATGCGAAATTCTAAAATAATGATGGAAGAGTATTTTAGAAGATGCTTGGAGATTTATATCAAATGCTAGTATTATAATGTGTTTGAAAGAATCCTAAAAAAGTTTGTTAAATTTCAAACTATTTATATAATGTTCTTGAAAAATAGCTGTCAAATTACCAAGTTAAATTTAATTTGATCAATAAGAAGTTTCTTCGTGATAGCTAATTCAATGATGAAGTCCCAGAAGTATCCATTCATTGCAAGCTTTACCACACAAAGTGTAATGAATGTAGTGACTAACTTCTTCACATTCACTATTTCTATTCTTAATGACTATTTTGGGTCTTGCAGATTTTTGAAGGGATAAATTGGTCTTCACGTTATATTTAAATGAGATAGTAAGATATGTATCTATAAGACGAAACAGGCAACTAGCCATGACAATCATACCACATAATTTACATATTTAACGCGGTTCAGGCCACAAATCCATAATGATTTAACAGAATCATAATATATTTAATACGCTCTTTATTCTTGTTTTAATAGTCACAATTGTTTTTATGATTAGGACCAAAAAGGAATGTAATAGACCATATATTAAATTATATGATCATCTAATAATAATATCTCAGACTAGAAATGAATGATTTTTGCTTTTATAATCTGAGTAATTGCGATGGATTTCCCCTATCACTCATTGGTGGACGCCTGTATTCCACATGATTTGACAATTTTTATATGAGTCGACTAATTTGTTAAATTGTCATAATGACATTTCCCCCTATCACTCCTTGGTTCACGCATGTCTTCCATATTCTTTGGGAATGTATTCTCATAAGGAACACGATTTGCCATAAACAACTTTGAAGCTATTGAGTTTTTTTCGTTGAATTGCTCAACTGTGTTTGTCTTCTACATATTTCGATCTAGGTTGCCTTTTTGAGAATGGATACATTGTCTGCTTTGAATGTTGTTTCATTTGCGTGCAAGTATTATATCTGTTATTATAGTACATGTTTAGTAATTTATGTGCTTCACTATTACAGATCAATCAGTCACTTTGGGAATACCATCCGGACGATCCAGATTATGTTGATCTGCTTAAGCTTAAATGGAGAACGTTTCATGTCGAGTTTCATCCAGAGGAGGTGCCTAAACAAATATCATTTGGCTTATGTTGAATTTGTTTTTTACAAGTTCTTTGCCAAAGTGTGGAATTAGGTTGATGAGTCAATAATTAGTAGTTTTAATATAATATTTAAGTTCTTTTTAATTAGATTTAAGTTTATTTTATTTTAATATTATTTTCTTTTAGAGTTATTTTACTTCAGTTGCATATTATTATATATTTCATGAATGAATATTTGATGGATTGAGTATTGGAGCAAAAGAAAGGGGTTTGGAGCTGATTCCGAACGAAAATACGAAGATTTGGAGACAAAAATATGTCTCCCCCAAGTCAGAAGTTTGGCACGGCCCGTGCTCCCACTGGCACGGCCGTGCCACCTCCCAGAACTTCCTTTTGTTGCTTTTGCTTAGATTTTAAGCTACTCTATTTTGTTTTGACCGAAAAGCTTGCAGTTTCGTGTGGAACATTCCAGTGATGTATTGCTTAGGTTTTAAGTCGAATGTAAACTATAAATAGAGTAGATACAAATCATCTTTTGTTCTATTTCTTCTTCTCCATGTCTACGATGAACATGATTGAGTAAACTCTTCTTGTCTTGGGATTGTTGCATAAGTCTAATGACATAATCCTAATCAAACCAAACCATAAACCCTAGTTTTATATAAATCTACTTTCTAATCTAATTTCACCGTTTTTATAATAAATTAGCAATTATTAAGCTAAGAAGCGAACGCGGAGGGTTTTTCGAAGGCACTGTACACAGAGATTGCTGGTGTTCATCGATAACAGTGGACATGCTTGGACTATGACAGCTCACATTGAAGCTGACCGTGAACATATTAGATTTGGCGGACGTTGGAAAAGTTTTCGTAATGCACGAAATTTGTATGTTGGGCAGGCCATTACGTTTGGTACAAGTGTGTTGGGTCGTAGCAGAAATCTTTATGCTAAAATGTCGCAGTGAATGTGTATTACACTTGAAGTTAAGCTCTTTTTCTATTTTCAATGTTTTCCTACAAGTGTTTAAGTGTTGCCATTTTATACTATTTGTACATACCCATTCAATGATGTACTATTCGTAATGTTTTTGCATCAAACCAGCCAATTCCTTTCCCTCTGGCATTTTAATATACATGTGTGATATATGTTTACAAATGTACGAAATCCACCGATAAAAATACCTCTTACAATTAAGATTAGGGTCATCTGAATTAAAATCCTTCCCATGGTATGATTTACGTAGTGAAGACTTATTTCATTGCCATCTTATAAAAGCTTTTAAATTGTTCTTAGTGTTTACTTGCAATATGACCCGTGCGTCATCACGGGTCGGCGTTCTAGTTCAATATATAATTATGGGTTTGATTCCCTTTTTATGTATTGTTCCTAATCTAATGGATTGGCAAATCCAATGGCTGCTGACATTGCCAGTGTCTTAAATCCAAATCCGACTAAATTGGATCCAAAATAAATATTCACTCTTAATTTTGTATATTCTGATGATTCATCAAACGCTCAATTGAGACTATAAGATATGATACATTTATTAAATTGATTGCCTTCTCTATTTGTAGTAACCATATATTCACATTGCTCTTTTGAAGCGAAAACTTCTCTATACCGTGTTAGTCAAGGACCAAAATTTCCCTTTTTAGCATCTCCTTGACTTGGTGTATCACTGTCTATTTCTCACCAAAACAAACCCTATTATTCACACTTCTTTGTTCTAGGGCAAGAATGAACTTGTTTGTTCTAGCACTTTTGATGATCTCAATCACCAATTTTCCATCATGTCTCTGTGAGAATGATGATATCCAACACACGAACTGCAACGACGCTTTTATCTGCGAAAGTAGCAACATCACAAATCTCAAGTATCCGTTCAGGGGAGGAAATAGAGGAAAGTATTGCGGTGTGAATGATGATCCTAATATGGAACTCACATGTGAGGACAGTGTCCCCAAGTTAACAACGGATGATTCTTTCTTGAAATACAGTATTCTTGAATGGGACAATTCAACACAGAAGCTCAGAGTTACTAGGGAAGATTACTCGAGAGATGATGTTTGTGTTCCTGTCGACAACATCACATTCAATAGCACTTTGTTTAAACTTTATGATGATGTCGCTAACGTGACTTTGTTTTACTATTGCCTTCTTACAACTGAAACTCTACCGAATACGTTTCACAGTGTTGAATGTAGTGATAATTCATCAGTTTTATACACCCTTGTTGATCCTTCTACAGCTACTTACTCGGACCTCTGTGATCCGATGGTTATTACTATCATGATTCCGATTTTGGAAACCCGAGCTGCACAACTTGGATCTGGCAATGGGACAATCAGTGATGTAATAAAAGATGGTTTTGATTTGAAATGGACAGGAGATTATGGAGAGTGTCAAAGGTGTGTTGTTTCTGGTGGTGCATGTGGGAATGATGGAGGAAGTGAATTCCAATGTTTCTGTAAGGATGGACCTCATACAACATCATGCATATCAGAAATTTCTCCAGCCTCAGAAAATTCTCCAGCCTCGGAAAATTATCCAGCCTCAGAAAATTCTCCAGCCTCAAGTATGTAAATAATATCACTTACTCAAACCCGATTTATGCTTGTTTCTAAATCTAGGTTTTAACTAGAAGTAGAAAGTGACCGGTGTGTTGCGCGGTTGCAATGAGATTTTTGTTTATTAGTTTTTTAAGGTATAATAAGTGTTGTAAATAATATGGTATCAGAACTTCTTAAGTACATAATTTAAGGACAACATATAATTTAGTTGATCCAATTTAAATTTCAAAAGGAATGAGTGTAAGCAAAAGTAGCACTACTACTCTAGACAATTATACTATTGAAAGAGCTATGCTAAATGTTACGATGGAGTTTGCATACGAAACGCAAGAATAGGACCACGTCAGCTTTCCGTAAATCCTTGAAACAGTTCAGTATGTGTGTGACGGAAATCATGGATGCAGTTAATCAAAGCTTGCCAAGATTCATTCTTGGCTTCATTATTCGTAATGTTAAGCATTTCCCCTATTAAAAAGGGAAATTATGGTTTATTTTTATCTTAAAGGAAACATTTAATGAAAACATGGAGTGGTAGCACACCCCACAAGTGGAAAATTAAAATGAGTGTAGTAAAAATGGGTGTTTCTCTGTGACTATCATGTTACTTTAGAGACATTGTCCATTCTAACTAATTACAATATACAATCACATGAAATATGGTAAGATAAAGGGAGATTTCTAATGTAGAAGCTTCACAGGTCAATGAGATATCTAGATGTTAGAAAATATTAAGAGAGCATGAAAAAGTAGAAAGGAAAAAACATCCCAGAGGAACAAAAAAAAAATCAATTATTGTGATGAATAGCTCAAATTTAGCTAAAAATGAGAAAACACTAAGAAAGATGAGAAATATAAACAAATCATATACCTTAGGCTAAGTAACTGTAGAGCCAAGATGAGAAGACAATGTGATCCTTCAAGCTTCAACTCATTGGCATGCTCCTTCAAGGCATAAAACACATAGGTGAATTACCATGTCTTGCAGGAAAGCTAACCTCCCAAAATTAGAAGAATAAAAGAAAGAAACCATAGAAGGTGAAGGTGAAGGTGATATCTTTCATGAGAGCTTAATCGAGACTAGTGAATTATCGTGTCTGCAAAACTATTAGTTAAGGTGAAGGTGAAGGATTACAGAGGATGTCATTTTCTTGATATGTCTCGTTTGTAGAGAGACGCACATTAGTTAGCCCTATTTTGTTGCTGATTAAATGCATAAGGGTCAGATTAGGACAAGTAGTGCATAGGTGTGCCAGTGTTGTACTTGTTTTAGTTTCTCAATTTTTGTTTCAGTGGAGGACCAATTGTCATTTTTTTTATAATAGTTTATATCTTTTCCTAATTTTGAAATTCATCCAAAAAACTCTTACATGAGTATCAGCTTGAACAATATCAGTGAAACGATTCATCGTATTTGAGAAACTGCACAACTCTCTTAGTTTTATTAGATAAAGAAGTAGATTTGAACTGAAGAGGAAATAGTTAGATATGATTACCACAAGTTATGAAGTTGATGTTAAATATAGGAAACACATTCGCATAGTCAGACACGACATTGACTGTCTAACACATCGGCACCAACAAGTATTTGAAAAAATGAATTAATCAAATGTAATGTGTCGGCGTCGCACACATGTAGAATACACCTTTTATCAGAAACAGAAATGTAGGAGTTACACTGAAGTATGGTGTATTGAGAGACAGCTAGATCTATAGTTGCTCTAAATCTAATGGCGACTGCAATGTCTCCATACACAATAGATTTAGTATAACCATAGCTGCTATAGGTTGTGGATTGTTCAAAGTCTGCAGCCACTCTTCTCTGTTTTCTCCATCAAAACCAACATGAATGCGTTGCTCAACATTGCATAGTCATTTTGGTATTAGGAGAAAATAGATTGCAACATAAAGCTTCTTGCTCACATTTGACATTTCAATACTAGCATAAGAGTTCCACAATTTATCATTGAAAGTGAATGAATATATATATTTTTTTAAATATATAGATCAATGTTTCTTCTTCATTGCATACTAAATGTGCTTAAAGGTGTCTTGAAAAATATAAGTCTCCAAGTCAAATAGATCAATACTTTGAAAACATATTGGCCTTAATTAAGATCGTGAAACTTCAATGCATCTGATTTCAACAATTTGTGCCACGGTCAATGTCACTCCAATAGCTAGTTCTGCTAAACCTGATTCAACAATATGCCAATATTTCTAAATTATATCAGGAAATTTTCTATCAACATGCTCCAATGATCTATAGTGACCATCAAAGTGTGCAATATATAGCCGCACATATTTCTCTGACATCATTTCACTTTCATAACTTCTGCAAAATACTAAGTAATGAGAAAATAAATGTCCATTAATTTCTCTTCAAGAGACAATGCATAAGTTCTATCTAATTTGAATTTTTGAATTGTAGGTTCAAAACGGAAGAGGAAGCTTATTGTGATAGGTAAGAATAACTAACAATATCACTTTTTATGATATTAGTGTTTCTCATCCCACTTTATGATGGCATTATTTATTTTAAACAATAAATGGATGAAAATCACTTTTCTTTTCTTTACATAAATTCAGGTGTTTCAGGATCTGGAGCAACAGTATTCTTCATTATTCTTATTATTATGGTTATTTGTCACCTTAAAAGGAGTACATCTGGACAACAAAGTATTTTCAGAAAGAAACGAAAACTTGTTGACCACAATGTCGAGGTTTTCATGCAAAGTTATGAATCATCTATGCCAAGAAGATATAGTTATAGAGAAATAAAAAGGATCACAAAATCTTTCCGAGATAAATTAGGCCAAGGAGGATATGGTGTTGTATACAAAGCAAGTTTACCTGATGGTCGTCAAGTGGCTGTTAAAGTAATAAACGAGTTAAAGGGGGATGGAGAAGAATTCATAAATGAAGTTGCTAGCATTAGTAGAACATCACACGTGAACATTGTGTCACTTTTAGGCTATTGTTATGAGGTGAACAAAAGAGCACTAATATATGAATTCATGCGCCAAGGATCATTGGATCAGTTCATCTATAAAAGTGGATTTTCTGAAGCTGTTTGTGATTTTAATTGGAACACTTTGTTCCAAATTGCAATTGGCATTGCTAAAGGACTAGAGTACTTGCATCAAGGATGTAGTTCAAGGATTTTGCATCTTGATATCAAACCTCAAAACATTATTTTGGATGAAGACTTTTGCCCAAAAATATCTGATTTCGGACTAGCAAAAATATGCCAAAGGAAGGATAGTGTTGTGTCAATACTTGGCACAAGAGGAACTATAGGATATATGGCGCCAGAAGTATATAGTAGAGCATTTGGTGGTGTTTCTTACAAATCTGATATATACAGTTATGGCATGTTGATTCTTGAAATGATTGGAGGAAGAAAGAACTATGACACTGGAGGGTCATGTACTTCAGAAATGTACTTTCCAGACTGGATTTATAAGGATCTTGAGCAAGGAAATACTCTTTCAAATTGTTTGACAATCTCAGAGGAAGAAAATGATATGGTTATAAAGATTACTTTGGTGAGTCTATGGTGCATTCAAACGAAACCATCGGATAGACCACAGATGAATAAAGTAATAGAAATGTTGGAAGGGCCACTTTCATCAGTGCCATATCCTCCAAAGCCCGTCTTATGTTATCCTGAAACGCCACCACTAGAAATGTCAGACATGTCTTCATCCAATTTGGATGAGACGAATTCCATTACAATGTCAAAATAATCGTTCTTTCTATAAAATGTTAATGCCCTCAAGGTGGCGGAGGTGGTTGATTCTGTCAAGAACCTATCTTGGAAATTGTTTTTAAGAAAAACAGTGGGTCTACCTTGTCTTTTCTATGAAAAGTTTTATCACCCTCTAGATTGTATGTTAAGATAGATTCGTTGATTTGTTGGTTTCAGTCGAATTCTTTAATCTTTATTCTTGGGGAGGGTTGAGTAGTACTTGTATTTTATCTCATTCAGTGGGTTTAGTTGCACCTCTATTTATTTCTGACTTTTTCATATCGATCTTATTATTTCTGTTGTGAATTCAATTCAGGCACCATACTAGTTTAAATACAATTTAGAAGAAAATACCTACATGTTTCATGACCACTGAAACTTGCACTTAAGATGCTTTTTCCAAGCTTCTAATTTATTTCACACAGAAGGAATCAATTGAAAGTAAATCATTCTGACTAACATTTTAATGCAACTAATACTCAGTCTCTACTGTAGGTTTCTTGATTAATTCCTTTTCACATTTCATTATCATTGATTATGAGATATACATGTTTAGGACATAATTCCACAGTTTTAAGAATGTCAAGTTGCTATCGTAGAGGTAATGAGGTATAAGAGAAGAAAACAAATACTAGTACTGTTAGTAATCATAGTTTTATTAGTACTCTAACTAACTTAATATTTTTAATAAGTACATTATTTCAAACTGCTGAAATCATAATCATAACCAGAACTGATTATGGTTTTGCCAATCATAGGAGAAAATAGAAACTTAAAATACTAGAAATGAGACTGCGCCCCGAAACAAGTAATAATGGCATCAAAGCTTCACAAGTTTGCTATAATCAAGAAAAATTATTCTCTATTCAACAAATAACCATCTCTTGTGCTTGTGCCACTCCCCCTCCCCTTCAAAGTCCCTAATTAATTATGTAAAAAAGTATGTGGCTGCAAGATAGGGGAGTGTCGTGTGCGGACAGCTGTCCCAATTGCGAGACTAATTATGAAAATGATTGGCACGTGTTTATTGGTTGCGAGGCTGCAATACAAGTTTGGCAAGCAGCTGGGCTATGGGATATAATAATGGATGCTGCTGCTGCTGTATCTAACTTTGCTGAATGCATTTTTTAGTTATTATGCAGGTGTTCTAAACAAATGTGCCAGGACATTGTAATAATGTTATGGTGCTTGTGGCGTCGACAAAACGATAAGGTGTGGGAGGGAGACATGAAAGATGTGCGGCTGGCTGTGCATTTAGCGCGCGAGGTTCTGAAACAATGGCAGACTGTTCGGGAGAAAACGGTTCAGCAGCAACAGGCTATGACAGATGCGGAAATACATTGGCAGCCACCAGAGGAAGATTGCGTCAAATGCAATATTGATGCAGCAATTTTCGGTGAACAACGGTGTTTTGGTTTTGGTATGTGTATTAGGAATTCTCAAGGTCATTTTATAAAAGTGTTAACTAAGTGGTATGAAGGCACTCCTCCACCATATTTGAAGCAAAGGTGTTGGGTTTATGAGATGCTATTTTACGGCTTGGTTAAATAGGTCTATCAAAAGTGCATATTGAGTTAGATTGCAAGTTAGTGGTTGACAGCATTGTTGAGAGTTCTATTAACCGGTCCGAGTTTGGCAATATTATGGCTACTTGCAGAGCTTTGTCATATCATTTTCCAAACTTTAAGGTAAGTTTTGTAAAGAGTCAAGCAAATTGTGTCACCCATAGTTTAAGAAGAGCGACAAAGTTGTATGCTCGTCACCGGATTTTTGATTTGAATTTATCTTATATTGTATTGAGACTATTGTGATGCAGCAATAATATAAGTTACTTTGGGTAAAAAAAAAAAAAAAAAAAACTACATTCAATTTGGTAACATCTCATAAGCATATTGTGTTACTATTTTTGTTGGAACAAACACTGTGGTACTAATATCAATTTTGTTTTATTGTTGTAAAGTACAAAATCCGTTTTGTTTTTCACTTAAAAAAAAAAAATCCATGTTTTATTCCTTGCAATTGAAAAAATCCATTTTTTTTCATTTATAAAATTTATAATATTATAAGAATTTCTCTCAAAAAAATTATAATTTTTAACAAAACATGAATTAAATATAATTTTTGACATTAAAAAATTCATATTTAATTTTTTAAACTATGATGAATTATATCGTCTCTAACTTCTCTTTGGCAGATGAAAATTATTGCAAATATAGAACGGAGGGAAATTACTGGTACAGATGCTGATCTACGTAGATTAAGCATGGAGGATTTACGACAGGTTTGTTGTATTTTAGTGGTCTGGTTTGAACTGTATGTGTTTAGCTATTAACTATCTATGTGTTCAACTTTTATCCTAGGAGTTGTTATTTAAGTGGTGTATTAGATTGAAATTTTAAATGATTTTAAAAGACTTTTGTAGAATTAGAATAAAAAAGTTTGGAGCTATTCAACCAAGACTTTTATAAAATGTTAATAAATCTTAATCTTGTGGTATTCAACTAAGTCAATTATGACGACTTTTTTGTTGGGGCAACAAAATCTGTTGATATTCAAATGACTTGAATTGTCTATTGGTATTTAAAAATCTATAGATTTTGATAAATTTTTGGATGGAGTGCATTTTATGAGACTTTTTAATGAAAAATATAAATACTACTCTCATCCAACAATCTCACACAAACATATGAGATTTTGTTATTTTCTCTCAAACCCTTGTCTGTTTTAATTGTTTTAATTTTAATTTTTTTTCTTTCCAATTTTTTGGTTTTTTGTTTGGATCAATTATTTTTTTTTAAGGAAAGAATCCATTGTTCTTTTTTTTTCCTCCGTACGATTTGTTAGTTTTTTATTTTTAAACACTTTACGATCTTTTGTTATTTTTTCATTTATTTTATTTGCTTATATTGGTTAATTTTACTCCCTCCGTCCCAAATTGTATGTCATTTTGAAGAAAAAAATTGTCTCAAATTGTATGTCTCTTTACAATACCAATGAATCATTAATATTACTTTTCCTATTATATCATTCACTATTTATTTCATTTTCTACTTCCAAGTCATTTATTTATCTTTCTCATATCATTTATTAAGAACAATTTTGCAAAACGACTCATAATATCTCTTTCCCACACAAAATTAATTACATTTCTTAATACGTTTAAAATGTCCAAAACGTCATACAATTTGGGACGGAGAAAGTATTTGCTTATATTGGTTAATTAGGGAAAATAATAAAGGAAGGGGAAAAACAAAGATAGTTATGTAGTTTGAACCATTGAAGAAATTATTTGAGTTGTTACACCTCTTGGTTGAGCTATAAATAATGGGGTTAAAGGGTTTACACGATGCCAATGAGTCATTTAATCCTAAAAGTTTGAGTTATAAATCCAATAAAATTCATTGAAATCTTAAATGTCTATTTTATAAATCCAATGAAATTCTCTAGTATAACAAGTCTTTTAAAATACTATTAATGAAAAAAAAACTTTAAGATTTTATAAGATTTTGCAAGATTCTACTCCTAGACGTTTTCTTGCATGCTACCCATGACCCACCAACGAACTCACTTCCTCCTTTTACGTTACCTGTAATTCCTCACTAACCCATGACATCGACCACAGATTCACAACAACAAAGAGTTGATTATGGTAGTCACATACTAGATGCCAGTTGCAGCATATAGAAGTAGTGAGATGTTGGTGGCGACAGCAACCAAAACCCACAATGCTTGATGGGAGGTTTCCATTATTTTATCTTATTTTGAAGAAGAAGAACTAAGAGGTATCCATTATTAAAGAGATGTTGCAGGCCGTGATATCCATTCCAGACTTTCTCTTCCTTTTATTTTGTTTTTTATTTTGTTTTTTTTATTAACTTAACAATTAGAAAATAAAGTGCTCTAAAGAATACAACTGGAAAATGAAGTTGTATAGCACTGCTCATCGTACAGAGAAAATAAAAAGACCAATGGATTCTTTCATTAAAAAAATGCTTAAATGCTTTTTTGATCTTTTAACTATTTAATTTGTATCGTTTTGGTCCTATAACTAAAAAAAAGATTGTTTGAGGATTTTAAGTTTTTTTTTAATCTCGTTTTGGTCCCTTCTGTTAGGTTTCCGTTAAGGTTTTAAAAAAAAAAGTTAACTCCTGCACACGTGTCACCTTGTCATTGGCTCTGAGTTTTTTTTTTACAAAAAAAAATATTATTTTTTTTAAATATATTTTTTTTTTAAAAAAAAATCCCAAAGTCAATGACAAAGTGACACATGTCCCAGAGTTAACACGTGTCACCTTGTCATTGGTTCTGGGAATTTTTTACAAATAAATAAAATATATATATTTAAAAAAAATTCATTTTTTTTGTAAAAAAAAAATCTCAGAGCCAATGACAAGGTGACACGTGTCAACACTTAAAGTTTTTTATTAAAACTAACGGAAACCTAACAGAAGGGACCAAAACGAGACTAAAAAAAAACTTAAAATCCTCATACAATCTTTTTTTAGTTAAAGGACCAAAGCGATACCAATTAAATAGTTAAGGGACCAAAAAAGCATTTAAACCTTAAAAAAAATAAAGAATTGTAAAAATTAAACCAAACCGACAAAAGAAAAGGAAGCTGATCCAAACAAAAAATTGGAAAGAAAAAAAAAATCAATTAAAGCTGGCAAGGGTTTGAGAGAAAATGACAAAATCTCAAGGGTTTGTGTGAAATTGTTGGATGAGAGTGGTATTTATATTTTTCACTATAAAGTCTCACAAAATTTGCCATGACAAAAAATTATGATTGTCTTAATTGAATACCACAAGATTTATTTATATTTTATAAAAGTCTTTATTGAATACCTCTAGACTTTTTTATTCTAAAAAGCTATTTTAAAATCCTTTGAAATCTCGATCCAATACATCCCTCCTAAGTGTGCCTACTATTTGGCTATAACGCTTGACTTTTTTTGGCAAACATGATGCAACAAATACTTTGTTTCATTAGTTCTTCTCTGACACTCCTTGTATTTGAGAGACTAAACGTTTGCTTATTTAATCCATTTTAAATTCTTAATAAAAATAAAAAATAAAAACTATAACTATCTATGAGCCATCCTCTTCCTCTATACATACATCTTAACATAATCAAAATGACTCATCCACATGGCAATCTAAAATTTTCTAACAAATCTCAGGTGTCCTATTATTATCAACCCACTCAAACGCTAAATTTTTGTTGGATGAAACCGTTCAAATTAATTTTTTAATTATAGTAAGCCATTTTA
This sequence comes from Medicago truncatula, assembly GCF_003473485.1. NCBI lineage: Eukaryota > Viridiplantae > Streptophyta > Magnoliopsida > Fabales > Fabaceae > Medicago > Medicago truncatula. The sequence continues at coordinate 55,886,872 of NC_053042.1, forward strand.
TATATAGCTAATAAATTCACATTAATATATAATGAATTTTTTTAGTAAGATGAAACCGTTCAGATGAAGTTTTTCGTATAGTAAGCCATTCAAATAGGGCAAATTTTATGGTACATCTAATATATTTGAGTGTACCGGTACACCCACTATTTAAATTAATAGTTAAATAAGTTGTTTTTTGAAGAAAAATATTATTTTTTATCATTTATAATTATAATAACTAAATCTTATTCATCAAAAATGTCAACAAAATAATTTTTTTTTTTTTAATTTTTATCACTCATAATCGACAAAATTCATTATTTTTTATGATAATATGTAAAAAAAATTACTATAATTCTTATAAACAATGAAATGATGTTTTTTCTTATGAGATGATGTTCTATAAAATATAAATTTTGACAAATAGCTATTTATTACATAAAAAATTATCGTTAATTTATAAAATTATGAAGCAGGAGTACCGGTACACCTCACTTTGTGAGTATACCATAGAAGTTCTCTTCAAATAGAGTTGACTACAATTTATCAATTCACGTTAAAATTGTTTTGATATTGGCATTTAGAAGACAATAAAATAAAATAACATTTGCCTACCCGTGATCTTATGAATAGGTTTTTCATTCTCTACCATTTTGTACCACTCACTAAATCATTCTTATCTAATTTCATTTTTGAAAAATGGCTACCAACTATGATTCCCTGGTTGAAATTAACGACAACAAAAACCAATGGCGTTTTTTTTGTTGAAATTGTCAGGCTATGGGAACAACTGATTTGAAAAACTTTGAGAAATCATTGACCATCCATTTGATTTTAATGGATAATTATGTGAGCTTTTTAGATTTTATATAATGATACTATTAAATTGTCGTAATTTATAAAAGTTTGGTATGTTATATGAATATTTTGTAATTATACGACGATTGTTTTGATTATTTTTAATTAAAAATGCATTCTATTACACCGTTGAGGAATGTTCAAAAGAGAGTGTTGCTAGCGTTACTCTCACATGAAATCCCAAAAAACACAACCGTCATATAATTAAAAAAATATTTAATTATATGTTGTGAGTTCACGGTATGTCATGTGTGCTTTTTAAATCCAACCGTTGATCACCAATCTTAAATGACATGTGACAAAGAGTTAACAGATTTTGCAAAATATTAACGGAGATGACCAAAATAGTAAACAACATAAGATTTATGAGACTAAATTGAGACACTTTATAGTTAGAGGACCAAATTGAAAATAAAAAATAAGTTAAAGGACCAAATTATCTATTAAGCCTTTGAAAATTATTGTTTCTAATATTCTTATTTTTTTAATTTGCCTATAATTTTTTTTACGGAGTCTGTAATATTTGTTTAGTTGATATTATATTGACAAAATTACTTCTTACATTATGAAAAAACTATTTGAATTTTAAAATATATATATTTTAGTCTTTGTGTTGTAAAAGTTTAGTTTAGGGGACAATGAAATAACAAAATTAATATGATTACATGATTGGGTCTTGTTATGTCTCTATTTTTTTTGCCTTAATTAGGAGTCAAGTTATCTACACGATGTTGCCTTACTTATTTATTGATAGATTGCTGCTAGCAATGAAGGTAGCCAAATATAAATTAAAGAAATAAGATAAAAAAAATATAGAGAGTACGGTCTTGATAATTTTTAGTGTTTGTTAAGTTCTCTTTGTAGTTATTTAAGAGATTAAATAAACTTATCAGTGGTAGCTAAATATATATTATTGAGGTAACTAATTATTAAATATATTAACATAGTCAAATAAAAATAATATTTTTGAGTAGCTTCACACAACTTTGCCCCTTATTGTGCCGCCTTATCATGACTCTTGCAGTTTTTACTACCACGAAGTCTGAGATATCTTTTCCAACAATGGAAATTATGAAGACTAGGTTGAGAAACACGATGAAAGTTGAATTTCTGACAAATATCATGATAATTAATATTGAAAGAAAAGTCAATACAAATAAAATATTAATTATGAGTATGTTATTGATTGCATCAAATCACTCGATGATTATAGTAGAGTTTATATTGAAAGAAAAATTAATACAAGTAAAGAATTTTGTTCTAATTTTGTGTCCTAATTTCCAAGTCCAACACATGATTTGGTGGAAATTCCCCAACCCTTTCACTGGAAGCACTGTTTCACAAATCGAGTGTTAACTCGCCGAGTTTATCGAGTTTACGTTTTTAGGTACTGAAATCGTGTCAATTCGGAGGTAAATTCGATTTCTGGTAAAATCGAAATGTTTGACGAGTTCGACTCGAGTTAACTAGGGTAAACTCGAGTAAAATAGGAATGTAAGTCTAATTCTTTTTGATAGTTTTATTAACAACTTTAGGAACTTGTGAAGCTTACTTTTTTGGATGGTTAAGACCGAAGAGACTTATGATTTTGCAAGTTTATTTTGTATTTTGATGTTTAATTGAATATAATGTTTTATTATGATGGTTGAAAACCTTTATAATTTAATCATATTTGCACTATTAGACTATTTACAATATTATATTAGTTTACATATGTCATGTAAATAATAAATTTTATTTAATTTTAATTTTAAATAAACTCGTACAAGTTCTCGAATCGAGTTTACCTGGACAAAACGAGTTGAGATAAACTCTCGAGTCGTAAAATCTTGATTGGAAGGCACATAAAATGTTCCTGCTATTATATTGTGTTTGGACCACTTTTATAAGTTGTACGGATTGGAGTTAAAAACAAAAGCCGTTCGAAGGGGGGTGTGAAAAAGTAGTAGAATTTGTTTGTGGCCACTTCTATAAGATGAACGGTCATTTACAATCTTCTCTAGATCTAATCCTTTTCCAGCCAATCAAATACCATTTATCACCCACGTGGAACACTGGGCCCCACCCAACCACACCCCATCACACTTTATAACATTCTTCTCAGTTTTCTTTCTACATATAGCATTTGCGCTAGTTAGTTAGTTAGTTCTATCAAATATATTTATCAAGAACTAAGAATATATATTGTTACATTTAGTTGCAGACTACGTGCAATACCAAGACTCCAAGAGCTAGTTTAGGTCATGGGGGACTCGTCTTCTTCGGCTTCATACATTCACTTGGTATAGTTTCACACTATATATATTATATATATCTACTGTTATCATGTTATCTTCCATGCATTTTGACAAAAATTATTAATTTCTGCAACAAATTGCAAATATATAATTAGGTGCAGCACCTGATCGAAAAGTGTTTGATCTTTCACATGACTAAGGAAGAATGCATGGAAGCGCTCTCTAAACATGCAAATATAAATCCAATTATAACATCCACTGGTATCATTTTTAATTACTCTTCTTTCCATAACATTATTAACAACAAATACGTAATTATGGAAGCTTCTAGAAAACATGCACACATGCAATATCACATATACCCTCCGGTCACTAATATAAGCAAAAAAATTACATTTTAGGTTCATTCATTTAATGATGTATGTGGTCTATAATAAAGATCATCACTACTAAAAAAACAAAAATTAGTGAGGGAAATTTTGTGAGGGAAAACGTGAAATCCCTCTCTAATTCCGTCACTAAATTTTGCGACCATGAAATTTGTGAGGAATTTTATTTTTTCCGTCATTAATTTCCCTCGTTAATTTTGCTTTTTCTAGTAGTGCATGTGCATCATTAAATGAATGAACCTAAAATATAGTTTTTTGCTTATATTAGTGACCAGAGGGTGTATACAGCACTTCTCGTGGCTTGAAAAACTCAAGTGATATTACAAATTATACACATGCAATACATAGGCATATATATCTAGCTTTTGATTGATGTACACAATATTTACAAAGCTCTAAAATCTACTATTTTACTAAAAATGGATCTTCAGACTTTTTCTGAATGTACATCTTAGAAGAATGTCACTTGATTGTTAACTATTACCAATTGGTGTCATGGCATGCATGCTTAAGAAGGTAGAAGAGCCAGTGATTTTCTTATATAGACAGTGTTTGTGATTACTTATACTAGTTTGTTAGATTGCGCGATCTAGGTTTTATAAGGTTGAAATTTGGTCTGGTAAAAAAACTCAAATCTTAGGTCTTACCTGTTGTCTGCAATAGATTTATTTTTAGGTTTGAGTCTAATATTTTTTATATTCTGGTACTTAAATGTCTTCATAACGTCTTTAAATAAATAATTTAACATATCATTAAATACACTAACGAGTTAATAGCTTTATTATGATACTTAACCTCATATATTTTTACAAATGATCTATAACATTATGTTTTATAGTGAGTTTATGTGATATTGAATTTTTAATTTTAGTTTATAATGATATGTAGTTTACATATTGAAGAAAAAAATGTAAGGTAATAAAAAAATTAGCAAATTTATAATTCAATACAAAGTGTGAAATTTAATATAATAATAACAGTAATAAAAAAATTATTTGTATTTTACTTAATTAAGTAGGTCCGTCTAATATGTCTAAAAGATTTTTTTTATGATTTGTAATCTTTTTTTAGTTAAATAGACTTCTAAAAATAAAAGCTTTTACGTACCCTCCATTGTTTTCTTAGAAACCACACCTTTTCATATGGACAAATCCGAAAAATTTGTGTTTTTCAGTGTCTAGATGGATAAATCTAGGCGGTAGCAGTTTTTTAAAATCATTCATTACTTATAACAATTTTCTATTGAAATGAAAGTATGATTTTCATCTAATGTAAACTAGGTCATAGGCCTCTGTCGATCAATTTCTCTCTGTTTTATTTTTATTTTTAAAAGAATTGGTCGGTTTCTCTACTCTCATAGGTCTAATGTAGACTGGTTGTTTGATAAGACAAACAACCAAACACTAGCATGCGTGTGTGTGTGTTTTGAAATGAAATTACGTTGGAATATGAATATATCTATGAAACATGACGATCAATTAATGGAATAATGGATGAATGCAGTGTGGAATGAGCTAGAGAAGGTGAACAAGGAATTTTTTGAGCCATATAACATGAAGCCAAAGAATAGTAAAGAGATGATGATGATGATGTCCCAGGAAGAGACAACTCAGATGTTACAGAAGATGATCTCAGCTTCGGATTCCTCTAAAGGTGTCCCATAATCAATCAACTCTTGAAAATTATATTATATATGACCAATTTAGGAACTTCCCATGCAACCAGCCAAAAAATTCAGAGAAAGGATCGTCCCTACTTTATTATTATCAAAACCTAGTGCTAGTAGTCTATGCGCAATTATCGTATGTGTTGTCATGTTGCTTCTCTACATTATTATGGTATTGTAGTTATCATGAATATAACAGAATGCCTTGCCAACCTTTGTAGTATAAATATTAAATAATATTCATGTCATGTCTATGTCTATATGATTTTTCGGAACAAATCAAATCATGCTATGCTCCTTCTATCTTTAGTGTGTGTGACTTAGAATTAGATTCATCTTTAATCCAAATTCTCAAGTGAGATTTTTAACACGTGTTTCGTCAAAGAAGAAGATATTAAGTGTATTAAACATTGTTTGGTATAATCCAGGAGTGATAAGGTGACTCGGTTGTTTGAGAGGAAATACAAAAGTTAGAATAATAATGTCATAAATTCAATTTCCCTCACTAATACTAATAGCAACGTGTCTTGAATTTATTATAAGTAGATCGGTAAATGTATATGTTTTTAGAAAATTAAATTAATTATACGTAAATGAATATTTTTATAATTTTATTCTAAATTAATATGGTATCGTTTACTTTTTCATGTATATAATCTTGAATAAATTGTAAACAATTGGGTAACTTAAGTCTTGAAAGTTTCAGCAAAAAAGAAATTAACTCTTAGAAAGTCGATAGTTGCAATATGGGAGATGTATTCGACACAGAAGAAACTTAAATGTGTTTGTTTCAAGTTATATTTGTTGATTTCTTATAATAAAATGATAGAAATATATATGTCTATATTTGTTACAAGTTTACTAAATTTTATTCCCGACGATAAAATGTTTCTGGGAATAGAAAGGGTGGGAATTAAGTTCACATTGAGATGTGAATAAATTTCTACATAGTTACCTATTATAATTTCTATTTTTATGGTTTCTAAGAATATTACATTGGAATAAAATTCTCATCTTTATATTCCAAGGAATGTTATTCCTTAAAATAAATTTGGTAAACTTAAAACAAATACACCATTAGGATATATATCGATTTTTAGGGTGCATTTATTAGGTTTTTATTATATTGTGGTGGATAGTATGAATTGGTTAGATTGTTATACTAGCTTTAAATCATCCTTATAAAACCGGTTTATAAGTTGAGGGGTGTCATTCATTATCATTTTTAATCACACATTTATGTAACAACAATGAAACACAAAACAATCTATGTGAAACTTGGTTTTTTCAATAGCATTTGATACACACAGCAAAGAAACACAAACCAATCAAAACATTAAAGAACAAACCTGCAAGTTAGTAGGGAACTTTTTAAGTCACAAAACAACATTCTAGAAATTAATTTTCAAAAAGGATGATTTTTGGGGATTTTTTTTTTTTTTTTTAAAAAGGACAGGGATGCATATAAAAATAGAGTGCAAATAGCAATCACACGGTAATAGCAAATGAAAGCTAGCTGGACGGTTAACCAGCCTGCTAAGGTGGAGTTTGTTTCCAAAATCCAAACCCAGCTGCAAGTTCATACAAAAGAGAATTGCTCTTCTCCCATCCAGTTTTGCTCATTCCCACTGATAAATACACCTGCGTGAGTTAACTCACGCTCGGCTATTTTGATGGAAGTGAGCAAAAACAGATAGGAAAAGAGCGGTATTCCATACAAAACAGAAACAGTAGTTGTTAGCTCTTGGCCACATGGGGAAAAACAGATGAATAAGTAGCTGGCTCAACTGGGAACAAATGAATATAATGCATAGGGTTATTATTATTTATTAGCCTATTGCATAGTTCAAACGCTCTGCTTTCTTCCAGCTCTAGTTACTTCAATAGCATAATTGACATGGTTCTAACTTCTGAGGTTAGTTTCTTGAAAAATGAGGGCTTTATGATTCGTCAAAACTCCAATCTTTGAAAGGGTTCCCATGTGATATTTTTTTTTAATAAACAAAGTGGAATGCACCGTCTGAAACTCAAAACACACAACTGTAAGATCCCAGGTTCGAACCCGGGTGAACGGTCCAACAACATCGGCATTGTCGTAGGTCTTACAGACTCCCACATGAATTTAACTACAGCCATAATGTTGTCCCAAACATAAGAAACTTAAAATCTTATATTATCTTGCACGATCAGTTCTCTACGTTACCATTGAGTAGCTTGAACAAGACGAAACAACTCAGTAGTCTAAAGTTTGTGGCGATTAGGAAGTCATTCAGAAAAATCAAATTTTATACATGTCGTTTCTGACTGGCGAAAGATGCCTGCCATTACACCCTGGTGTTTTGGAACGGTCTCAACGCTCAAAATTTCACAGTTTAAAGCTTAAATCGACATTTCAACCAGCCAATGGATTAATAAAACACACTTCCCAATTCCCATCAACAAAACACACATAAACAAACTACTTATTTATTATAGAGGAGATCAACACACTGCAAATTTCAATCCTTCAAAAGATAAGTTACAACATCCTATTCTTATTTCTTAATAATAATGCTCGATCACAGTGCATGTCCGGTGTTCACTAAACTCGTAACTTCGAGCTACTTCATGCATTGACCTTTGGTGCCCATCCAGCAATGATATACTCCTCTGCAGCCTTGGTTTTCTCAAATGATTCACGAGAGAAGAGCAACTGCAGTATAACATAATTATCCATTAAGCAACTGAATCATATACAAAATACTATTCAAACAAGCAATTACATCCATTTGTTTAGCAAATGCAAAAGGTTTTAGTTGTAGGTATTGTAAATTAAAGCACTAAAACTATGGACTTGGACTTTAAATACATCAATACTCCTATAAACAGGTGATGAAAGGTCTAACTCAACATATAGCGCATTAACATTTGAATTTTGATAAATAATATATTAAAGGGACTCAATGTGGTAAAGAGCGTCAAGAACTATTACACCGAAAGTTATATAACCTCTTAACTAATAATGTAATGATCAAGCTAACAATTTGTTGCAGAGAAAGTCATAGCTCAATCGAACATTGAAATTTAAAGGAGGGGAAGAAGACACTGCAGTGGAAATAGTATGAAAACATCTTAGACTTAAAGTTGATGGCCTTGTGCGTGCAGGTGTACACAATAATGACAGCTCAGAGCAGCAGAAGACGGTAATCATAAATCAAAGAAACAACAGGAAAAACATGCATAAAATTTATCCATGACTAATCGATGCTAATTAAAAAGAATGAACGTGACATACTACCCTAATTGTCAACTTCCTACAATTATGCAACGATGTTTGTTGTTAAGATGAGAAATAAAAAGTTCTATGAAGCATCAGGAAGGGTTTAAGTATCAATACTTCCATTTACATGGCAAGTAGGATAATTAAGAGTGAAACCTGGCAAATAAGAAAAGCATACTTTTCATTTTTTTTGGATAAAGTGGATGTTTTTTTAGAGAAAAGGAGAGGGTGAGTTAAGAAATAGAGAAGGAAAGCTATCAAAACCATAAAACACGTAGACATCCAGAGATAAATTTAATCACTTGAATATGCTAAAAGAAATGTTCCATGGCGGTCTAAGTCTAATAGGGATTACAGAATGTTTGAAAGAGAAACTTCCCTAAAATATCCATGCGCAATTGACACCTAAAAGAAGTCTCTATCCAATATGTAAGATTTTAAACCCAGCTTTATGTTCAGACTTTAAAAATTCAAGCTAAAAAGATTTATGTTATCTTTAAAGCATGTACTTCAATCATTTTGATATGGATGGAAGATGTATGGGGAATTAATATTTGACCACCAATTTTTTCATGACACCAGCAAGCATAGAAAACCCATAATTTGATATTGGAAACACTTTTGTGAACATCAATTTGGTTCTGGAAAGATTTGTGACAAATAAGTCCAGCTTTGCTTTAAAACAAAGAAAAGTCTTTTCAATTATGTTTGCTTCTTGAGTTGTAGTGTTTTTCCTTTCACACACTTTATGTTGACTACAAATTTTTTTAAGTAGCAGATAAATAAACAATTTGTCTGCTATTAGGAAGAAATTTCAAGCGTGGTATAGAAAGTACAACAAAGAAACAGTTGGCATGACAAATTAGACAACCAAAAGTTCTCATTACCAAGCACCAATCAATGCCATCATGCAGTTTTCACAGCTGTTCAATTCAATGGCAACGACATGACTAAAACGGAACCATAAGATTACATCCATTACAGAAAACAACTTTGTACCTTGATGTAGTTGTGGACCTTTGCCAAACTCTCAGGAATAGTCCAACTCTTGAAGTGGCGAAGTGCTACCACTAGATGGTACAATTTTGGTGCCAAACTCAAATCAACAGCTGTGACCTTCTCCCCAGCAACAAATGGACCCTGTTAATACCTCCAGCATATTAGTGTGGTTAATTAGCTATCAATTACAGGTTAAAAATTTAACAAAAATAAGGTTGTCGACAATAAATTCACATATATACATTGGCCTTAAGATGTTCATCCAAAGCATTGAGTTCTGCTAATAAAGCTTGTTCTGTTCCATCATTTGAATCTTTGCTCTTCAGAAAGCTCGAGAAAGAAGCAAATATGTTTGACCCCCTGAAATTGTGAACATCGTGAACAACAAAATTCAGAAGCAATGAAGAAAAACAACTTATAGCAATTCAAATATTATATTAATAATCAAACACGGCTTAAGTAGAGTACCCTTTTTCCACAATAATATAGCTTTGTTTGGATAAACAACTTATTTAATAACTTAAAGCACATGTGTTTATCATATAAGTGTTTATGTATAAGTTTTTTCTATAAAAATATAACTTTTTTCATATACACTAAGTTGTTTTCACTTTTCATAAGCTATCATGGAGAGCTTACGAAAATAAGCTGAAAACGGCTTGTGGACTTGTCATAAGATATTTCTATAAGCTCACTCAAACAGTTTCAACAGTGTTTAAGCAGGTAGATATGTTCAAATAAGCCAATCCAAACAAGCATGTATACTAATTTAATAGTTCACATAAAAAACATAAACATCAATATAGATAGTAACATTTTGTTAATCTTGAATACCATCTTGCAAATGGAAATAGTCATAACTTACACACTGACACAACCCATGTGCTTGCTTACATTCAATTATTCCAATTTTTCATCTTAAAAATACAAAAAAAGATCATGACCAACATCAACTTAAACATCAATACAGAAAGTAACATTCTGTTGATCTTGTGTACTAGTAGTACCATCTTACACATGGGAATGTCATAACCTAATCAATCTATTTAGCACCGACAGACACTTTAGATTGAAGATGTGTCCTATGCAACAAATGTTTTTACATTTAAATTATCCAATTATTCTGTTTTCTCAAATTATTATTGGTGTCCAGTGTTCCTGCATGTTTCAATGCTTCATAGGAGAGAAGTATTTGAAGGATCCAATTGCCTCCCACAACAGTGACAGTTTGAAATTAAAGAAATAAAAACATAGTAAGAAAATAAACTTTGAAAGTATAAAAATAGAGGGTCAAGTCATACATACACTGAGGAAAATTGAGCAGGAGAAACAAGAGAGGGTTCAGGGTATTTGTCTTCAAGAATTCCAACAATAACATCTGAATCAGGAACCCATTTACCATCAAACTTGACCACTGGAACCTTCCCTTCAGGATTCACTTCCAAAAACCTACAAATAAATAAATAAATAAATAACCCACAAAATTCAAAGAAATCAAAACACATCAGAGAGAAAGAAAGTAAAAATAGAGTACCATTGGGGTTTGTCAGTGAGATTAATCAAATGGATGTTGTGTGGGATCTTCTTCTCTTCCAAAGTTAAGAGAACCCTCTGGGAAAATGGACCTGAAAATGAAAACAAATCAAAATCATGAAAAATGTAAAACTAGTAACTGAAATCTAAGAGAGAGAGAGAGAGAGAAGCGTACAGTCTCCGAGAATAGTTGGAGCACCAACAGCAGCCTTGACAGCAACCTCAAGAGCCATTTGCGATGAAATCAATGTAAGCAACGTGAAATGAAATGGCGAATGTTTGTGTTTTATAATCTTTGTTCCAACCTTGTACGGTAAATGTGGGTCATTTTCTCATCCTAAAATCTGGACCACCATTCTAATTTCTATGCGGTAATTTTTATTTTATTTTTAACACATTCAAACAATTTAAATAATTGCCATCACTCGATTACAATCAAACAATCTAGATTTTAAGTTTAATATTTTTGCATTAAAAAAAAAATTATATTGAAATATCAATCATCAAAAACTCAGTTAGACGATCATGATTGTGTTAAATGCTTTAATCTTCCAAAAAATGATGAGTTTGAACTAATAACCTCTTTATTGTGTTGATATCGTCCATGATCAAACTCTATGATTCCACAAATTTGTTACGTTAATCCAAGCCATCAAAGATTTACTTCATCAATATTGACATGTCTACATCGCTTCCATTACTAAAAACTTATGTGTCATGTTGTATGGAGTGTGTATATCCTGATGCTAATTTGTTTATAAAAAGAAAAGTAAAATTACACAATTTATTCTTTAACTTAATTTCAAGTAATATTTTTATCCTTTATTTTGTTATTTTTTTTATTTCATCATTTATGTTATAATCAGATAACATTTTAATCTCTTATCTTTTTCTTTTTTCAATTTAGTGACACGTTTTTTGTCATGCCATATTAACAGAACTGGTCGTTATCAATGACAAAAATGTGTTGGGTACTATTTTGATATTTTTATTCATGAGAAGAAAAAAGTATTAAATAATGATCCCGTGTTCCACGCCATGCCAGTAAAATTAAAATGTATTGAGCACTATATATTGTCCAAGTTCCACCACACATTTACATGTAATTTCCTTCGCATAGGAAGAGGGGGGGAGGGTACCAGTGTGAGTGACCACATTTAAATGTAATTTCTTTCGGTTGGAGTTGGACCCATCGATGACACAAACTCGCATTACATTTGCGTCAACATCAGATTAATAAAGCTACCGACATGTATAACACAAATTGCTTTAGATGACTAAATTAAGACATTTCTTAATAATTGCAGTTGGATCTAACATAATATTGTGAATAAGATTTATCCCCGCTTATAAATATTGTTTGATTATCTTTTAATTTATATGAGACTTTTTAACATATACTTTCATCGTTTCACATCCAACATTGTTGAGTTTGATGCGTGTAATGAATGATAGATGGTCAGATAGCGGAGATAACTCAACAAATCTTAGATGAAATTTTAATATCATTTTAAGAATTACGATTGAGTCTAAACACTTAACATGCCATCTCTTATAAACATTTATCAATTATCTCTCAACCAATGCGAGACTCTTTCACAATATCATACTACCACCCCCAATACTTTGATTCTATCATAAATGGCAGACCTTAAATTTAAATGTTCGAAGTTTGAGTTCTTTTAGTCTTAAAGACAGATTGAAATATAAATATATTTTTATAAATAAAAAATAGCATAGTACCTACCCTACATAAAAACTCCGACGCTGTATGGATCGAGAGAACTATAAACTTTGTGAGAAAACTTTTACAAAGGTTTAAACTTGTCTTCGAAAAATCATTAAGAAAGAATGAAAACCGAATAAGGTTCCTTTCATTTTTTTCACAACCTAATTTAGTCTTTAACAAAATCAATATCAAACCAGACCTTGCTATTTTTAAATTGAGGATGATTAATGGATTATTTAGTTTTTCATATATATTACTTTTTGTAAAGGATTAAATTGAGTCCCTGAAAAATTATATAGGATCAAATTGGACCTTTACTCTTAAAAAAATATTTTGACTTAATATGAAAGCCTGAGATTTCTTGGAACATGATTTTGTAAATATTAAAAACTACGATTTTGATGTTCACCTATGTAAAATAATAAGCATTGCATTATATACACAAAATGATAGGTTCATATCAGGTACATTTGAAACTCCACATGTATTATGTCATATATTTTTAGTAATGATTTTTGTTTTAGGCAAAATGGATTACACGTTCCATCAATTTACATTCAAATAACGATTTAGTCTTTTATTTAAATTCAAACCCCAATTTCTGAACTCTACTGACTTGAGCGTCAGAGTGTCTGCAAGTACACACCTCATTCGGTCCAACGCTCACCGGAAGTACAAACTACCACCGTGAACCACCGCATTCAATCAAGCACCGATAGCCACCTTCAGATCAGGTACGATCAGTTTGAGTAGTTCAATTGGTTTGATCTTAATGACTAAAATAATTGTTGAGTTAAAGATCTAAGAGTTATAGAAGACGATGAGTTAATGGTGATCACTATTAAAATAAAATAATTTTGTTTCACCTATAAAACTATAACTTTTTTTAGGGCGTAAAAAATAACTTTTGAGGTGTATTACATTGCATAAGTTAATATAAGAAAAAATGCTCTTGTCCCTTTCAAAATTGTTCATTCCCTTACTTATGTCCAACATGAGTTAATTCACACTCAACTGTTTCCATGTGAGTTATCTCGCGCTGGACATTTTTTCAACGTAAGTTAACTTGCGTAAGCATGTGAATAAGAAAAAACAAAAGGGAGAAGAGCAATTTCCTAATACAAGTCAAGTTGGGCTTATCCCACTAGATTGGATGAAAATTGCTTTTCCTACTTCAATGTTTGCCTAGAAACACTATGAATTGACAAATCTAACCTCATCGTTAGTTAGTTGCCATCGGTTAATATACAACGGCAATTAGATACTTGACGACAGCTAACTGCCGTTGGGGTTATATTCATAATTTTATGGTGTTTCTCAGCAAACTTTGAAGTGGGAAAAGAAATTTAATATTGCTGGACCTAACAGTTTAGAAGTCCAATTTGGAAAGCTAAAATCCAATCCAATAAATAATAATAAATTAAAAAAAAAAAATTAAACCTAGTGGCTATTGAATGCAGTTTTGGACCTAACAGCTTTGAACGCTAGCTAAACCTTGTTTACTTGCGACATTTCCCATGGCGTTTTGTTTCACTGAACTTGCTTCAAGCTTATTCGGCGCAGCTTATCGCAAACCCAAACCCTTCACTACTCTTCTTTCCACCAACACAAAAATCAAAAGAACTATTCATTTTCAACCGTTAAACTCATCTCCAATTTCTACAATCTTCCTTAACAACAACCATCACAAACTCACTCGCCTCTCATCATCCACCTCATCTCCGCCTCAAACCACCGATGACTCCGACGACGTCTCCACCGTTATTCCACCTGATAACCGCATTCCTGCCACCATCATCACCGGTTTTCTTGGTTCCGGCAAGGTATCATCATCATTTCTCTTATCCATTTCAATTCAATCATTTCACCGCTTAATCAATTTTGACTTTTGATTTCTACAGACAACACTGCTAAATCATATTCTCACAGCGGAGCATGGAAAACGAATTGCGGTTATTGAAAATGAGGTATGTTGAATTTGAATATCTATATGATTGTGATTGTGATTATTTCAGTGTTAATGTTTTGGTTTTATGTATATGATTGTAGTTTGGTGAAATTGATATTGATGGTTCTTTAGTTGCTGCGAAAACGGCCGGTGCTGAAGATATTATGTTGTTGAACAATGGCTGTCTTTGCTGTACTGTGAGGGGTGATCTTGTTAGAATGATTTCTGAATTAGTCACTTCCAAGAAAGGAAAATTTGACCATATTGTTATTGAGACTACTGGTATGTAACTAAGCAACTTCAAAATTCTTCATTGTGAAATGGAACTGCTTCTTAGGGTTTTAGTATCTAATATGATTTGACTGTTTGCATTAATACAGGTTTGGCGAATCCAGCGCCGATAATCCAGACCTTTTATGCTGAGGATACTATTTTTAATGAAGTCAAGTTGGATGGTGTTGTCACTTTGGTTGATGCGAAACATGCTGGTTTGCATCTTGACGAGGTTAAGCCAAAAGGTGTGGTCAATGAGGCAGTAGAACAGATTGCATATGCTGATCGAATAATCGTAAATAAGGTATTTATGACTAATTTATACTTATTTACAGGGTGGTTTTTAGTTTTTCGTTGATGAAAATTATGGATTGTCGAGAAAATGGGACATTGATTTAGATTTAGTAAATCGCTAACTAAATAATGTACAGTATGGTTATGGTTATATATCCTTCCATATAGCGAATTTTGAATTATTCTAAAAATTCTACATCAAGTTATGGAATGAAATAAATACTTTCTTTGTGCCGTTTGGATTAACTTCTCGCAAATCACTTCGGTGTTGTTAAATAGAGGCTATAGCACCGACACTATAGTACAAACAAAATGTTGGGAGATAGCAGCTATAGCGGCGCTATAGCACTGTCGTGTAGTAGAATTTTAACAAACCGTTATTTTCCGCTATTCGCAATTGACAACACTGAAAACGGAAAAAGAAATATTAAAAGAATCTTAAGAAATATGACTTTTTTAAAGACATCTTTTCAAATAAGATATTAACTAACTTATTTTTATTTAAGAATGGCTTTTAGTCTGGGGTATAAAACATGGATTATTAAGAAAATAGTCTATTATTCTTAGACAGCGGAGCATAGGGATAGTAACCGACCCCAAAATTCCATAACGGGATAGCAGGATGGCCATTATTTGAAACTTTCTTACATTCAATATTTCTACATGCATAAAAACTCAAACAATTACCTGTGACTGACAAGAAGAGGGGGAAAGTGACAGTATTGTTTTGGAATTTACAATGGAAAAGTTTTAAAATAGCCAACCACAAAGCCCAACATTTAAATCTTAAGTTTTTTTTTGGAATTTCCCATCTAATTATGAGCTGCAGTACCATCTCACCGCATCACCAAACTGCTCTACTGCTATTGACTACACTATATTGCAGTATGGCCCCGGCTTGGTCTTTCTATGCATCTAATTCAAAATTATTCTTGAACTGAACTACGTAGTGTGCTGTGGAATGAAATGAATATTCTTTGTGCAAGATATAGATTCTATGGAACCGTCTGGTTAAAATTCTCAAAGAAATATTTATGGAAAAAGAAATGTTAAAAGAATATTACAATAAAAATGATTTTTTTTTTTTAAAAATAAACGTCTCATATGAAGTGGAATCAGTTTCTGCATCTGAAAAATATCTTATTTTACTTCTCCATGAACATCTATAAACTTTTAAGGATTTTCCTGCAAGTAATAGCCATAAACTTATTTTAACTGAGAATCTTCTCTAAGCTAGTCGTTAAATACGCAACCTCAAAGCCCCAACATTTAAATCTTCACTGTTTTTGTACTTTTCAATTGTAATTTTTTTAAATACACAACCTTAAAGCCCCAACATTTAAATCTTAAGGGAATTTTTTGGAATTTTCAATTTCATTAGGAGGTGCAGCACCATCTCGCCGCGACAACTATTGTTTCGACTACTATAGCTTCCGTTGCGGCCACTACACCAAAATGCTCTGCTGCTATATGGTGCTATTGAATACTCTATATTGCAGTGTAGTTGACCTAGTCCTTCTACGCATTTAATTCAAAGTTATTATTGAACTGAACTATGTAGCGGGCTATGGAATGAAATGAATTCTTTGTTCTTTGTGCAAGATATATATTTTATGAAACTGTCTGGGTAGAATTCTCAAGAAACACTTGTGGTAAAAGAAATGTTAAATGAATCTTACAGTAATTATGAGCTTTTTAAAAACAGCTTCTCATATTAGTTGAAATCAGTTTATGCATCCAAAATATATCTTATTTTACTTCTCCATTAACATCTATAAGCTTTTAAGGATTTTCAT
This sequence comes from Medicago truncatula, assembly GCF_003473485.1. Taxonomy (NCBI): domain Eukaryota; kingdom Viridiplantae; phylum Streptophyta; class Magnoliopsida; order Fabales; family Fabaceae; genus Medicago; species Medicago truncatula. Next base: position 55,903,835 of record NC_053042.1, read on the forward strand.
GCAAGTAATAGCCATAAACCTATTTTAACTGGGAATCTTCTCAAAGTTAGACGTTAATACAAAGTGGTTCTTATAGTACTCTTCTCTATCTTGCACCAGACTGATCTTGTTGGCGAATCAGACATCACTTCTTTGGTCCAGCGGATTAGGGTTAGTGTCTTTCTCTATCTACTGTATCTAAGCGTTTAGTTATTTTTCTTAATTTTAATTCATTATTTTGAAAACGTTTGACTGATTTTATTGTGTTATATATTCCAGAAAATAAACAGCCTGGCCAATTTAAAGAGGACGGAGTATGGAAAGGTGAACTTGGATTATGTTCTTGGCATCGGAGGCTTTGATTTGGAGAGGTACCTTTTTTTTCTTTTTCTTTCTTGTTTCCTTCTTTTTCAATTGTTTAAGAAAAAGGAATTTTTTAATGTAAGTTTACTTCTTCTCGGCACAACGAGTTTAGTTTTAATCATGCCATCCTGCTAGCCTGTACATATACTCGAGTTATTTTCATTGTTTAGTTGACCATATGCTAAAATCATTCTCATTTCTCTTCCTAATGTATCTAATTGTTGAGTTATTTTTTAAAATTTTATAACTCATTCTTCTATCTAAGTTTTAGTTTTTATTTAATGTTCTAAGTAGCACTCACATTTTTCTACCCTTGTCAACTGCCTTGCTTTGTTGTCATGTTTAGTCATAACCTCATGGGTATTTAGATATTTCTTCGGTTAATATCTTGTTATTATGTTTTTACCGTCCAAGCCTGAATATATGATGTGCATGTCTTCTTGATCTTTTTAAGGATTGAGAGCGCTGTTAATGATGAAGGATCAAAAGATGAAGATCACGCCCATAGCCATGACCATGACCATGAACACCATCATCATGATCATCACCACCATCACCATGAAGATTCACATGACCACAAGCATGGTACCTAAATTTGTCTTTTGTGTTGACTGTATTTGTGACATGTTATTCTTGTTTGTAACACTGTTCAGATTGCAATCCTTTTATAAGATTTGTCAATTAAAGTTAATCCTATTATATATATATATATATATATATATATATATATATATATATATATATATATATATATATATATATATATATATATCATTGCTTCATCTAATTTTATTATTTGAATGGTGGCCAACAGTTTTTACCTATTTGCTTCCCAATTCAATCCTTTCTCGTTTCATAAGGACAAATTATAAGGACATAGCTAATAGAATAGTATTAACTTTACTGCGTAGTTTTGCTATGAAGTGAGGGCAACTTTTTTGTTTTTATATGCAGATCATCACGCTCATGATCATAGTCACGATCCTGGCGTTTCATCAGTGAGCATAGTTTGCGAAGGAAACTTAGACCTTGAGAAGGTTAGTACATGCTATTTGTCTGCTTAAAACTAAGCTCATTAATTTGTCTTATTAATTTGGATGCTTGTGGGAATGCCTTTATTTTAGATGTTAATGCTGAAGCAAAAAGTCTTCGTTGGCATTTATGTGCTGGAAGCGTAACTAACATACCTTTTCTATAGGCTAACATGTGGCTTGGTACCTTATTGATGGAACGTAGTGACGACATTTATAGGATGAAAGGTCTTCTATCTGTTCAAGGAATGAATGAAAGATTTGTCTTTCAGGTAATTTTAAAATTACTTCTATCCTATTTATTGTTGTTGTTTTCAATTAAGCGACATGAGTCAGGCACCGAGACACATATAACATGAGCGGTGTCTGTGCTTCATAGGACTTACTTTCGCTGTTATCATATACTATGTTCAGTTTCGCCAATAAAGCATGGCTTTTTTCTGTAACAGGGAGTTCATGACATATTTCAAGGTTCACCAGAAAGGTTGTGGCAGCCAGATGAGCCAAGGACAAACAAAATTGTTTTCATAGGGAAGAACTTGAATGCTGAGGAATTGGAAAAGGGGTTCAAGACCTGTTTGCTGTGATACTAAGAAGTTTAGTACAATGTCCTTAATCCTTTATTCTTTTTGATGGTGCATGTCGTATATGAGTCTGTCTATATACGATACAGAATGATGAACCCACTTACTATATGAATAGTGAAAAATGTTTTCCATTTCTAGAATACCTTCATCTTTCAATGAAGGTTCAGTTTCATTCCTAAAATCGTGACTGCATAAATATAAAATATTTTATGTTGTATGCCATCATGAACTGAAATGCCAAAAATCCAATGGATTTCACACGCGTTTCTTTTTGTGAAATGAATTTACAATGCGAAAAAGAATATAATTATGTAAATAGCATGAAAAATCATGGATATTTTGGATCTACACTGATCCAAGTACATCATCATTGTGAAAAGTGGACATCAAAAGAAAACCAAAATTCTAAAAACGTGTTGCATGAAAAAGGGTGTGGAAATATAACTCATTTTTATCTATCTTAACCAGTGGGCATGCAGAATTCAAAACATCAAATGCAAAATGGCATGAAAGCCAATGAGAATGAAAGTAGATATTCATATTAGTGAGTAAGGTAGATATCGAAATGGATGATGGTGTCGACTCCATCCGTGGTGTGCTGATCCTCTTTCAGCAGTGTCTCAAGAGCTGCATATCCCCTTGCATTCTCGTACTTACCACTCCCACCAATCACTGCAACTTCAGATTTCAGCGATGCTGTCCTGTGAACTCCAAACAAGCTTATACTGTCATCCACGCCATCATGATCATTACCTCCATGCAGAAACACCGTCATCACAACACTTTGACTAGTACCATCCAATGAGCTAGCCGTGTAGAACCCTTGTGCTCTTCCAACCACGCCCGAATCCAGCTCGTGCCCTTCAGTCAACTGATCATCGATCACTGTCACAGACCCAAACATCAACTTCTGAACTGTTAATCCTCCTGGAAGGTTCCCTGCTGAAACAAACGGCTGATTGTTGCCGCCTGTAACAACGTTGTTGGTTCCCCGGTTTTGGAACACAGTGGAGGAGGACTGGCCGTTACCTAGTCCTACGAGGAGTGGTAAGTTGTTGTTTGTGATGATGCCATTGAGCTTGGGGATGACTAAGGGTATTCCTCCTGTGATTGGGAAGATGTTGTTGTTGTTTTTGGAGAAGGGTAAGCCTGTTACATCACTGTTTGCTACTATTCCGGTTACTACTCTTGCTGATGGGTGTGACCCACCTAGTATATCATGCATGAAGAATGATAGCGATGGTTCCTTTACCACCGGCTGTGGCTGCTGTTGATCCTCATTTGTGGGACTTGCCACTGGTGAGATTGAGACATTATCTCCTGCAGGGGCTTCCACTTCTGGTATTGGTGGGTCAGCATTTGCTTCTTCATTACTGGTGCCAGGGCCTGTCTGTGGTGTGGTAATGGGAATTGTAGTTGTGAGTGAAGGGTTGGATACTAATGGGAGTGGCAGATTGTTAATGACTTGTTGTGGTTCTTGTGGATCCACTTCATCTAAGATCCTTGCAGAGTTGGAAATCAAGAAATTGGTGGTTAGGATTAGGAAGAAAAGGCTGATGGTGGCTTTCATAGTGCTGTGATTGAATATGAATGCACGGGCCATTGGCGTTGCGGCGATCTTGATTGTTTTAGAAGGAAGATTTAGTTTACTGTTGATTTAGCTGATTTCTAATTGTGTCTATATATACTCACAAATATTGTTGAGTGTGGTAGTGGTGAGGATGGGGTCTCTTGACTCTAGACTCTAATCTTCAATTCAACAAGTGGAGCTGATACTATATATGGAGTGGTTGGTGTTCTTTCCATTAGTTGTATTGTGTTTTGGATAAAACAACTCTCAAATTAGGGTTGACATTTTTCGAATTCAAATGTCAGTTTAATTATGTGGAAGTAATAGGTGACTTTGCATTTACTTTTCCTGGATGATCAAAAGGAATTTCAGTTACCACATAGACAGACAATAATTTAGTTTCTAATGCTGGCTTCTTATAGTCATATTTTCTTTCTTCATATGAAGATCAAATCAATTGTTATTTTAGTTGTTCCCAATCTCTCGGTTCAATGTCTTTAAGTTTTGGGTGGAGATGTAGTGTCAAGGTCTCATGACAGTCTAGGACTTTAGTATGTTATTGCTCCCAGTGTTTTGCGGGCCTGGTGTTCCGCGGACTCCCCAACATGGTGGTTTTGGCTAAAGAGAGGAAAGGTTTGTTTGGGTGGTATTGGTGCGAGAGTTGTGGAGTGTAGTAATATAGTTTGATCTCCATCTCTAACATAGGACTCGTTTTAATGGATTGATAGGTAATTTAAAGGCTTAATTGCACTTTTGGCCCCTATCTTTTCAAAAGTTGCGATTTTGGCCCCCTAACTAATTAAAATACAAAACAACCCCCTATGTATTGGATCTTTGGCAGTTTTGGTCCCAAGACCACTTTTGACTTAGTCTTCGCTGACGTGGCACCCACAATGGTCGACACGTGGCACCTCCTTTAAGGGATGTGGGTGCCACGTCAGCGAAGACTAAGTCAAAAGTGGTCTTGAGGGTCAAAACTGTCAAAGATCCAATACATAGGGGGCTGTTTTGTATTTTAATTAGTTATGTGGTCAAAAGTGCAGTTAAGCCTAATTTAAATCGTTAATTGAATCACCATTTCTTATGAGACCAGCTTTTCCATGCTGCAGAGCCGATATTTTCTTTTTGCTCTTCAGTACCGACTGCATTTTACGTGTTATAAGCTTAAACCAATAAGCAATATATAGAAGAACATGTAATTTGATGAGCATACTTCAGTAAAATGAAAACCATAGCAATTATGAAACATCACCCTGTCATTTTAGGCAAATATTTTGTGCTGTCTAAATTCTTCAAATTTTAACGAATCTAATACACCCTGTCATTTTAGCACGCATTGTTCAAGTCTTGCAGTGACAAAAATTGATTTTGAATAAATTGATTTTGTAAACTTAAAGCTGCCTGTAAAGTTGATTATGTTTGGATATATTTAGATAAATGTGAGTTAAACAATAAATATCTGTGTTATCTCATTTTAGCTCAAAAACTACAAATACTATTTCAAGTTAAAATTGATTCTAAACACAAAACCAATTTTACGAGAGCAACCACTATTGCTAAAATCAATTTTACATCTTCAGAATCAATTTTAATTGCTTTAAAGAGGAACCAAACAGCGCCAAAGTCATGCTTAGAAATTCATCTTTAAGGTGAATAAGTGAGGTATTCGGGATTCGAACCCCGACCCCAGTATATATTATGCATTATCTCTACCAACTGAGCTAAGTTCATCGGAACATCTACCGATTCTTACATATGAATTTAAATTCCTCTGTTCCATATTTTCAAATTTTATTTTGTGAACCCTACACAAAATTTCAATACTACTGAGAATATCAGAAACACACTCAAATCCATATTAAGTAAAATTTCAACACTATAGAGAAAAACAGAAAGCACAATCTGGACTGATTTTTAAAGATATACTACTAAGCACTAACTAAAATACACGTCATACAGAAGGAACTTAGAACTTGTAACTTTTCCTTCTACTGTACTAGACCCTACTTTATCCACAACCTTAACAACAGCATAGCCATTAGCACCATAGTACTTTCCAATGCCACCAATAACTGCAACATGTGACTCAAAGACATCACTCCTATGAACTCCAAAAAGTCTCAACCCGTCTTCATACTCACCTTTCAGAAAACTCACTGTCATAGCAACCATATGGCTACTTGCATCCTCTTCACTAGCTACATATACCCCTTGTGCTTTTCCAAGTTTCTTTAGTTCATCTTCATGATCACCTTCAACTAGTAGTTCCTCGTCGATCGATGTTACAGATCCAAATTCCAGCTCTTGAAATGCTGCTCTTGTAGGAAAAGAGAAACCAATGGTGGAAAGATCAAGTGTTTGTGTTTGAGTTGATTGTGGAATTGGAATCCCTCCATTTGGAGGAAAAAATCCTAGAGGTTTTGGAAAAGGTAATTGATTTGTTACCTTAGTAGTGGAAGGTTTCTCTGTATTAATATTAGGATGTGTATCATTGAGCATATGCTTCATTAAAAATGTTATTCTATGATGGCCATGGTAGCGATTAGGGGTTGGATTACTAAGAGTTCTAGCTGAGCAAAATTTGTTTATGGTAGTCATTAGCAAAAGTAACCTAACAATTCCTAGAAGAGAAGGGAGATTGGCCATTGTTGCATTGGTTCTCTTTGGCATTAGTTTGCTTGATTGTTTTTATATAATATTATTAGGATTCAACTATAAGTGTAGTGGTTAGACTTACCTATGATCAAATATTAAATGGCAATAAATACTATGATTACATTAGTCTTTTGATTAGGTTGTGATGAATGGAACAAACTCAACCAATACATGATTCAAAAGTTTTTCATTATGCTTTTGATGGTGTGAATGGTGCCAAGAAAATTTTATTTATTAGATATAAATTGTTGGCTTGCATTACAAAGGGTAAACCGCAAAAAGGTTATAAAATTAGAATCCAATTGTTGACTTTTTAATCAACAGAACAATTTTCCAAAAGCAACACTTGCAGTTAGTACTAACATAATGTAAAATGTAACTTTTTTATTTTTTATTTTTTTTTATATAAAGTATAATAAGTAACACTTATATTCCCTATCATATTAAGGTACAATCTGAACAGAACAGAACCGCATTGTTATGTTTCTGTTCACCGTAATTTAGAGAAGTATTTGTTACATCTTCACATTCAAATTTGCTGTCCATTCTTTGTTTGAGAGATCATTTGATAAAATCTTTTTGCATTGTTATGTTTTCATTCACTGTAATTTATAGACTAAGTTGCTATAGCAGAACGTACTAATGCGATGTGCATTCTCTAATTTAGAAATCGTAGGATTCATTGACCGATGATGATTTGCTTAAGACAAAATGCATGACAATTGAAGATTTGATTGAGGCGAATGATGAAAGTATCACTTTATGATCTAATTAAGTCACTCCTCTAATTGTTTGTATCATAGTTATAACGCAATCATTTTGATTTGCAGGCGTGTCTTGGATCTGTGCTCGCCACAATTTGCGAGATAGAGACTGGTGTGGAATGGTTTTTCAGGTCATGCACACAATGCGCGTCATTAGTGACTGTGGTTTATGGAAAGCTTTGTTGCAAAAAATGCACCCAATGCAAGAGTATCGTGCTAAGATAATTAACAATACTATTTTAATAAATGTTTGACAGTAGTCTTATGAAGAAAAAAAACTGATATTTGAAATTGCATTGTAGGTTTAAACTACATGTTATCGTCATGGACGACACTGAATCAACCACATTTGTGTTGTTCGACCGAATTGTTTCTAATTTTATCAGACGTTCTGTCGAAGAACTGCTCGAGGTATATGGCGTGCAAAATTGTCGATGATATTATATTTAACCTTTTTCAAAATGACATGGGTTCGACGTTAATTAAACTATATTTTTTGCACGATTGCAGACACATAGTCAAGGAGATTATCCAGCTGAATTTGACATGGTTTTGGACAAACAGATGTTGTTCAAGGTGGAGTTTAGCAGAGGGAATGTGAATTTTAAGTGGAGGTACTATACAGTCAAGAAAGCTACAGCTGAGGATGACATAATTGAGCAGTTTATAAGAAAGCATAACCTTAAGGTTTACCGACGCATACCTATTTTTGTTCGTTTGAACTCCCGCATTTCTTTTTTGATATGTTTTAATGTGTTTTCATATGTTGACAGGTTTCAAGTGAATCTGATGTTCTTGGTGATATCAATGATCTGACTGACAAAGTTGTTGAAAATCAGGTATTGTGCCCACCTATAATATAATGAATGGGTATAAGGATTATGCTTATGCATCTTGGTACCCCTGAGTGTTTTTGTATCGTCTTCTATGTTGTTAGGAAGGATTGGAGTGCGTCGACCAACATTAAATATTGAGTCATCCACCATTGATAATTTATATTGACTGTCTCATAGTAGTTAATATAGTCATGTTTACAAAAGCTTTGATGAAATTATGCTGATGGACTTTAGGGACAATTATTATGTAGATATAAATAATAATGTTAAATGAGTTGGTATATTTAGCTATTGTATGTCTGTCGATGCACCTTCCATAAAATGGGAATAATTTTACAACATTAAACTTTTTCCTCTTTGTGCTTATCAATATAATTGTCATTTTTTGTTTTGTTTTTGCATGGATAGTTTCATTAGGCATTGTCATTAGTTTGTGAGTAGAATTGCATGGATTCTAGAAAACATTTTTTTAGTTTTTTCATTAAAAAATGATTGATATCTCTTTGTATATAAGAATGAATGAAACATTTTTAGTTTCATTAAACACTTTTTATGATTTTGCATTTTTCATATATATTAACTACTAACTTTTGGTTTTGAATAGTCACATTTTTCAGGGCTATGAACGTAGAAATCGTAACGAAGAATCATGGTTGTATTGCTCTGTTGCAGAATTAATTTCTCTGTTATCTTGCAAGGGTAACTATAAAGTTCACATTTACAGGACCCAAAAAAAATTGTTTTGATCTGCTTGAAGAATATATTTTACAACTCACTTGATTGATACTATAATTCTCTTTTATGTAATATTTTAACGTGGGTCCTTATTCATTCGACATTTTTTCAAAATATGTCTCATTAAACAGTTCTAGGAAAGTAAATTTGTTGCATTCGTAGAACAATTCTCCCGTTTGTATCATAACTTCTAATGTAAACAACAAGTACATATATTTGATTTTCTCTGTTGTGCTTTTGGATCATTCTTTCTCCCTTCCAATTTATATGCATTAGGTATTTTCAACTTTGAACACCAATATCTATAGAACACAATTATTATTATCGATTACTCTTCTTTTGCTACGAGTTTTTAAATTTATTTTAGATACATCATGGAGCTTAAAAATTATCTTATTTTGATGTGATGTGTTTGATATTTCAAGTTTACAATATACTTACCAATCTTTTCTTAAATTTTCTTGTGCACCCCGTCTAACATCGTGTATGAAGAAGTATTTCGATATATATAATAATAATAATAATAATAATAAGTTTTGGTTTTACTAATTTTAATTTGTAAAGAAAGCAAGTGATTTATCTCTTAATCTAAGTCTAAGAGATATCGACTATAACTTGCAAATAACATACAAATATGATCACGCTAATACAGTGGTTTAGAACATAAATATCACTTCCATTTGTGTTATTATGTTCTTCTAAGCCATAGATCTCAAAATGAATACAATAATGCATCATCTTTTAAATCAATATGAACTTTCTTCCTCACCATACCTCATACATAAAACTTTATACCAAAAACTCTCCCTTTCTTCCAACACCTTCCAAACTCATTTACCAAGTAAAAATAAATTAAATTTCTTCAACCTCCTAAACCCCAAACCACCTTTCTCCTTTGCAAGCATAAAGTATCACATTTAAACCAACACATTTTCCTAATATCCTCGCCCCACCCCAAAAAAAGCACTAAAAATAGACTCAGGAGAAGAAATGATACATGATGGAGGTTTGAAGAAGGAAAGAAAATAAATTGGTATGGAGGACAGAACAAACTTAAGGAGAATCAGCTGACCCCCCTAAAGATAAATTCCTACTCTTCCACTCCGACGATCTTCCTCTAACCCGCTCAATCAAAGGATACCAAAAAAGAATCTTTCTAGAATCTCCACCAATGGGCAACCCCATATACGAAAAAGGGAGGCGACCATGTTTACAATTTACCAAAGTCGCTTCATGCAACCACGACTAAGCAACATTGACGCCAAATAACATGCTTTTATGAAAATTAATTTTTAAACCAGAAATCTTCTCAAAACATACAAAACATTCTCTACCAAGGCATTCATCAAAATATATTTAATCCTTCAACAACTAAAAAAGAAACAGAAAAGGAGAAAGAGGGTCGACTTGAAGAAGCCCTCTTTCAAGCTTAAATTCATCAGTTGGGCTTTCATTCACTAACATTGATGTCGTTGATGTAGTAATACATACATTATGAAATCCATTTTCGCCAAAGTGGTGGAAAATTCATTTTAATCATCACATCATCTAAGTACTTCTAATTCACCGAATCGTATGCCTTTTCAAAGTCAACCTTAAATAACAACAAATTTTTCTTCATGTTACACGCATCATCCACTAGTTCATTAGCAATAAGAATGTCATCTATAAGTTGCCTACCTTTAACAAAAGTTGTCCAAGTTTCTGAAACCACCTTACAACTTGTCTCAACCTATTAGCCAACACTTTTGACAGAATTTTGTACAAACACCCCACCAAGAATAAGTCGAAAATCAACCAATCTCGGAGGATTGCCAACTTTAGAAATTAATGCTACAAAAGTATTATTAATTCATTTAGTTAACTTATCATTCCTCTGGAAATCATCAAAAGAGTGCATCAGCTCCACATTTAAAATATCACAAAAATCCTTTATAAAACCAAGATTAATGTCATCCGACCCTGGACTCCTAAAATTGTCATGGTTCCAGACCGTCTCTTTAATTTCTTCCAACGAAAAAGATTTAATAAGATCCAACTCATCCTACCCACTGATAAATTTAAAAGAAAGATACACCATCTCTGATAGATTAATGCCAGTGTTCTTTATATGAGGGAGGAACAATACTCTTTTTATGAGAAAAATATGAACAATATTTGACATTATCAAAAGATTTTTTTTAATTAATTCGCTAAAAATATATAATCATAATAATAATATGTATAATTAAGTACAATAGTTTTTTTTATACTGTCTAATACTCCTATATCTATTTCCTTCACACAAAAAAAAAAAAAAAACTTTAGATATATTGTAGTGAAATAATTTAAATGAATGGTACAAAAATAAAAGAAAAAAGGCACACCAAAATTATGTATCTTTTTATAAAAGTTTTAATTGAATAACACAAATAATTTTTTTGTCATTTATTCTTTTTAAATTTCTTTGAAATCCCAATTAAAAATGGAGTGATAAGCAAATAAGAAAAGGATACAAAATTTTCTGATTTTTTTTATAGGCAGAAAGTGATGGTAATAAGCAAGCAAAATAAAATAGGGTTTACTCCTCATTGTTCCCGCTCCACTTACACAGTGAAGAACAAAGAATGTTAAATTGAATCCAAAACCCTAAACCCTAATCCCAATTTCCCAATTTATCGTTTTCCTTCACCTAATTCAGTACCCATAAAACCATGTATCTTTACAATCTCACTCTTCAACGACCCACCGGAATCATCTGTGCCATCAACGGCAACTTCTCCGGCGGTAAGGGTCAAGAAATCGTCGTCGCCAGAGGCAAAACCCTAGATCTCCTCCGCCCCGACGACAACGGACGAATTCAAACAATCCTCTCTGTTGAAGTCTTCGGCTCAATTAGATCCCTAGCTCAGTTTCGTCTCACTGGTGCTCAGAAGGATTTCATCGTTGTCGGTTCCGATTCCGGTAGGATTGTTATTCTTGATTACAATAAAGAGAAAAATGTTTTTGATAAAATTCATCAAGAGACTTTTGGGAAATCTGGTTGCCGGAGAATTGTTCCTGGTGAGTATATTGCTGTAGATCCCAAAGGTAGAGCTGTTATGATTGGTGCTTGTGAAAAACAGAAGCTTGTTTATGTGTTGAATAGAGATACTGCTGCTAGGTTAACCATTTCGTCTCCGTTAGAAGCTCATAAATCGCATACTCTTGTGTTTTCAATTTGTGGCGTTGATTGTGGTTTTGAGAATCCTATTTTTGCTGCTATTGAGTTGGATTACTCTGAGGCTGATAATGATTCGTCGGGTATGGCTGCTGCTGAAGCTCAGAAGAATTTGACATTCTATGAGCTTGATTTGGGTCTTAACCATGTTTCTAGAAAGTGGTCTGATCAGGTTGATAATGGGGCAAATTTGCTTGTTACTGTTCCTGGTGGTGCTGATGGACCAAGTGGAGTTCTTGTTTGTGCGGAAAATTTTGTTATTTATAAGAATCAGGGGCATCCTGATGTTAGGGCTGTGATTCCGAGACGTGCTGATTTGCCTGCTGAGCGTGGCGTTCTTATTGTTTCTGCTGCTATGCATAAATTGAAGGGTGGATTCTTTTTTCTTCTGCAGACTGAGTACGGTGATATCTTTAAGGCTACGTTGGAACATGAGGGTGATCGGATTTCTGAATTGAAGATTAAGTATTTTGATACCATTCCTGTTACTTCTTCAATGTGTGTGCTCAAGTCGGGGTTCTTGTTTGCGGCGTCTGAGTTTGGAAACCATGGTCTGTATCAGTTTAAGGGAATAGGGGACGATGATGATGTCGAGGCTTCGTCTGCGAGCCTGATGGAAACTGAAGAGGGTTTTCAGCCTGTGTTTTTCCAGCCCAGGAAACTGAAAAACCTTGTTAGGATTGACCAGGTTGAGAGTTTGATGCCAATTACAGATATGAAGGTCAGCAATCTGTTTGAAGAGGAGACTCCTCAAATTTTTACTCTTTGTGGGCGTGGACCTCGATCTTCTCTGAGGATATTGAGAACAGGTTTGGCTGTTAGTGAGATGGCAGTTTCCAAGCTTCCCGGTGTACCTAGTGCTGTTTGGACTGTGAAGAAGAATGTTATTGATGAGTTTGATGCTTATATTGTTGTTTCGTTCACCAATGCCACACTCGTGCTTTCCATTGGTGAGACAGTCGAAGAAGTCAGTGACAGCGGATTTTTGGACACTACTCCATCCCTTTCGGTTTCTTTGATAGGTGATGATTCTCTCATGCAAGTTCATCCAAATGGTATTAGGCATATCAGGGAGGATGGCCGTATAAATGAGTGGAGAACTCCTGGAAAGAGGACAATTGCAAAAGTTGGGTCGAATAGACTTCAGGTGGTTATTGCTCTAAATGGAGGGGAGCTTATATATTTTGAAGTGGATGTAACTGGTCAGTTGATGGAGGTGGAGAAGCATGAAATGTCTGGCGATGTTGCTTGTTTGGACATTGCTCCAGTGCCCGAAGGAAGACAAAGATCCCGTTTTCTTGCAGTTGGATCATATGACAAGACAATCCGAATCTTATCACTGGATCCTGATGATTGTATGCAGACTCTAGGTATACAGAGTCTTTCTTCAGCTCCAGAATCGCTTCTTTTCCTTGAAGTTCAAGCATCTGTTGGCGGTGAGGATGGGGCAGATCACCCCGCTAGCCTTTTCCTGAACGCTGGTTTGCAGAATGGTGTACTATCTAGAACTGTGGTGGATATGGTCACAGGTCTGCTTTCTGATTCTCGATCCCGATTCTTAGGATTGAGACCCCCAAAGCTGTTTCCCATTATTGTAAGAGGGAAGCGTGCTATGCTCTGCCTGTCAAGTCGCCCTTGGCTTGGTTACATTCACCAAGGACACTTCCTTTTAACACCCCTTTCGTATGAAACCCTTGAATTTGCTGCCTCATTTTCATCTGACCAATGTGTGGAAGGTGTAGTTGCTGTTGCTGGTGAGGCGTTGAGAATTTTTACCATTGAAAGATTAGGAGAAACATTTAATGAGACAGTTATTCCACTTAGATACACGCCTAGGAAATTTGTGCTGCAACCCAAACGGAAACTTTTGGTGGTGATTGAGAGTGATCAAGGAGCATTTACTGCAGAAGAGCGTGAAGCTGCAAAGAAAGAGTGTTTTGAGGCTGCTCAAGCTGGGGAAAATGGGACAGAAAGTGCAGACCAAATGGAGAATGGCGGGGAGGATGAGGATAAAGATGACCCCCTCTCTGATGAGCATTATGGTTATCCAAAAGCTGAATCAGATAAGTGGGCATCCTGCATCAGAATTCTTGATCCAAAAACAGGAAATACAACCTGTCTTTTGGAGCTTCAGGATAATGAGGCTGCATTCAGCGTATGCACAGTAAATTTTCATGATAAAGAATACGGAACTCTTTTAGCCGTTGGCACAGCAAAGGGACTGCAATTTACGCCCAGAAGGAGTTTAACTGCTGGATTTATTCATATATATAGGTTTCTAGAGGATGGAAGATCTCTTGAACTACTTCACAAAACTCAGGTTGAAGGTGTTCCTCTTGCTCTTAGTCAGTTTCAGGGAAGATTACTTGCAGGAATAGGACCTGTTCTCAGGTTATATGATTTGGGAAAAAGACGGTTATTAAGGAAGTGTGAGAATAAGCTATTCCCCAACACAATTGTCTCTATTCAAACCTACCGTGATCGAATTTATGTTGGGGACATTCAAGAGGTATGTTTCTACTCAATGTTTGTCTATGTTTTTTTAATATTTGAGTTAGGCATTCTAACTGTGACTTTCCGTTGTGATTTCTGGTATTTTCTCTTCGCATCTGATATTGCATTAGCTTCTGACATTATAACTCGTCTTTGGCCAGAGTGTTAATATTTGAATTTTAACTAAACTTGTTTTTATTAGAGCTCCAGAAGGGATTGTTCTATATTTCAAAACATGACTAAGGCTCTGAAACAAAACTTTCTTAATTTTAGACAGCATGCTTATTCGCATATTCATTGTACTGCTGCTCTCTGATTTCTGTTTAACTGATAAGATCTTCATCTGATTGTGTTTTCTGTATTCTCTCCAGTCTTTCCATTACTGCAAGTATAGACGGGATGAAAATCAACTCTACATATTTGCTGATGATTGTGTTCCAAGATGGCTTACTGCATCATACCACATAGATTTCGATACCATGGCAGGTGCAGACAAGTTTGGAAATATCTATTTTGTGCGGTTGCCGCAGGACGTGTCTGATGAGATAGAAGAAGATCCTACTGGTGGGAGGATCAAGTGGGAGCAGGGGAAGCTGAATGGAGCTCCCAATAAGGTAGAAGAAATTGTGCAATTTCATGTTGGTGATGTGATCTCATGCCTGCAAAAGGCCTCTCTTATACCAGGTGGTGGAGAGTGCATTTTATATGGAACAGTTATGGGAAGTATTGGAGCATTACATGCTTTTACTTCACGAGATGATGTTGATTTCTTCTCTCATTTGGAGATGCATATGAGGCAGGATAATCCACCTTTGTGTGGAAGAGATCATATGGCTTATAGATCCGCCTATTTTCCTGTTAAGGTATACCTAATCTATATTATGCCATTGATTCTTTCTGTTATTATTACTATGTACTGTTTGACATCCATACTGGATAGAAGCTTTCTCCCTGTTATATTTTCCTGGTTGGGTCTGCTTATAACTTTTTAAACCATGCCTCTGGTGAAAATGCCGACATGTCCATACATTTCATGTTGTTCATTTGGTGTTATTTTAACCATAGTATTAATTTTTTGATAAACTGAGTTCTATATATTTTTGTAGGATGTTATTGATGGGGACCTATGTGAGCAATTCCCAACATTGCCAATGGATTTGCAGAGAAAAATTGCTGATGAATTGGACAGGACCCCTGGAGAAATACTGAAGAAACTTGAGGAAGTACGAAATAAGATTATTTAAGAAATTATCATTAGAGGTATGATCTCCTATTTCTGTTGGGTTACTGTCTATACTCTATAGTACTATTATGATTGCTAGGACAGTAAGCAGTCAATACTTATAGATGTAATTTTATATCTGTTACAGAACTTCAACAATGACCAACAGATCATTTTTGAACAAGGGGAAAATTCTGCGCTAGTCAAATGTTGATATGGTTTGATATTCATAAGAGAGCAAGAAACCGAGAATTTTGATTTGACGAATGCTTTACACTGTGTGATTTTGTATTTTGTGCAGGTGTTGGTGAAAGGAATCGTGTTATTTGAGTAAGCCGTTTGCCCTTGGTCCCTAACAAAGTGAAGAAAGCATGGGTTTAGTGAAGAAAGCACGGGTTTCTTATTCATACGGGAAGGCGGAAGCTGTGATTTATTGTCCCGTTTATGACTGTTTTATTTTTAGAGACAAATGTTATTGGCGTATGTTAGTTTTCTGAGATTGAACTTTGGACCTCTAGTAACTTAGTACTTCTTTAGTGTCCCTCTGTTCGCCAATCAGGCTGCCTATTTGGGATTTATTTATGACTTTGTGCGGTATCTGTAGTTTGTATCAGTTAAAGTTAAAGTTACTGATAATTTTATGTTGTAATTACTGATAATTAACTGTTAGTTTCATGCTTTGTGGATGTCATAACAGAACCCATCTCTCTCTCAATCTAATACGAGTAAGAAGTTTTAACTTGAGACTGGCATTTAAATGCCTTGTGGATGTGATAACGCCCCATCGTTAGTCCTTTTTAATTGTGTAGCAAACAACGGTCGATTCTTTTATTAGTACTGGTTATAATGCATCAGTTTTTTCATACTTGCATGCAATATTTACTCGAAATAAGAAGTTGAAAACTTAACTAATTGCTTTAAGTCATCAATGAAATTAATGTTTGTGGATGGTTTTCACAATTATAATTAATGTTTTCGCAATGTATTCTCCATCCTTATTCTCCTCTAGACAAATTCATGATTAGCAACAAAAAGATTTACTTTGGGACAAAAAAAGTTTGGAATTATCAAATTTAAGGTGAGGATATAGTTCGGAAAATTAAGATTGTTAGACGTAGCAGACATGCACTAAATCTCTAGTTATTGAGTATTTATGTTACTTAACAAACTTGACCTCAAATACTTTAAAACAAACTAGTAACAAGGGTAGCAATAAATGTCTACTCCTTCTGATGTACTCTACTTGAGAATCACTTTAACAACTGCATCATGAGTTCCAACCACATTTGCAGTCCCCTCACGATGATTGCAAAATCCAAACAAAAAAGCAGTTTCAGAATCAACACATTGCATTAATGGTAGTTCTCGCCATTATAAATAAAAGGCTTAAATGCAATTTTACCTCCTATTTTGATTGACTTTGAATTTTACCTCCCCTATTTTAAAACTTGGAATTTTACCCCCTCTATTTTGATTGAATTGGGATTTTGCCCCCCTTATTTTAAAACTTGGAATTTTACCCCTCTATTTTATATTTTTCAGAATTTTACCCCTATTTTAAAATAAAGAACCAAAAAAAAAAACTAGAAAAATAAAGAAACAATTAGAAAATATTAATTTGGTAAAAAAATATAAGGAAAACAAGAAAACACAAAAAAAAAAAACTAAAAAATAGAAAAACAATGAAATTACAAGAAAAAATTCAATTAAGAATATATGAAAAAACTAGTTTGCACCTCTAAATATTTGCTATTTTCATCTATTTTCATACTAGTTTTTTATTTTATTTTTAGAGATCATACTAGTTTTATGCTTTTTTTTTCTAGTATTTTTTATTCATTTTTTATAGTATTTTTTTGGTTTTATTTTTATTTTTTCATTAAAAAATATTTAATACAAATAATTAAATATGTGGATAAAATAGGGGGAGGGGGCAAAATCCTGAAAAACATAAAATAGAGGGGGTAAAATTCCGAGTTTTAAAATAGGGGAGGAAAAATCCAGAATCAATAAAAATAGAGGGGGTAAAATTCCGAGTTTTAAAATAGGGGGGGTAAAATTGCATTTAAGCCTAAATAAAATAACTAAAAAGATAGTAAATGAATTATACAATGTTTATCGCAATAAATTATTTGATAATAACAGTATAATAAATAAAATAACATTGGGGTGTGACTGTGAGCCCTCTTTTATTACCAAAAAAAATAAATAACACTACAAAATTATAAGTTGGGATTGTTCATCTACTTCATCTTTAAGCACCTCATGAATAAGGTTACGATCATAGCAACAATATTTTGAGGTTTTAGTCAATCTTTTGGCACCTATATAGAATTTGTCACAAGAACTAAAAGTAATTTGCTTGAGCGAATTCACATTCCTCAGTAGATGACGGGCTAACTCAATCACATCCATGGTGCAAACACAACCACGTAACTCGACATATTTCAAATAATTATGAAAAAACTTTCCATGTTCTCTTCTTTGCCTATGAGATCCATCCACATGTGAATTTCTAATCTGAAAATTGAAAATACAGATATCATGAATTTACATATATAAATTTTTTAAAATTCCATCAGACATATACCAACTTTTAGAAATCGTGGATGGATCTAACACAACCCCACAAAACTGGATTGTGCGGTGAAGATTCCCCCGACTTATAAACACATGTCCAGATCATCGTTTACTCGAAGTGGAACTCTTTAAAGTAAATAAGTTTTAATTTGTAAATTTCTTGATATATGTAAACAACACATTGTGAACATTAAATAAGGTAAACAAAATTTATAATTTCATAATATTTAGATTTAACTATTGAAAAAACTAATATCCATAAAAAAATAGGTTATAACTTTTTATAAAATGAAAATCCTAAAAAATAAAAGGTTGAATAGTTTGCTGTCAAAGAAAGTTTTCTGAGATACTGAGAAGCCATTGTAATATCTAAAATTCAAAAGTAGTCTATATTAGGATCACATGCTCCCTCGATTAATAACTCCAATTATTGAAAGTTTTGAAATTGAACCAAAACTTTCGTTAAGTTCGCTATCTGTTTACACCAGTAATATTTAAAGTAAATTAAAAAAAAAAAACTAACGACACGATTAATTAAAAGAAACCAAGGCAACCAATAGCAGAAGAAGAAAAAAAAAAAAAAAAAAAAAAAAAGCTTGTGCCGAAAGATGCAACATGACTTCTGAGTGTGTTGAATGCAATGCAATGAAAACAAGAGAAAACTAAAAACACGAATAAAAGAGCATTAGAGAATTAGAAGAAACATAAAAACAAAAACACATCATTCTCTTAAATCCTACTAGTGGGAGTAGGGGAAGCTGAATGGAGCTCCCAATAAGGTGGAAGAATTTGTGGAGAGTGCGCATTGTAGTATATGGAACATTTATGGCAAGTACTGGGGAATTACATGCTTTACTGTCTATATATACAGTACTATTACGATTAATATGACGGTAAGCAATACTTATAGGATAAAATCAGAGATTGGTCTAAAATAAAACCAATGAAAATAGCTCCTTTATAAAATTAATATTGTAAATAAAAAACTAATGTAAAATTTACACGGGCATCAATGAAACAAACACAAGATAATAAATTCAAAATTACAAAGATGCAAGAGAAGTCTCTGATTCTGATTACTTAGAGGCTTTTGAAGACTCTTCATTTTGTTGTTTTTGTTCTCTCTCTAATCTTGAATTACCATATTGACATCTTTCCTCTATCCAATTAAAAATGTCTTTGAATACAATCTCCAAATTTTCAGGTGGCTCACCATACAATAAACCATGCCACATTCCAGGGTACAATTTCAGTGTCTTATCTTTGCTTGATGCCACTTCATGTAATTGTTTGCTCACTGATGGATCAGTCACTCTATCTTCCTCACCATGTAAAATCAAAAAAGGAAGTGAAACTTCATCTAGTGTTTCCTCAATTTTTGTAGCAACCCTGCTAAGTTCATAACCTGTTCTCAAACGAGGTTTACCTTTGAAGCAGTATTGATTTGCTCTAATCTGCAATTCATAAATAAAAACTTTCAATATATAAATCTATAACATGTGTGAATATATTGATAAACTGGTTACGTAACATGAAAATAAGTTGTAAACAACTTTTCGACATGTCATAAGTTCTTAGACGTTTATCCTAGTCGATAAACTCAAATAAGTAAATTCAAGCATGTCTTCGATATGAGAATAAGTTGTTAACAACTTAACTTTAAATTAACAACTACTATACTATATATATATATATATACCTGTTGTCTGACTTCGGGTACTTTGAATGCAACGTCAATGATATCTTGGGTTGGGACTATTTGCCATGTGGGAGCAACTTTGCTTAGTGCACTCAATATACGCAAAACAAATGCATTTGGTTTTATGTCATCTGCAATCTGCACATTTTATTTCATTAATGTTAACACAACTACTTGTAATCGCTTTCACGTGACAAGTAAATGCAAAAATATGCTTAATCATGATACACTAACAAAACTTTTTAATATAAAAACTATATAGTAAGCAACCATGCATAAATTATTCATTAAACTCAGTCGTAAAAAGATGCCATACACTGAACCAAACAGTTGTATGCGTAATTCAACATAAACAAATTCATTTAGCAAGCACACAACAATGAAGTGAAGGTGTATTTTGAGAGTAAAATGAGTTACGTAGTACTTATAATAATAATCACTTGTACAAATAGACTTTCATAGATCTAATTGTTATTTATATATGAAATAAAATCAGAATTAATTTTTTTTTTTATGATTATTGTTTGAATCAATTGATTATCAACCGTGTGACTTTATTCAAATTGCGTGACTTTTACTAAAAATTAATAAGTCACTATCTGAAGGCAAAGTCTTCTAGATGTGACGTGATATTAAGATAACTATAGCTTATAATAAAATTGTTATTGATTAGCTAGCTAAACGAAGGAGCACTCTATGCCAAAAAGTCAAAGGCCTTCTCATTATCATAGAAGAAGATTAGTATTTTATGGGTCCATTGTATGATTATATTCGAATAGGTCACCATTGAATTATATTGCTTTAACGAATCAACTAAAATTAATATTAATATATTCTTGACATTCATAGTTAAATTTTGACGTAAGGTTATTTATAAAGAAAAAACAATTTCTAATATTTTTTATTTTATTTACATAGCTTATTAACTATTGTTAGTTTAAAATTAGAGATTAAATTCTGTGCACTTTATACGATGAGATTTGATTGGATGTATATGAAGAGAAAAAAAATCATTAAATTGGAAATCAATTAGACTAGTTTTTATAGGTTAGTTCCTAAAATTATATATATATATATATATATATATATGGCACTTAAAAAATAACCTTGATATACTAGTTTTTATATATTTTTAGTTTATCACTACCACATACGCCTCACTTTGTATTTATTCCTTTTCTGGATAAAAATAATTATCACTTTCTTCCTAATGTTAACGTATATCTCTCACATCTTAGTGGAGTGCATGATCATATCCTCATATTTTGTGAGAATGAAAAATATGTACCCTTAAACCCACGTCTCTCCTTTTTTTTTTTTTAGCTCAAAGTCTCCCTTTGAAGTTTGACCTATAAAATCAAGAGCTGAGATTTGGAGTCTCATGTGATACAAAAGAATCTTTTCCTCATAAATTGTATTTTATAGTGGTCGATGTTGAAGATTAGAGACTAAGAAGCAAGAATATATTAATCTCAACCGTGACAAGATCATGTAAATGATGAAATATGTATAGCATGTTTGGAACAACTTTCGCATCCAAATTCTCGCGTCTCAACTCTCAAAGCATGTGCAACGTGAAATTCGAGAAGCTATGAAATGTAAGAGTGGCCTAAACGTGACTTTACTTTGATTTTAAAGTGAAAACAAACGGCCACGTAGAAAATACACCCCTCCATATTCAAGTATATAACGAGAAAAATGTGAAATAAATTATGAGATACTTTTCAAAGATACTATATCTTTATGTTTAATTTTGATGGACATTTTTACTTGAATGAAATTAATTTATATGTATTGATAATAGTGTGAAAAAAGTAAGTATACACTTCATCAATCATAATCGTTATATCAATCAAAATATTTGATTTTAACTATATTTGCTTTATTTTAAAATTATATAAATGAGATGAGATTATGATCTAATGTCTATGGAGCATGAAGTCATGCTCTAGAGAGATTATTAGATAATGATGTTTGGGTCCATATTTCATGTGCGCTGTACTACTGTATACGTGATGGAACAACAAACATGTGTGGACAAATAAACAAAAGAAAGAAACGTGCAAACACGGTTTTAAAATTCTGTTTTTTCTAATAATGAAGTATGTGTATGGTGAACATTATAGTATATGATGTGGCAAAATGATAAACATAATTTTGCATAGAATAAGAACAAAAAAGAAAGAAAGAAAAAAAAAAAAAGAAAAAAAAAAACAAGCTAACCTTGCACATTGGTGCAGCCAAAATAGCACCATCCCAATATTCTGGCTTTTTCCGGTGCAAAAGCAGAGCCACAGCTCCTCCCATTGATTCCCCTAACAAATACCTCATCTTCTTCTTATTCTCTGGCTTTTCTGTTTTTTTAATTTTTTTTTATTTTTTAATTTCATTAAAAAAAAAAGATTGGTTAAATTATATCATTATTAATTAATTATGAGTCACCATTAATATTTTATTTAGCAAAGGACAAATAAGCTACTATGTCATAGGGTTTGAATAATAAAAAGTTGAATTTAATGGCAGACATTGAATTTGAAAAGAGAAAGAGAAGATGCATACCACATATGCTGCTAAAATGGCGTAAACAATCATCAATGATTGTATCAAAATTCTTAACAAGACCAGGTAACCCATATGATTTTCCATGTCCTTCATAATCTATACCATATACTGCATATCCACCATTTGCAAGTCTTCTTGCAGTGCCTATATATTCATTCATTCAATTCAAGTATAATATAATTATGATATCATATAATAAAAGAAAAAAGGAAAAATTTAATTACTTACTGTCCATGGTGATGCTGCATTCCATGGCATATCCATGACACATGAATATTAATGCTTTTGGATTTTCGTTTGCAGGAATCCAACTTGTTGCCAATAGCTTCATTCCTCGTGAATTCAATACGAAACCCTGAATAAAATAAAAACAGAACGTTTCTTTTGATTAAGATAAAGTCCTATAATAAACATGTAAAATTTTATACAAAAAGATGTTGGTGTAAGTGTTAATCATACCTCTTCATATTTGATGTCAGTTTCACTCGCCTGCATAACAAACATTAAGAAAACTAATTACAGATAATAAGATAATCAATTAAACAGAAAGAGCGAGAGAGATATACCATGGATGTTGATGTTGAGGTACAAATCTAATATTTCCTGTTTGAATTGAGGATAATTGATAACAAGAAAGAGAGGAGGAATAGAGAAAAGATGGGTTGTTTGGATTGAAGAGAGTCTTTATGTGAGTAAGTGAAGTGAGGGAGAGATTATTGCATGAAAATTAGGGATAACATTAACATGGAGTATATGTGTGTGTGCTTTTGTGTTGGATAAGAATAATAATATGAATTATACAATGCTTTTGGCTTCTCTATTTATAGGAAAAATAGGGGAAAATAAATTTAGCGTGTGAAGGATTTATTTTGAGTTGAAAATAAACGTGTGGGATTTGATTCCAGATTCGATCATATCAAAAAATGTACATGTACTTTTTTTGGTTGGCCCTATCCTTTTATTTATATTTTTATTTACACATTAAACTTGCCGAGTAAATTGTACTTCTATACAGTTTTTCCGGTCAAAATAAGTTGCGTCGTCATAACAGAATTTTAACCAAGTCAACTGTTACATAAAAATTCTCTTTTTTTGAAAAAATTAAAAATTCTCATTAAAAATCACCATATTAAAATTCCTTCTCTTTGAAGGAAATCAATAAAATTCCTTTTTTAGGGAGTCTATCTATAAAATTCCTGGCTATTAAAAATACTATTTCGCATCGTTTTGTTTTAAGTTTAGCGAACGAATGCTGGAGATGGATTACATGGTTTGTGGTGTGTATCAAATGCTCATGGGGGCAGGAGATGCATTTTCACGATGACTTCTCGGACGCGGTGTGGCATAAAAGTGTTTCTTTGAACGTCTCTATTTGTGTGTGGCGCTATTACGCAATAGGTGGCCAACAAATGACAACTTAAGGCGTCGTGAAATTATTTCATTGGACTGTCAATTGTGTGTTTCAGGGTGTGGTCAAATTGAATCAGCAGATCATTTAATTATTCATTGTCCTATTTTTTGTTCTCTTTCTCAACACGTGAAATATTGGCATGGTGTGTATTCTGTGGATCCCCAAAATGTTATGGATCATTGTCAGCAATTCAGGTTCTCCATCGATGGTTAATTGAATGTTTAATTGAATATATATCTCATTTTGGCTTGTCAAAAAAAAAGTTTAATTTTTTTTTGAAAGAAAAAAGAAGTTTAATTGAATGTTTAATATATAAGTAAACATTTTTTTAAAAGAAAAATATAAGCAAGCATGTTACTACTATTATTCTCCCTTAAAAACAAATGTTACTATTATTCTATCGAAAATAAGGTTATGCGTTATTTTTAAATCATATTTTATATAGTATTTTAATTCATATTCATTGTTGAGGGACCGGTTATTTCAACCGATTTGAGATAAAAGTAAAATAGTTCGAGGTCTTAAGTTAAAATCGGATAATAAGTAAATATTTAACATAACAACTAACTAATATATGTGGTTCAAAAAATCAATTGTTAGTATAAATAAATAGTTTATGCAAGTTTTTATTTATTTTATAGAGGATGTTTATGCGGTTGAGAGCGAGAGATATTCAATTTATATAGTATATTTTAAATTTTCAATTAAACATAATTATTAAATTACTAAAAACATTTAATTTTAATTATAAAAGTTTTTAAAGTTGTTTCTTTTCTTTTTTATTACTCAAACAATAAATCAAACATCAATGAAGATTGGTTCAGTTGTTACAAAATTAACTCAATTATAGATTTAATTTTCACTATCAATGATAATCACTTTTGAGTTTGTCGAAATTTTCACGGGCCAACTCATATAAACCTTTTTATAAAAGGAAAAAAAAAAAACTGAGACACTAGGTTTCTGCGTGTGTAAGCTTCTTTTGACTAGACTTCGAGGACAGTGTGGTCCATCTTCCCTCTATTTTCTGGGTTGGGCAATTAGCACTTACTAGGAATGAATGAATTGTTAATTACAAATAACTTGAATTTTAGCACTTGCTAGAATTTCTAATGATATGATATGATATGTCTTATAGTTGAATTTTGTACAATGAATTTAATAAGAATGGAGAAAAAGTAACATATGACGACAAGAAAAATAAACACACATTCTCGGGTGGAGAAGAGGGAAAAGTAAACACCCAAATTTACGATTTTCGAAAATCAAAATCCTAGGCCTTAAGGTCATTTGGATATATTAGAAACAAGGAAAAAGCGAACATGGGTCACAATTCACAAGCAACAGCAGATAGATTGCCAAATTGATCTCTAGACTATAACTTTTTTTCATCAATTTATTTTCAAACTGTAGAAATATACTCTATTCTTTTCAAAATATAAGCAAATTTTACTTTTTAAGTTCATTCAAATAATTATGTATGTGGTTCATATTATGAACCGTTCATATTATGAACCACATACATCATTAATTACATGAACCTAAAAAGTAAAATTTGCTTATATTTTAAAATGGAGGGAGTATTAAGTACTTCTTAAATTATTATCAATCAATCCAATCAATTGCTTTTAAATAGAAGAGAGAATATAATTCATAGAAGGTTTAGATAGACTAAAAATAGTTTATAGATAAAAGATATTAGTTAAGGAATCGATTAAATATAATTTTATTTTGGAAATACAAGACGATTTCTTTTTTCAATAATAATTTCACCATTTTTTTTATGCAAAGTTACTTTTTTTTTTCCCTTTAATCAATGTTATAGCACAAACAGAAATAGGTGCTAAGCAAAACAATAACATGATCGAGTAATGTGAGAAAATTTCTTATAAAGACATACGTATGCACTTCAATGATGTTGATCAAAAGGAACCTGGTGGTAGGGTTGGGAATAGGCCAGGCCAGGCCAGGCTTTGATAGGCCTGAGCCTGGCCTACGAAAAATTTTGCAGGCCTAAGCCTGGCCTATGGCCTTTCATAGGCCTATTTTTTTGGCCTGGCCTGGCCTATTTAAAAGCCTGGCCTGGCCTGAAAGCCTATTTACAGGCCTACTTACTATTAAAGTCACTAAACATTCCATTTTAGCTACTTTTAAATAGGCTTAATAGGCCTCCAAGCCTATTTCAGTGTAGGACTTGTCTATCACTACTATAAGGCCTTAAAAGCCTATTTCACTATAAAGCTTTAAAGCCTATTAAAAAAGTCCACTATGAAGCCTAACATGCATAAACAGGCCGGCCTATTAGGCTTCATAGGCTTTTTTGATAGCCTAAGCCTGGCCTATTTACTTAAATAGGCTTTTTAAAAAGCCTAAGCCTAGCCTTTTTAATAAACAGGCCAGGCCAGGCCAGGCTTAAACAGGCCAGGCCATAGGCCCCTGTAGGCCGGCCTGGCCTATTCCCAACCCTACCTGGTGGTGATTGTTTGTGTTGAGAATTGGAGGTCACACCTAGGCGACATTGTGTCAAATCCTAAATATGCTTTATGGACACAAGTTAAAAAAATTAAATATAAAAGTATTTTCTTGAAAACCGTGAATTCAATTATCTTAAAAATTTTAAAAATTTCTTTTCAATATAAAGTTCGTCTTTTATTCATTTTAATTTCTTATGACATAAGTTAACATCACCCTATAGTATCTATGGGGTGGAAAAGTGAATGAGAATAAGGTTAGATGGTCGCCCTTATATGTAGGTGAATTTTAGGGTGTTTTAGGAGGCGAAGAAGTAACATGTTCCGAATATTTTATAGGCTTACTTGCTCGTAAAGTTTAAGTTGCTTGTTCCTATTGCCTCGCTCAAGGTTGGTTTTTCCTTGGCATCCAAGCCTATAGATTATCGGGCTTGGATGATGTGTTTTCGGTATCAATGCCAAAACAATGGTCCTCACCTCTTTTTGAAACACCACATTATTGTGAAATTATGTTATAAGTCTCATGGCGTCTTCTTTGGTAAAACTCCAATATCTTTAATAAGGTTTAAATTAAATCTAACTCATTCAACTCTACTTTGCTACAAAAGAGATAATTAAATCCAAACAAATACTTCCTTAATTGAGCATCTTAAGTTTTCCTTCAAGAATTACAACTATTCCTTTTAACACATATGTCGAATTTCCTTCCACTTTAAAAGACTTCAAGTTTCAACATTGTTCTACAAGAGACAAAAAGTCTTTGTGTTCTATTCAACATTTACGAAAATGAAATGGTTTAAAGACCCAAATTCTCATTAGAACATTTCAAACAGTCAGAATATTGTTCGAAAATATTTCTATCACCTTATCCACTCAATCGCAACCCTCCATAAGAGTTTATTTAACCTGCTCATAACACGGTCACATCAGGACGAAATCAGCTATACTTTTTCCCACAAAAGAGATATAAAAAGAATTGATGAATCTCTTGTTAATAGTTAATGCTATATGAGAAAAGTTATCGTAATATTTAATTCAATATAATTATCAAATCATATATGTTTAAATTCTAGTATAAAAAAAAATCACGTTGTTAAATAAAGTTATTTGATACAATTAGAGATTCTAGAAGAAAAAAAGACATGCATAATTTGAAAGTGCTCGACATGTTCGATTCACACTAAAAATATGACGGTGCACACGACATTTCAAAAGGCACATAACTAGCAGCATTCATATATAGTTTTGTTCATATTATGCACAATTCACGTGGCCATTTTATTTGAAATTGGATGGATTGGATTTGGGGTAGACTAGACCTAAATCAAGTACGGATACTTTTGAAATTTATTGTACCGACTTTATTGTTAGAAGTGCTATTGTAAGTTTCACCTCATATGTGCGAGTAGTAAATATGCTACAAAGGAGTAGATAGCTGACACCACATCAAATTTCAACATGCTTAGTATATTATCACGATTCATGAGTTAAGATTATCTGCATTGTCTCCATTATCGATCACATTGCAGGGTTAAAGTTTAAACATTAAATTCACCATTAGGTTATTTGACAAAAAGAAATCTCCATTTATTTATTCAATCACTAAAGTTTTAAAATATTATGGGATCTATAAAAAAAGATTTAGACTTATATTTAACATATACATACTTTGAAACTATGGTAATTCAGCAAATGAAGTGAATAGAGAAAATTGAAAGGATTCTAACCCGTCATTATTCTTTAAAGATACAACATCTTGCAGCTGCCGTCCACTTCCATAAAATCATTTCCCTTTTTCCAAATGTCAGTTAGTTAAACCAAACGCTTAAGTAACAACATTAAGATAAATGAAAAGTAACAACTAACAAGTTTCTATGAGGACAAAATTCACAAAGAGGAATTAGGAAATGCCAAATATAAAATCCACCAAAATAAAATCTATGTATCTTAATATAAATATATAGTGTCAGTCAACATCTCTAAGACAAGTCAAAAGATCATTGCATTTGGTTGACTAAAGCCTGCTTCATCATGAATCATAAATAAATTATATTTGAAATTTCTTGTCAAAACTTAATTAAATTTACTTTTTCAGTAACCTTAAGTCTTACTATAATTAACTATTCAAATTTTTATGTTATAAACTTAAACTTAATGAATTAAAAAGTGATGTATGTTTGGAAGGATATAATGAATCGATGAATAAAACAGAAATACATGAAGATTAAACAGGAGGACATTTAGAACATACTGGTTAATACTAGCTGTATTTGTATTTGATGCTTACAATGTAAACTGCGGAAGCTGGATCCATTTAATAAAAGATCAGAGCCGGTTACTTGCTTCATTATCTTATTATAAAAATGTTGTTGTATTTTTTGTCAGCCAAACAATTATTATATTATATATTCAGAACTACTATTGAATTTTACTTGTTTGATGATGCTAACAATTCCCTTACTCTTACTCGATACAAGGTACTGTATAAATACATGAACTTTTTTTTTTTTTTTTTCCGTTTCTCTTCCAACCCTACGAGGTTCTCACACGTTTTATGTAGTTCAGATTTTAGAATCCAAACTGCTTAAAAATCTCATACAATATCCAAAAACATGTTGAAATATTTCGAATTTTAAAATTCGAATAGGGTGTATGAGAAAGTCATAAGGTTGAAAAAATAATGATTTTTTTCTTGTGTTAGAGGTGGGTTTAGATGTTGAAGCCCAAATTGGAAGCACCAAGCCCAATAAGGAATGCAGATTGGCCCAACCTCGCTATAAAGATCACAATATATTCGCACCGCTAAAACGTATGGGTTTTAACTAGAAGCATATATGTACTAATGTTATTATGTTTTTAATGGATTGACCGCCTCAACTATAAACTGGTCAATCTAGTTGTTGGTTCAATGACAATGATTCTCAATCTTTTAAGATCAGATGAATAGGATTAAACCAACCAAGTTGCTCAATCATAGTTAAAATGAATAAACAACTACTATTTAAAAGGTCTTGTTGATAGGGTTGTAAGAAACAAAATCAAAGATTCGACATATTTGAAGGTCAAATATAAACTAATTAAACTTGTTTTCTATGTTTAGGTTCAACACGATCAAACCCGATCTCTATTAGTTCATGTATCACATTCACCTCATTCAAAATTGATCAATTGAGACAATTACCAACCAATTACATATTTTGTTTATTTGACACAATATTACTACTATTTTCTTTAAAAATAATATTTTATTCATGAATTTTTTAATTTTAACATTTATTTTTCTCATTGTAGGATATATAAGTACTTCTTTTAATAGAACAATAAAAACCATAGTGTTTACCCTTAAACTTTTAAAATCAAACCATAATAAGTTTGCTAATCAAATTGGTTTGATTCAAAAGGAAAACGAGTTTCAACCAGTAGTAATTTTGTTAGTAAAGCCCATAATAAGGCCCATTTGAAAACAAACCCAAAAGTTTCGATATTTATCATCCATCTCCTCTCATTTTGTAGCAAGGTAGGGTTTACACGCAGTCGCAGAAGAATTCAACAATGGGTAAATTTCTTAAAACACTAATTTCTCAAATCAAAACTATTTCTCATAATCAATTTCACTAATTTGTTTTGATTTGCAGTCAAGGTTCATGAGTTGAGGCAGAAAAACAAAACTGATCTGTTGGCTCAGCTCAAAGATCTCAAAGCTGAACTTTCTTTGCTCCGAGTTGCTAAGGTCACTGGTGGTGCACCCAACAAGCTCTCCAAAATGTAAAAATCCAATCTTTATTGTTCTGTTTGAATTGCTGCTATGATGAGATTATAATGGTTTGTTTTTGTTTTTGTTTTGTGACTGTAAGGTGTTTGTGTTAATGATTGATGTGTTGTTTTTGAATATTTTATTTGGGTTTTTCAGTAAGGTGGTGAGGTTGTCGATTGCTCAGGTGTTGACAGTGATTTCTCAGAAGCAGAAGGCTGCTTTGAGGGAAGTATACAAGAACAAGAAGTATTTGCCACTTGATCTTCGCCCAAAGAAGACCAGGGCCATTCGCAGAAGGCTCACCAAGCACCAGGTATTAAACCCTTTTATTCATACTTGCTTTTGACTGCATCAATGGATTTCTTTTTTTTTCCTTCATGTTTTATTGTGACCATCAATTGGTGTTATATTAGTTTTAATGAGATCTCTAATACGATGCTTTAGAGTAATTTGATTTTGTCCTGTCTGAAATACATTCAATTACAGTGTTTGTAAAATACAGTGTTAAATAGTTGTCTTAAATAGGTGTATAAAACATACTTATCAACTGTATGACTGAATTGTGGCTAATTACCTCTGTTGATTTAGTTGTTACTAAGAAATTACTGGCCCCCAGATGAAATTCCAAGCTACTGCTTTCATTTCTGGATTCTTGGCTATTTTAATGATATTTTATGATTTGTTATCATTGTTTGGTACATAATAATCGAAGAGAGACTACTATTTAGGAGTATGAATGAATGAAATCTTAAATAACGAGGTGCTTCTTGTTCCTTATTCCAAATGATATAGATCCTGCAGGTGTAGGGAGAAGGATTATTGAATTTGACAGTGCTTAGTTTTCTTTCTAAAATCAAAGGATTTCAAGTCAACCTACACCATTAAATGTTATCTTTGAATGTCAAAATCCAGTAATAATCAGTAGTACCTTAAAGCATAAAATTAAACGTCAAAATCCATTTTTACATGAAATTCACTACACGACCAGGTTGCTGTACAATTTTCTGTTTTTTTAGGAGATAATAAATAGAGAGGAATAATGGAAAATACAGCAGATTGGTTTATTGTTAGATGCCGTTATAGCCTTTTACACCATTGGTTGTTTTCAACCTGATTTGTCTTAGGATATTCAATCTTACATGAGTTTAGTCTTTCCTTGTAACCTTTTTCTCTGCGGTTGGAAAACTAACTCTGCATATGTGCAATTTATATCTGTTAGTTTAGTTCTTTGCTTGTTTGTCAATCTCTTCCTATATATACAAACTGAAATTTTCTTGTGTAATGATTACATATTCAAGCAGAACAGTATGTTTGGATTGTTACTTATGATATGTTTTACTTGTTCATGCAGTCTTCGTTGAAGACCGAGAGGGAGAAGAAAAAGGAGACATATTTCCCAATGAGGAAATATGCTATCAAGGCATAATTGTTGACAAGTTTTGAATTTCTACCCCTGTATTTTCTTTATTCTGTTTTTCTTTATCAGACTCGTGGTTTCCTTCCTGAAGCTACTAGGGTTTTTGCATTTTGTTAGTTTGTCCTTAAGGAACCATACTCATTGCGGATTGTTAGTCTCTTCAATGTTTAAACTTGGATTAATACTCTAAGCTTTCCATTTATTTATCATTATTTTCTAATTTGCTTGGGGTATAATATGGTCGATCTCACTTAAAGGGAAGTGCAGAACTTTTTTAAAAAGCATTTAAAACCGCTAACAAAGGAACCAAGACTAGGTATTTATGAAGAATCTAGTTTTTATTTTCTGAAGTATATGTTATTGCATGAAGAATGTAGTTTTTATTTCCTGCAGTATATGTTATTGCACAAATTTGGGGATTAGTCTCAAACAGTATTGTTTGCAAGAAAATGTTTGAATTGATTATCGATGCTGTCTTGGTAAACCACTTATCAAGGTTCTAGGTCTGTTTTTCATGTCGATTTTGCAACCAGCTTCAGTTGCTTCAAGTGATTTAAATTTCTAGCTTTCTGCATTGTATGCCAATGTTATAATTCCAAACTAAATTGTTTATAATTCTATCGAGACTTCCTATTGAAATAGAGTAACCAATTTGCATAATTAAGAAACTGTCTAATTAAGCATATAATGGTGTTGTCTTAGGTGAACCAGCTACTAAGTGGTTCACGGCGAACAATGAGTTAGAACCGTTAGAATCATTAGTTCTACTTAGAATTTAAAAAAGTACTTCATCTTTGTAGGTTGATAAACTTGTTTTGAATTAATTAATGTTGCGTCTTTGGTCTCTACCTAATGTCGTACATTGATTCTTCTTGATATTGTTATGCGTAATGAACGAAAAGGGAACCTAAACCTGAGTCGATGGAAGGCGAAATCTAAGTCAGAACTGCTGACTAAGAGAGGTGTTCATCTTCTTTTTGTATTGAACTACAACATTGACCATTATGATTAGGTTGTTTGAAGTTACTCTGATCTTAGAATTTCCTTAGGCTTATGGTAGCGGCAAACGAAAAGTATACTTTGTGCGAGGTGGCTGCCATTGTTGTATTGGGAGAGAAATGAGAGTTGAGAGAATGTAAATTTTTGAGAGAAAGAGAGTGGGTGAACGTGCAATCTGATGTGGTACTGCCTATTGAAATCATATTTACTTAGTCTAACGACTCAGTTGTTAATCATGATCCATTGGTGAGGGACTTGTCGAAGCCCTCACCCTAGAAGCCATGTTATTTTGCTTAAAAGATTGTTTTGAAGTTTTTTCTTCCAATGTACTTTTTTTTATTGAAAAAAAACCGTGTGATGCATGACACGTCATTGAAAATCAGCAGAAGCAATTTCCTTAAGACTTACTCACAAACAGGTTTATTTCGTTGTATTATCATTTATTCCACTTTGGTTGAATGTGGTACATTTTAGTGCTAGAGATAATTTTCTATGGGGAAATTAAAGGAATGGATAGATTTTAATGAATAGAAACGTTGGCTGGAATCTTAAGTGATTAGGAAAGATGAATGGGCAGTGGCTTGTCATTATTTGTTGCATTGGCTAAATAAACAGACTCATGTAGATGATTTTACTCGTCCAGTTTTTCCAGTGCAGCAAGTGTGTTTGCGATTATCATGCTAAAAAGCGTATAGCAGGATTGTTTCCACTCCTCAAGAAATAGTGTTAATTGGTTGGAAAACTTTGGCGGAGGGATGGGTTCAGTTGTACATTGATGGCTCTTGAAGACAGAACGGATGAGCAAGATGTGGTGGTATTATTAAGGGTAGTGATCGTGAATGGTTTGGTGGTTTCTCTAAAGTTGATTTTTTTTATAAGGTTTGAAGTATGTTAGAACGTTCGGATTTCAGGCGGTTGATCTAAAAATAGACTAATAATGATTTCTAATTTTCTTATTAAAAATGGAAGTGGTAATCCTACTGGTAGGTCATTAGTTGAGAAGATTTGTCGCATGATTGATTTGGAGTGGGAGGTTGTTGTTAAACACTCTTTGTGTGAAGCTAACCAGTGTGTTGATGTGTTAGCAAACTATGGTTGTTCCTTGAATGGTGAAAGTAGATTTTGAGTCTTATCCGACTCACTTCGCTCATTTGTTGTGAGCTGATGTAATGAAATATCTATCACCTGTCTAATTTCAGTGTAGTATGTCTTTCTCCGGGTTGTTTAACCCTCTTTGTAATAAAATAAAAAAGTAACACAATAAATTGAGTAAAAAGATAAGAGGGAAAAAACCTATATTCTAGCAATACTTTTTTTTAATGCAAATGAAAATACGAATAGAGGCCTATAAAAATGAACAAGAAAAATCCTCAAAAGATATTCAGGGACAAAGGTCGTAATATCTTGATAAATAATAATACAACATTATGATGAAATTTAAACAGTATAAAATAATCATGTTAGATACAGTATCTTCCAAAAATAAAACCTCTTACACTCGACTTCATACATTATGGTCTATTGGCCATCTGGCCTACAAATAGACTGCCAACCTGTACAAAACTGGGCAACCTCTCTAAGAGAATGTGTAGCTGCTTCCATTGTCCAAGTTGGGTAATATTCACTAGGATGGAACATGGATTCTCCTTTAGATTCTATTGGCAAGCATAATGGTTGAGCACCATTCAGAAACATATCTCCTTCAGATGTTATGAAGCCGGACTTCTGCTCTTCTTTGTCTGCCGCCTAAACAACCAATTTTGTCACACCAATTAGTAACCATAAGGGGTATCAACAGTTGTTGGTTGCAGTCAAATATGACTGGACTATAGAGTATAAACTAACTATTTATATGGACAAATTTTAGGAGCCCTTCATATCATTCACAATATTTGCAAAATACTAACACAAAATTGATCATTTCAAGTAATATCTATAAATTCTTCACATATCTTGACATCAGAATATATAAATAAGAAAAATATTCGTGACACAGATTGAGATGCTAAATGGGAAGTAAAAGAAAGATCAATGTTCCAACACCCTTTGCAGGGTAAGTATTTATGTTTAGAGTTGGCCCAAGAGCGAGTGAGGCTAAAACAAGTTATTGCGGGTCTTTTTTTGAAAGCATGTGTGTTATTTTTGCTTTATAAATACCAGAGTGTACTTTAGCTTGGGTCTTTTCCAACAGGCGTGGCATTTTTGCTTTAAGAAAACTAACAAGTAATTGCCTCGCCCTTAAGCCAGCCTTGGGTTTAAATGCGAAAATAGGCTAAAATGGAGTGAATTTGAGAATATGACAGAACCCTGACTAACAACGATAAAACAGCAAACATGGAAAAAGGCAAATGTATTTTACCTTCTCCGTATAAAATTCAAAAGTCTTTTTCTTATCTCCTGCCTCATATATGTTGCATTGGGAGTATATCTGTAAAATCATTTTAGAGATATCAGTTATCTACACAATTGCTGCATATAAATTAGAATGCAAGGGACGATAGCAGCACAATCACCTGGGACTCAACACTAGCACAAACTGCATATATTCCCCAGTTTCTGGTGTAATTGTTGTACAGATGAACTTTTCCAAATCTAACACGAGGGTGTCTTTGCCGTGTTCCATCAAAAAAACAATGGTGAATCGTCACCCGGATGCATCTATCACCAACATGTGTTGGGTCAGCTCCAATTAGCATGGTCTTGTCATGTTGTGCAAAATAACATCTGGTGTAAAAACAAATAATCTCATTAATAAAAAAACACATTTCATTAAATCATTAATGTAGTTCAATTTTTAAAACGGAGAAAACGAAGCAACCTAGATATAGTGATATCTGTGCTTTGTCTTGTGATGTCTATAAGGCCGTCATCATAATCTCGGAGGCTGCAACGGTCAATCCAAATATTCCTAGAATTAGGTTTGATTTGAATCCCATCAACATCATGACCTCTGCCCCCCTCAAACTCAAGGTTGCATACAATTATGTTATCACATTCTTTCAGCCTTAAGCCTTTCCCAGTCAATTTAATCCTCTGACCTCTTCCATCTATTGTCTTATGAGAGGACACACTCAGGTATGATGAAAGATTAATTGTACCGGAAACTTCAAAAACAATCCATAGCGGCTCCTTTCTACGACATCCTTCGCGAAGAGAACCAGGACCATCATCTGAATGCCAATGCCAAACACACGAAACTCATTGAAAATTCTACATCCTAACGTAACGCTTTTCATTATTAATTCCATAAAAAGCATCTAACTAGCTAGCATTTCATCATTTAAAATGAAAA
Organism: Medicago truncatula; assembly: GCF_003473485.1. NCBI lineage: Eukaryota > Viridiplantae > Streptophyta > Magnoliopsida > Fabales > Fabaceae > Medicago > Medicago truncatula. Next base: position 55,939,454 of record NC_053042.1, read on the forward strand.
CAAAAAATGTCTCCTATAAAGAGGATCGAATGAAACCTGAAAGGGAGGTAACGAAATAGAGACCACCGTGGAGACCACCGATGGCGAGGCGACCGAAACCCTCAGCACGACCGGCAATGGACCTCAAATTGGAATCTGCATCTCCGTATGGCTGCATCATCAATCAATCTTCTTCAATACAAGGGATTCTTCTTTTTCACCGATTCAATAATTGATTATTTATTTTATAGGTTAAATTAATTAAGGAGATACTAACTATTTATGTACTAAATTGATTGCTTAAATTACACTTTAACACTTCCCTTTCTCTTCTGTAAAACACGTTTACATTTTGAGTTTATTTTTGAAACCGCTTATGTTTTTAAGTTATTTACCTATAATAAGTTAGTCCTAAGTATTTTAGGTAAGAGTAGTGTTATTTGAACAACCATATGAGATAATTTTTGTGTTAACTTCTTTTTCTCTCTCTTTTTATTAATCAAAAATAATAGAGAGAGAATAAGAGGATAATGTAAGTATGATAGAGAAAATTGTCAAAAAATTGTGAGAAAATGGTTGTACAAATATCATTTCTCTTTATGTTTAAGTTATTTAAGATTTAACATCATTCAAATTGCTTCGATTAAATAGTTTAAAGGCCAATTTGTTTCTATTGATTAACTTAAATGACTTAATTGGTATGAAAAAACATAAAGCTAATGTGTTAATATTAAGGCTTAATTGCACTTTTGGACCCCTATCTTTCCAAAAGTTGCGGTTATGGCCCCCTAACTAATTTAAATACAAAACAACCCCTATATTTTGATTTTTTGGCAGTTTTGGACTCCCAGTCCATTAGTGAGGTGCCACGTGGCCCCCTAAATAATACACGTGGCACCTCACTAATGGACTGGGGGTCCAAAACTGCCAAATAATCAAAACATAGGAGGGTTGTTTTGTATTTAAATTAGTTAGGGGACCATAACCGCAACTTTTGAAAATATAGGGATCCAAAAATGCAATTAAGCCTAATATTAAATAGGCTTAATTACACTTTTCGTCCTCGGGTTTTAACCAACTTACGAAATTGGTGCTACCCTTTTCAAGTCGAACAAAGCAGTCCCTATACTATCATGTTTTTTGCAATTTTGGTCATAACCCCCATTTTATCTTCCAAAACGCTTGATCATAACCCCCATTTTATCTTCCAAAACGCTGATGTGTCCATTTTTTTTAATGATGTGGTCAAAATTGCTCATATGTGGCAATTTCCACATGGAAAATGTCATTAACATTTTCATCAAATCAATTTTTCTAATTGGGAAAATGAATGAATAATTATTTTACATTATAATTTAACTATAAAATAAATAAAACTTAAATTACAATAATTAAAAAATAGTAATAAATATCCAAAATCAGTTTTACAAATGTTCTCATAATCATCACTAGCAACTCTATCTTCTTCATCTCTATCTTTAACCTCAATAAATTAAGCCAAATTTTATCACCGAAAAAGTATCATTCTGATAAAGAAACTTCATCTTCCTCCTCCTCACCAACAACAACGCTAAAGTGGAAATAAAGAAGAGAAATTCTGAAAATTTCAATAGCATATTATTGATTCATGAACAATTGTTACAGAATCCCCATCTCACAAAAGAAAAATTCAGATCTGACATACGAAGAAAGTGAGTGACAAAAAAAAATAAAAAAATGATGCATTCCCTCTAATATCCTTCACTTTCCAGAACCCTGTTTTCTATGTCCACCGGAATGAAAACTCATTTATTTCTTTTCGATTGAACATATTGAGCTCCTGAAATACAGCCATCGATCTCCATCATCTTTCATTTCTCATAGATTTTAAAAGAAGATTTTAACCCATGTGAACCCAAACATTTAACTTCAGATCTAAAAAAACAAAAAAACTTAGAAGATGAATCCCATGAACTTTCAATAGATCTCGTGCTTGTGGCTTTAGCTGAAACAAAAGAAGAAATTACCATTCATATTCAAAGCTTTCTCAATTTCTTCGATACAGAAGAAATAAATGAAGGAGCAAATTCTAATTTTTTTAAGCCTTCTCAATTTCTTCAATCCCTAATGAAATATCTCATGTGTTTGAAGCCTTTTTAATTTCTTCAATAACGAGGATGAAAGAAGGAAAATATGGAAGAAATTGAAGAGGATTTGAGTGCATCCTAAATTTGGGAATTAGGATTCTAACGTTCTTATAGAGATTTCAATTTTCTTTTTTTTGTTCTAATTTCTGAATTTTTTTAATGGTTTATGATTTAAAATTTTTTATTTGTTGACATGTTAATGTCATTTTCTAAGTTGGCACTGCCACATAAGTGTTCCTTTGCCATATCAACGTTTTTGGAGGGTAAAATGAGGGTTAGGACCAAAATTGCAAGAAACATGATAGTATAGGGACTGCTTCGTTCGATTTGAAAAGGGCAGGATCAGTTTCGTGAGTTGGTTAAAATCTGAGGATCAAAAGTGTAATTAAGCCTATTAAATAACTTAAACGACTTTCTGTATAATTTAGCATATATTAAGCACTTGTTTAGATGTGTATTTTGTTGGGATAAAACCGCAAGTGCACGATTCTACCGAAGTAGTAAAAAGATGAGTATCGTTCCGACAGGGAGTTATGAATTCAATTAACTTTCAACAATGATTAGATGAGAGTTCGAGATTAAAGTTTGGATTTTTAATTAAAAGAAAATAAATAAAAATAAAAGTCTTGGGATTATTGGTTCATCATGGTGACAAATCTTTCACAAACCAAACTATTAAACCTAGAACCTTATGTTAGACCTAACTTCTAAAGACAGTTTCTCTTTTGTTCCTCTAGCAATCAAACCTATTTCGCTGACTTGATCACTATTAGATTTTGGTCTATTTAGCAACCAAACCTATTTCGCTGACTTATACGTCTCAAAGATTGTAAAGACTATTTCGCTGCCTTTACAATCTGTCTAAATTCACTTGTTCGAATATCAAAGCTCCACTTTCGTTTCCACAACTTGATAATGGTTAATTCATGTTAAAACGGTGAATTTAGATTAGAGATTAGGGTTACATAAGACTTATCCAACAATCCCAAGACAAAAGAAGTCTACTCACTTATGTTCATCGTAGACATTGAGAAGAAGAGGAAAAGCATAAAAGTAAATAACAATAAAATAAAGATGTACTTTTATTCCAAGAACAAAAGATGAATTGTTATGATAGCTAGCTACTCTATTTATAGTCTATAACGACTTAAAACCTAAGCTAATACATCACTAGAATGTTCCACAAGAAACCAAGAGCTTTTAGATCAGAAATAAACTAATAGGTAGTTTGTCTGGAAAGCAAAAGCAGCAAAAGGACTAAAGTTGGGCGCGCCTCTTGTATATATTTGTACAAGATCTTCAAATTCTTTGCACATGATATTTTTGTATGAGATATTCATATTTTTGTCTTCAATCCTTGCACCAAATATTTTTGTATAAGATCTTTTATATTTTTGGCACGAATCAGCTCCAATTCTCCTTTCTTTTGCTCCAAGACTGAATCTTTAGAATATTTGTTCCTGAAATATAATAATATGCAATTGTAGTAAAAGAGTTCTAAAAAAGGAAATAAACTTAAATAAAATAAACTCAAATATAAATAAAACGGACTTAAATATTATATTAAAATAACTAATTATTGACTCATCATATTTCGACTCTAAATATCACGTCCCGAGGCTTTTCTGCCGTGAATTTCATGAAGCTATAAATTGTAGCATTGAGTTAAATGTGCGGTTGATCTGTTTTCCCGACAAACAAACTCACGCTAAAACAAACAATCATGTATCTCTCTCTGAAACTCTAATCACTATAAATCGGAGTCATGTAAAGTGTAATTGATATCACTCACATCACTCATATCCCTCACATCTATCACATTGAAAGATAAAGAGTTTTATCATTGCTATGCAATTTCTTCTCTAAAGTGTAACTGTGTGGAGATCATTTTAATCTTAGTACAGAACATTCTGAAGCGTCCAGAACATTATAATCTTCCTCTCGTTTATGTATGTGCATATTCTATCATATGTGACATCTGAGTTGGTAATCTACATGAGCATTTTATGTCACGCGCCAGCGTTTAACATCACACGTCATTCCCATTAAATGTAAGACTTAATGGAGGAATGAAATTGATCAACATTTATAAATTCAAAGTCGTCTTAGCTATTTTAAAAAATTTAAGGATGAAATTGATCGTAAATTCAAGCATATTAGTTTATGCCCCATGCCCAAGCTTTATATTTTTGTTTTCTAAAAAAAAGTTTAATAGCAAAACTTGCGAAGAAAAGTCCAAACACAAGCCGTAAAGCAAAGTCTCGTCACATCCGCCGTCGACCTGCCACCCCTCCATGGTGCCGGCGCTCGCCACGGGCACCGACCATCCACCTATTGCTAACATATAGTTTGATTCTTTCTTTTTCTTCTATTACCAGATTAAAAAACACATAATCCCTCCCAACAGTAACTGTAAACAACCAGCTAGAACTATTCCTTCAAAAAAAAAAAAGAAGCTAGAACTATCTTAGCAATGTGTGTCTCGTAAACTATCTTAGCAGCATATAAAATCTCATAACATTTTGTTTGCAGTGTGTGTCTCTTCTTACGCCATGTTTTACATTTGTTTTGCATCTTTACTCTTTCCCTACACTTTTTTTTTGTCTTCAAAGTTTTGAATTACAACATTTTGGTAAGGATATGATTGGAATGTTAAATCAAATTTGGATGCTCCATGTTAAATAAAATTTGGTGTTTTTTTAGGGGTTTGTGGTTCAAGTGTTGAAGGAGAATATTTTTGAGTAATATCATGTTTTACATTTGTAAAAAAAACACATTTTATATAATAATAGTAATTTTTAAAGAAGGGAAAATATGAAATAAAAAAACTTATAATAAGTTCCGTTGGGTCAATTTTTAAAACAATGGAATGAAAGTATTACTTTATCACATTAAAAAATATCCAAACAATAATGAAATAAAACATTCGCTTCATTCCATTTATTCCATTTCAGCTCAGCTCCATACTCTTCCATCAATCCAAACACAAAAGTGATGCTTAAACATAGCCAATTGGTTCATGTTAAAGTGTATCCAAACCTAAAAACATATCATGATCGGCTGCAGTCAATAAGATGAAGCATTCACGCAATTATGCTTCAATGACCGTTCGATAAAAATTAGTCGGTTCTCATTAAAAGCTCAATATTTTAGGAATTACAAAATAATAACTACATATTTTTTTTTTTCTAGATCGTCCAATCTTGATAAGACGGTCACTAATGCCTTGACCACTTGAATGCAGTGAATCTGATTTCATCATCAAAACCTTATGTCTCAGCACAAGAGTGTTCAAAATGCGTCAAAAATTATTTGGCCTTCCTATAACAATCTACACCAGCTGGACAAAGAAGAAAAGTTGTTTGAAAATAATTAGAGAAAAAGAAAGAAGTCACAATTTAAGTCTTTCTCTAGTAAATGTCATAAAAACTTCGTCAGGTCTCTATGCTTGCAAATTATGACGTGATGATAATTACATGCATGCATAGTTTCACCCCAAACACATAACATTGCAAGTCCAATAACTATACGTCAGTATAGAATGAACTCCCACGATATAGTATATGTTGGAAGTCACCATATCACCTACCACCTTATAATCCATCCAGATTATTAGTTTCAACTTTCAACATTATTTTTTTTAGGGAAATAGTTTCAACAGTTTGTTAACAGTTTAAAGAAATAAAAACGAAATACCCACCACTACTGAAGTATCGTGTCAAACTTTGATTATATATACAATAGTTCAAAGAAAAAAAAATTATGCTTTCTCAAAAAAATAATATCATTTATGATTGATAAGATGGTAATATGCAGTATGCACACAAAATAAAAGTGATTAACCGTTTGTTATTAATTATATAAAAATATATTATGATATTCAATAACTTAGATTATTTACATGACACTTTTTAAGAAGAAAAACAAATTATTTTGTCTCTGTTTATAAATTATTTTTGGATTATTTGCTTAAAAAAATTTGTATTGAACGACATTTTTGGATTATTTGCTTAAAAATAAATCTGTATTGAATTGATGAAAATTTTAGGAAATTAATTGTTAAAAAAATTAAAAATAGCTGAACACGTCGATATTGATGAAGTTTGGTTGGATCCAATTATGAAATATTATGTCATATTTTTGTAAATAAATTTTGAAAGAATTAATTTTACTTAGAGGATTAGCAGTATTCATCAAAACTAAAATACATATCAAGAATTCTCCTATGTAACAAACGGATCCATACACAAAGAAGATACGTAGAAAATTAATCATGTAATTAAACCTAAATGGCAAATGAGTTTGATAAAACTTTACTTAAAAAATTGACTATATTTCTGTTAAAATCAATTAGAGAATAACGTGTAGAAGCAACAAACACACATGCACAAAACTAATGAAACGAATAGTCTTGCACCTACAGACACGGGGTTAAGTAAAAGCATTAATTTCTTAGATATATGATTGATGTTCGTATTTTAATTTTAAATCAAATTCAAGAACCGAAAATAACACTTCATCTAAATACAAGGGGTTGTGGATCCTCTGGAAAATTCATGGAGAAAAGACACCGACCATCTCCATCTAATCTAATTATGGATCCATCACAATTCATAAATTTAATACTCCAAGAGTAGGTGTAATAGTTTGAACGATGATGAAATTAAATCGAAATAGAAGAATATTCGTACTGTTCAAATTGGACCGAATATATTTTGCAAATTGCAAGTCTATTATTTGCAACTTGCATTGCACATGAACAATCACAAAAAGAATCATTCAAATGATACTTTAAATGCAAAGTATGTGTGTTCACATCTAAACTCTAAATTTCTTTACAAAATTAAAAATCACACAAAACTTTTTATAGGAAAAAGGTTTCTAAATGATTTTTTATAGGATTTTTCAATAAATTTATGTAAAATGTGTTCATATCAAATTTTGACACAGATGAGTTTGAAGTGCAAAACATCAAACCAAACTTGATTGAATAAGATTGAATTTTTTAAAGGAATAAAATATCAAAGTGAATGAAATTACATTTTCAGATGGCTTTACCGTTACCTTAAATGCAATATCTAACCAAAACACAATATCATGTAAAGATAGTACTAGAGAATAAAGGTGGGGAATGGGGGGTAGTGTTGTGGAAATATTTTATTTCTAATTAAAAAGATTGGGTTTAGGATATGACGCCCAAGATTAGGTTAAGTTTAATTGAGTTCAACTAAACTTGATTCACAATTAATGAAGAGTGAAGACGGATTGGGGAACAGGTGGGTCCATTTCAAAACCACCTGCGTGTCATATAAAAGAAACAAATATTATTTGTTCATTCCTTCAAAAACAAAAATACATAAGAAGGAAAAAAAATACACTCAGTTCAGCCCTTTATACTTTTCTTTGTCACCTGTTTGTTCAATAATGAACGACAAATTCTTAAATGCATATAAATCTATAACCAGGGTTGTTCCTGTAAAATAGAAGACTGGACTCTCCTTTTTAAAATAGGTCATAGTAAAATAAAATGTAACTTTTTTCTGTAGCTAAACTTCATTAAAAAAAATCAGAATCAGAAGAACTTCTAAATATGAAAGGAATTAAAAAAAATTAAGTGAAAGAGGTGAAATTTATCTAACAGTGTCGTTTGAATTTGTCGCTCCTCTGTTGTGGAAAAGGGCAAAATGAATGATTTATGCGAAGAAAAAAATGATTGTTGTGATTCTTTCAAGATATCAATTAGGTGTTTGGGTATCTATTAAACATATTTCATTTTCGTAATGCCGGCCCAACACATTTTGAGGCCTAAAGCGCAATATAATAAGAGGCTTTTTTAATTAGTAATTAATATAAATTCATAGGTTTTATAAATAAAATTACGATTAAAAAGAAAAATAAAGTATTGCATAATATAAATGGAAGTGCTAAACAATGTGCATTAATTGTAAAGCTGTATCAGGAAGTGTTGAACCCATGTTGTAAGCATCATAAAGTCTCGCGTCTACCATCTTTGCTTCATGATAAAGTTGCATAATTTATTTATTGTATGTCCTTTATTTATTTGTATGTATATACATATTTTTTGTCTATCGTGAAGCCTTTAATCTAAGTCCAAAATTCGGAGGCCTAAAGTGAGGGCTTGGTTTGGCTTACCCTTAGGCCACCCCTGCATTTTCGGTAAGCACTTCCCTCCACTTCTTTGAGATTTCGTCTGTTTTATGTTAAAATTAAGTGAAAGTCAACACCTATTTTTTTTTATAGACATGATTTTTGTATGTCAATTACTTCAGCAGTTTCTCAACTGTTTTGAGATTTTTTAACTGCATTCACTAATCTACTCAATAGACATTCAAACCCTATCAAATTCACCTATTAAAATATATGGGACCACTGACCAGTGCTAAAAGAGTCATTGATTAACATTTTCTTCATGTTGCCCATGCAGAATTAATTAGGTCATTGAAAAATATTTGGTGGCCAGTGATAAAAAAAAATTAGATTTCAAAGGGTTGCTAAATGTAGGTCTGGTTCACTAATAATTTAAGATGATGACAACAGAAAGTTTATATTTATAGGCCTCTACGTGTTTTTTAGGGCAAATGACAATTCTTATCGTAATTAAAAATGATGTGAATGAACATTATAACAAGCTTTTCCTTTTTGTGGTTACAGTTTCCAATGCATTACATCTTTAAAAAAAAAATATATTCCAATGCTGAATCTTAATTTGGTGCTAATTTTTGAATTTGTCTTCTGGTTAATGACCGGTTGATATGGACTCAGTTGAATTTTCTCAACAACGATAGAGACTAATCTCATTTCAAACATTAAACCTGTAGTATATGGAATGAAATATGGTTCGTCGGAAGAAGTTCTAGAAATTTATGAAATATTTGCCAACGCAAAAATTGATATGGAATGAAACTCTACTAGTACATTTTAGTGTGTTTATGAAAGGTGATTGTCGCTGCGGAAAATTGTAAAACTAACGGCGACACAAAATTTTGAAGAAAGATATGTTCCATCTTCCTTATAGCATAATTAAGGTTGGATCAGTTGAAAATGGTTGTTTAATCTGCAATGTCTTAGGGTTCGATTTTCACTATCTGCGTAAGACTCTTTTAAAGTATGCTTTTAACTCTGTTAAGTTATCGCAACTCAACTCATCTAATTTTTTCGGCACAAAAAAAATACTTGCTTATAGCCTATAGAACGTTAAGCATCACAAACATTACAATCCTGTCAAAGGTTGAATTTATGAAGTGTGAAAAGAAAGAAAAAAAACTACAAATTGTTTTAGAAGAAAAAAAAAATTACTAGAATAAACAGATACCGTACAGAAAAACGGATACCGTACAATTTATGTTTTTAAAAGGATAAAAAAGTATTAGAATAAAATAAAAACAATGCCTCTTCTCTAAGTATTAAGATTTCCTGGACCAAAATTATTTGGTTATTGATTATAAGAGCAGAACATTAACCGTGTAAACCGGTCCCAATTATTTCATGTCGTGTAACAATAACACCCTATTCATGGATTCAGATCGTACCCTTACAAATGCATTCAATCTTCTTTCTTCCCAGCCATCTCCTCCTATCCTGTGAGCTTAGCCGTACCATATTGTTATTTTTGGTAAGTGATTTAATTATTGTTTTAGATTTAGTGCTTAGCATTTATCTATATGAAATGATAGGATAAGTGTAATCTTAAAATAAAGGTCTATAAAATCGGTCAGGTGAAGTTTTGTAAATATAACTCAAATAATAAATGATTATAAAGATATTTGATATGTTGGAGTTCCAATTTAAAGTTGCAATTGTCCACTTACTCTTTTGGGATAAAACCCTTTGAAAAAAAATTGACATCTTAAGAGAATGATTTATATTAAAAGGTATTTTTTTTTTCATAAGACACAGAAATACTAAAAAGTTAGGATTTTGGGACCTGAACCCATGTACACAAGAGTATGACACCAAAGCCAAACTAAGGCAAAACAAACAGAAGCATATTAGAATTCTAGTCTATAACAGAAACTTTTATAAGTTTTGGATGTACTTCTACAAATATTTTGGATTGCTTTTGATCACACCCTTCTTGGAACGAGTTTGTATATATGTGCTCACTACTTGTACTTTGAACCATTGTATCATTTAGCCTATTGACATGTTTCTTCTTATTAGACTTCTGCCTTTTCGACATAAAAGGAGTAAATAAACTCCCATCCTCAATATCCCCTTCAATCTCAGGATATTCAAGGTATGTAGAACAAATGGTGGGAGGTTTGTGGTTTACATCCCTTGTAAAAAATAAATACCTCTGAAGAATTCGTCTGTTTGTTCAAGTGGATGTGGCTCACAAGAGGATCTTGATCATCTGTTTTTGACTTGCGACTTTTTTGGTCAAATTTGGTATGAAATTTACAATTGGCTTAGATTGGTTTCAGTAAAGCCAGTTCATGTCAAGAATAACATTCCTCAATTCTGATCACCGGGTGGCTTCTCAGAGAACATGCTTTTTATTTGATTTAGCTTTCTTGTGTTTGAACTATTTGGCGCGACATGAATGCTAGAGTTTTCCAACAAAAGGGGCTTTCTATTAATCAGCTTGTGGACAAAATTAAGCTCCAATCCTTCTGGTGGCTGAAGGCAAATCATCCTAATTTTACATTTAATTACCACACATGGTAACTTAATTCCCTTTTATGTCTGGGAGTTCATAATTAGTTTCACTCTCTTTTTTGTGTGTTTTAGCGTGCTCCTTTGTGGCTATAATGTTTAATTTCTTGTTGGTAAGCTGATGTAACATATACTTTTCTTAGCTCTTCTCTGACACCTCTTGTATTTGAGAGACTAAGTTTCGTTAATATATTTCATTTTAACTTCTTGAAAAAAATACCTCTGAAGAAATCCGAGTTCCTTCTTTGTTAGTATATGAAATTTGTTTTAATTTAATTTATTTTGTGTTTCTAGTTTTAGTTTTTGCAGTAGTGGTATATATTGGGGAATCCGTACATGAGCTAGCTAGCTATAGTTTCAAATGACCATAGAGAGTCATTAAAGTTGCTCAGTCCAATAGAGACGTTGGTTGAATTATGAATCAAAAAGTAAATGACTAAAAGATGAAAATTGAGTGTATTGTTTCTCTGCTTGTGGTTGGTCCACCAAGAATTAATAACTATGACCTACTCCAACGATAATCCTGTTCATACAGCATAAATCATAACTGAACAAAAATATGTCTCATTTTCGCAAAGACGTTCGATAATGAAAATGTTTATTAGACACCTGAATATAGGAATAGAGTAAATTTGATAAATGTTTTAGGTTGAAAATGTGATAGGAAGAAAGATAGAGATAAAATAATGTTTTGAATGAGTGTAGAAAATATTAAGGTGTTTAAATATGTTTAACCTATATGAATGAATAAATAGGAAATAAACATATGATCTGTTTTCACACTGTACTCATTGTTTTCGGTAAAGTTTTCACATTGTATTCATATGATCAAATTTTATACTCTTATATTTGCACGTAAAATTTTATCTGGTAAAAACTACTACTAAAAGAAATTTTTGGAAAAGTTTCCACATTGTATTTATAAAATCAAATTTTATACTTTTATATTTGCACGTAAAATTTTATCTGATAAAAATTTCTACTAAAAGAAAATTAAGATTAGATACAAGATGTACAAAGATTAAGTACTAGGAACAAATTTCTCAAGAGTCATATACCACCTAAAAATATACTACCGTCTCAAAAAATGTATTCTATAAATGTTTTTATACATTGGTTTGATATCGAAAACTTTCTCTTTGTGTGAGAAACATTGACAATAACTCTACATAAGTTTTATCCATAAACATACTGATAAAAGTAAGGAACATTTTGTGTTTTTATTTTATATTATATCATAATTGTATTTTAGAATGATAGAGTAATTATGAGAAGTCAATATAGTAGTATGGTATGGTGTAGTGGTTCGGGTTGTCTGTAGGGAATACCTTGCAACTTGTAAAACCTATCCATTTGCAACTTGGACACACAAAAGATATGAGTGTGTGTGTGTGTGTGTGTGACCATGCATATATATAAAGAGACATTTGCACTTGAAAGTTGAAACAAATCACAACAAATATTCTGATCCCCTCCTAAATAATAATATTTCCTTAATATTCCAAGTCATGGAATATTTCTTAAAGATCTTCTGTCTCTTTTCTTTATTCTATTCCATTTTAAAACTTTTCAACTTGATTCTTAAACGTAGAAGCCAATCATGTTACATGTTAGCCTATGAGTGTTTCAGACCAAAAGAAGACACAAAACTCAACACAGATTCAGCTGCTAAAATAGTCATGAGAAACAAAAACCTAGGTCTAGAGGAATTTAGATTCCTCCTTAAAACCATGGTTAGTTCAGGAATCGGTGAGAACACATACTGTCCAAGAAACGTTCTTGAAGGAAGAGAAACATGTCCAACTCTCAAAGACACATATGAAGAGATAGATGAAATCATGTTTGATACACTTGACAACCTCTTCAAAAAAACATGTTTCTCTCCTTCAGAAATAGACATTCTTGTTGTCAATGTTTCTTTGTTCTCACCAGCACCTTCACTCACAGCAAGAATAATAAACAGATACAAAATGAGAGAAGATGTAAAAGTCTTCAATCTTGCAGGAATGGGGTGTAGTGCAAGTGTTGTTGCTATTGATCTTGTTCAACAGCTTTTCAAAACATATGAAAATTCCCTTGGAATTGTTGTGAGCACAGAAGATCTTGGTTCTCATTGGTACTGTGGAAAAGACAAAAAAATGATGCTTTCTAACTGTCTTTTTCGAGCAGGTGGTTGTTCCATGCTTTTCACAAACAAAACAGAACTGAAAGATAGAGCCATCTTGAAACTGAAACACATGGAAAGAACACAGTATGGTTCTGATGATGAAGCTTACAATTGTTGCATACAAATGGAAGATGAAGAAGGGTTTGCAGGTTTTAGACTAACAAAAAGTCTTGTTAAATCTGCTGCAAAAGCTTTGACAGTAAATTTACAGTCTATGGTCCCAAAGATTCTACCACTTTGGGAACTGGTCAGGTTTTTCATAATTTCACTACGCAATAGTATGAAAAAAGTTGAATTTGGAAATATTTTTATTTTGTTTTTTAACCTTGGTAAAATGGTTATAAAACCGAAATTTAATATGTTGGGAGGGGGTTTGAATTTGAAAAGTGGAATTGAACATTTTTGTGTTCATCCTGGTGGTAGGGCAGTTATTGATGGGGTTGGTAAGGGTTTAAAATTGAATGAATATGATCTTGAGCCAGCTAGGATGGCACTTCATCGTTGGGGTAATACTTCTGCTGGTGGATTATGGTATGTTTTAGGTTATATGGAAGCAAAAAAGAGGCTTAAGAAAGGTGATAGAATTTTGATGATTAGTCTTGGAGCAGGGTTTAAGTGTAATAATTGTGTTTGGGAGGTTATGAAGGATTTGTCTGATACTAATGTTTGGAAAGATTGTATTCAGAGTTATCCTCCAGATACACTCAATAATCCTTTTAAGGAAAAGTATAATTGGATTAATGATGAATATCTTAGCTTTGTGAGGTTGGATTTTAGTACTATGGTGTTTAACTAATTAGGAGAGATGCATGGGATTCATTATCATCATACACACAGATATAGCTAGCTAGCTTGGTTAATTTATTAATTACAAATTGTGTAGGGGGAAAAAAGAATTGATTGATAAACTCAAACTACATATACAATTAGTTTTACGAAGTTGAGTTATGTTTACAACTTTTCAGAATATTTGTTCTTGTCCATGTTTAAACATATAGTCTTGTATTATTATTTTGATTAGAGGAGGAGAAAAGCAAGTGTAACTTCAAAACCCTATGTATTGTGCTATTATTTGATGAAATAAATTAGTTCATGTCATTAATATGTACATATACCATTTAGGTGTATATATTGGTTAAATATAATTTTTTGTATAGCTGTCTTACTGTCACATGTTGTTTTACTTAGCTGGTGTTTTTTTCTTTAATTTCCTGTGTTAAAAATACTATTGCCATGTAAATGGTTTCCCTTTTGCTTTTTTGATATATAGAAAACAAATTCGATACTTTGAGATTTACAACACTCACAAACACACTAATGGTAACAAAAAAAACATGCAAATGGTTTTTATTTGAAATTTTAGAATGAGAACTAATAATATAATTTAGATGCAATATATGTTTGAGAAAGTAGAAAGGAGAAAGAAATTACCAAACACATGCTTTAATTCGCACAAAATCCCTCTTAATAGAGGAAAAAGAGGAAAAAAAAACTTCCAATAATAGAAAAAAGAGGAGAAACTATGTATTTGTATCACTACTAGGAGTGGGCAAAAAAACCAAAAAATCGAACTGAACGGCTGAACAGAACCAAACCAAACAAAAAAAAACTGAACTATTATTAACAATTTTGAAACTCAGTTAAAAACCGTTCATATCGATTCAAAACAGTTGGCAACTAAAATTTGATTTCGTTTGTTTTTTTTTTTTTTTCAATGGGACCAATAATAACAGTTTGGTTCAGTTCGAAACAATTCAATTCGGTTTGAAACAGTTTGGTTCAGATCAAAATGCAAACAATTCAATTATTTTAAATTTAACAAACAGTTCAGTTCGGTTCACTTTTCATCATGAACCGAACCATGCCCATTCCTAATCACTACATATCTACATCGAAAAACCATTCCTATGAGTGTATTTTTTTTTATTTTTACAATCCCATATATTTTTTAACTCAGATAATTATAGAAATATCTTAAAAATGTGACGTACGATCATTATATGACTACATGTTCTAATTATAGAAATTATTAACCAATTTTTTCTACTTGTTCCTGAAGTAAAAAGAGTTAAGTTCTTGACTCTACTATCTGAGTTATGTTCACATGAACTATGATTTTTCATTTCTATCTATCCTAATTAAATTATTTATCATCAATTATATATTTTTTCAAATAAAAAATAATTCTATTTAGATATTTTTAAATGATCATATGCATTTGGCTTCAACGGTCATGAAATTTAACTAGAATATTTTTGTATGACCTTAAAATTAGTTTATGAACTGTTTGAAACATGAAAAACACCAAGATGAGTTTCATGCAGAATGGCTTTCATTGATGGTACATGAGGAGTGAGGTGGTGTGTGCACTAAAATAACGTCATTACTGGCTTGACGAAAAGAGGGTAGAAGCATTCAATGATTCCATTGTCTTTAGTAATAATGACCATAGAGAAAAATAATAGAAATTGTTATTTGTATGAATGGCCCCATAAATAAGGTTGTCTGGCCCTCTCTGGCATATTTACTGCATTGGCCGGATCTTTTATTTTTCCTATTGAATTTTGTATACCATCATTAATGATAAAATGGCTAGCTTTTCTCTCTAGGTCAATATATATTGTGACATGTATTCTCAGGACGTGACCATTTAAGCATACTAATATATATGGAGTAGTATGTGTTACGAACTTCACATGTCATGACTTATTATAACGGGACACTTTGTGTACTACACTACTTTGCCCAGTGAAATCAAAATTGCCGTATACTTATGTACTTTTGTTCACAAGGGTAAAAGAGGGGTGTGTTGAAATTTTGACTCAATTTGATACTGATGCTGCATCAAAAATCTTGTTGCGGTTGGGATCATGGAATTATATGAGAGAACTTTTAGGGAGGAAGAGTTGAAGATATTTGGGTAAGGGATTTTTGAGTTGGAAACAATTGGGTGAGTATTGAGTTTCTTGTTGATGGAAAGAGATTTGGAAATTAGTATAAATTATGTTTCTTCAAAGTTATTGAATCTAATTTTTTATAATCATTTTTGTATCTCTTGTAATTAATACATTGATAGTGAAGTGGAGAGTTTTCTCTTCTCCATACGTAGGTCTCTTTAGGGTTGAACTGCATGAACAAATTTAGTATGTTTTTTTTTGTTACTCTTATTATTTTTTGTTCTTGTTTAACTTGTGGTTTTGTTTTACACTTGGATCAATATATGTTGTTGTTGTTGTTTGAGAGTTGAGACTACTTTGAATTTAATTGCTACTTAATTTTATGTACCTTGGGTTGCCTATTAGTGGTCATGCGCGCAGATGGAATTTTTGGGAACCTCTTATTAAGTGCATTAATTCTAGACTGTCAGGGTGGAGTTCGAGATATTTGTCGTTGGGTGGGCGGCTGGTTCTGTTGAAGTCTGTCCTGTCATCGTTGCCTGTTTATGCTCTTTTTTTTTCAAAGCTCCGTCAAGTATCGTTTCCTCTATTGAATCTATTTTTAATAAAAAATAAAAAAAATAAAAAAATAAACTGGGAGGGGGGGAGTGTAGACCACAGGACAATTTCTTGGATTGATTGACAAACTATTTGCCGGAGTCAGGAGGTTGGAGGATTGGGGGTAAGGAGAATTAGAGATTTTAATTTAGCACTTAGTAAGTGGTGTTGGAGATTGTTGTTGGATAAAGATTGTTTGTGGTTTAGGGTGTTGTCTGCTAGATACGGAGTGGAGAAGGGTCGAGTGAAGGAGGGTGGCCGTGAGGCATCTGTTTGGTGGAGGGACATTTCGGCCTTGCGTTTCGAGGAGTGGTTTCATGGTAACGTTAGTCAGTTTATAGGAGATGGTAATAATACTCTCTTTTGGACGGATGTTCGGGTGGGAGGAATGTCTCTTAGAGATCGCTTTACTAGATTATGAGTTGTCAGTGCTGAAGAGCGAATCTGTTTTTAGTATGAACTTGTTAGGGTGGGGGACTGGTGGGGGCTTGGAGTTGGAGGCGTAGATTGTTCGCGTTGGAAGAGGAAATGCTAGGGGAACTAAGGATTTTACTTCTTACGGTTGTTTTGCAGAATGACAGGGTTGACAGGAGGGTGTGGTGGTTGGATTCTTCCCCTGCGTACACTGTTCGAAGTGCTTACAATTATTTCAATGCTAATGTTCATGTTGATCATGTGGTGCCTGTCTCTTCTCTGTGGCATAGAGATGTTCCATTGAAGGTGATTTTATTTAATTGGCGCTTGTTTCGTGACAGGCTCCCTACAAAAGACAACCTCTACCGTCGTCATGTAATTGACGTTGATGCTCAGTTGTGTGTTGGAGGATGTGGGAAGGTGGAAACATCTTCACACTTATTATTTCATTGTACTATTTTTGGCTCTGTTTGGTATAATATCCTTAGGTGGCTTGGTTTGGTTGCAGTTTTGTGTAATACCCAAGGCTGACGAGGGCGGGGAGCGGTCGCCGGTGCACAAGGCACGACAATGAGCGGCTCCCGACAGCTTCTAGAGGAACCGAATCACACCGGAATGAGAGGGATCATGAGGCCTTGTAGGTATGGGACAACATGGTTGAAGGAAGGCTTATAAGAATTGTTGCGTACTACCTATATCAACAAGATGCATCTTCTTTTCGGTAGCTCATTCCATAAGAACTCCACAGTTAAGCGTGCTTCACTTGGAGCAATTTTGGGATGGGTGACCTACCGGGAAGTTTCCCGGTAAGTGTGCGAGTGAGGGCAAAACACGCTAAAAAGACTCGTGTTGGTTTGTGGGGTCAGTCGACAATGCTGAAAGCAGTCTGGGATGTTACAAATGGTATCAGAGCAGACCTCTCACAGTACGGTGTGGTTCAGGGACGAACCAAGCGGAAGCTGGTGGGCATGTAACACCTAAGGCTGACGAGGGCGGGGAACGGTCGCCGGTGCACAAGGCACGACAATGAGCGGCTCCCGACAGCTTCTAGAGGAACCGAATCACACCGGAAAGAGAGGGATCATGAGGCCTTGTAGGTATGGGACTACATGGTCGAAGGAAGGCTTATAAGAATTGTTGGGTACTACCTATATCAACAAGATGCATCTTCTTTTCGGTAGCTCATTCCATAAGAACTCCACAGTTAAGCGTGCTTGACTTGAAGCAATTTTGGAATGGGTGACCTACCGGGAAGTTTCCCGGTAAGTGTGCGAGTGAGGACAAAACACGCTGAAAAGACTCGTGTTGGTTTGTGGGGTCAGTCGACAATGCTGAAAGCAGTCTGGGATGTTACATTTTGCCTGGTGATGCTACTAGTCACTTTTATCAGTTTGGTTTTATGGGTGGTGTGGCCAAGATAAGGCGGTCTATGTTACAGGTTATTTGGTTTGCAATAGTCTGGAAAATTTGAAAAGAAAGAAACAATAGGATCTTCAAGATGCATCTTCTTTTCGGTAGCTCATTCCATAAGAACTCCACAGTTAAGCGTGCTTGACTTGAAGCAATTTTGGGATGGGTGACCTACCGGGAAGTTTCCCGGTAAGTGTGCGAGTGAAGACAAAACACGCTGAAAAGACTCGTGTTGGTTTGTGGGGTCAGTCGACAATGCTGAAAGCAGTCTGGGATGTTACATTTTGCCTGGTGATGCTACTAGTCACTTTTATCAGTTTGGTTTTATGGGTGGTGTGGCCAAGATAAGGCGGTCTATGTTACAGGTTATTTGGTTTGCAACAGTCTGGAAAATTTGAAAAGAAAGAAACAATAGGATCTTCAACGGCAAAAATTGTTCTATTGCGCAGGTGGTGGACAAAATCAAGTCACTGACTTTTACATGGTTGAAGGGGAAACATGACAGTCTTCCCCTCAACTATCATGGTTGGTGGCTTAGTCCGTTCTCTATTCTAGGCATTGGTTAATTATTTTTTCCTTTTCTGTTGGTATTTGGTGGTTTGGCAGTAACCGTGTAAATATTATTTAGACTCTTGTTTGTACTCAGGTGTTTCTTCCTTAGCACTCCTTGTGCTAGGAAGGCCGTTTTGTTGTGGGAATATATTTCATTTTAGCCTCTTCAAAAAATTAAAAATTGCTACTTACTTTTGCTCTCCATACATCTAAGTTTATTGGTTTGATTTTAGATATGAAATTAACAACAACATGAAATTTCATCATCTTTTAAACGAAATTGTATTTATTTACATCAAATTTTTATGTCAATTTTTCGTGTCGTTTTTTTTTATCGTCCAATATAAAATTTCATCTATTAGATATTTATTTATAAATTTTCTAAGCACGACTAAGTTGGTACTGCAAGGACAATATTAAAACATTTAAAATGAACTTCTTTTTAATTGCTTTTAACTTTTTTAAATTTTTAACAAAGTCTTTGAAATACTTGATAGTATAAGCGATTTTAATTTACCTAGTGTGTCCAATCAATCATGTTCATCATTGTTCACAAGAAATTAGATAAAACGGTTTTATTATGTTTTCCATAACATCGTTTATCTTTTCTAGGTCAAATACAATTGTAAATAAAATATTATATTTTTATAAAGAAATATCAAAAGTGAATCTTATAATAATGGTGCCGGTAGTAGTTTTTTTATTTTTTTTTATTTTTTATAATAATGGTGCATGTAGTAGTTTTTTTAGTCAATTAGTAACAAATTCTCGTAAATTTAGCTCAATTAATATAAATAATATATAATATATGTGAAGTTTGAGATTCAAACTCCAGCCACCATAAAAAAAAATTCAATTGATAATAAAAGATGCAAATCAGCTATTCAAACTTGAGTGTCTTTAAATATACACAATTTGGTAGGTGACATTTTTTCTGAAGGTTAATTTTTTACTGTTTATGGGTAGGTGACATTATTCTTCAATAAAATGCCAGTTTTGGCAAATACTAATAATTTATTTTATTGAACATACACGTAAATGAATATCAATGGATATAGACAATTTGATCTTTATGAAATTTCTATTCTATTTATATCCGTGCATATCTATTTAGCGGATAATCTATGGATTTTTTAAGTATTTACTGGTTTATACATATATCAATGGATAATATTTTAAAAAAAATTGTTAACTTTTTTTAGCTAAAATTTAAAAACAAAATTTCATCATATGCCATTTTTTTTAGCAAAAATAACATTCTACGTTACAATAACAACAAAGATCTTTGACTCAATAAAAACATAAATAAAGTTCGTCGCATCTAATTTAATAAAAATAAAGTTCGTGTAATTACTAATAACACTCATAGTATCAAGGTTTTTGGCTTAGGAAGTTAAAAAGTATGACGGTTGTTTTTGTAATTTACTCAGTTTAATAACAGATGTGAATACCATGATATCTGCATTCGTATTTATTAATTAGCATATAGTTGAAATATCTATTTATTTTATCTATGAATATTTATTAAGGTATCCGTTCTGTGTCCGTGACAGATTTTATCCATGGATATCCACGGGTGCAGATTTTTGTCATCCCTACATACACATATTGGAGGCTCTTTCGTTGCACTTTTGTTCTGTCTTTATTTTCTCCTTTTAGTTTCAAAAGAAACATACACACTAAGTGATATTTCTTTTGAAGGAAACATAAGGGTGTTTTTGTTTAAAGGTGTGAATTTTATTTTAATGTATTTAGAAAAAGGATTTTTTGTTAATATTATTATATTATTCTCAAGAATCTTAAAAATAGAGATTATAATAGATAGTTAAACATAAACTTATTCTCAACTTCATAGAAACTTTATAATAGGTAATTACACATAAATTTATTCTATTTTTTTACATGCATAACATAACATAAAGCTCTATGGAAACTTGGTTCACAAGAGTTGTTGATCCATTACTTCATTCAATTGGCGTCTTGGACTTTCTCTCTGTAGACTCTATGAAAACTTGATTTCCTAGGTCTCAGTTCGTTTTTTTTTTCCTTGTTGTTTTGTTTTTAGATTTGTAACAAAAAGAAAAACAGTATTACCTCCGTTTCTAAATATAAGCAAATTTTACTTTTTATATTCATTCAATTAATGATGTATGTGATTTATAATATGGACTACATGCATCATTAATTGAATGAATTTAAAAAATAAAATTTACTTATATTTAAAAACGGAGGGAGTAGAACCTAAGACTACAAAACATTAATTTTATACTTTATACTTGTTTCTTCTTGTTGGACATTTGAACTTTAAACCCGTGCCTACGTCGGTTCAACGTTCGTTTCAATTCTGATTGCCTTATTAACCCTAAGCTAAATAGGTACATTTATTACGGATATAAATTTTCGGGGCTTATAGAGAATGATGAATGGTGTTTATGGACATGGGAGAGGAGGGAGCTCTCTCTTCACTTTTTTGGGGACTACATATAGAAATCATTTAAAAATATATGAATGTTAATAAAAATATAATGAAATAGAGTTATTGGTAGGACCCATTTTATATATTTATTTTTGTGTGCTTGATGTAGAAATTTGATGCTTATTAGGTATTGTCATTTAAAAAATATAAAATAACTTATGTGTATATTTTCCTTAAAAAAAACACATGTATATATTTGGAGCCTACTTAGACATCCAAATGTTGAAGTTGTGAATGCTCTATGCCTCCCCAAAAAATAAAGGCTAAAATATGGTTTTAATCCCTGCAAATATGCCTCGTTTTGGTTTTAGTCCTTGTAAAAAAAAATTGTTTTTGGTCCCTGCAAATTTTTTTATTTTTTAAAATAGTCCCTGACCCCATTTTTATTATGATTTGCATACGTGGCACATGATGACTGAACCGATTTTGTAGTTTTTGGTCCCTGCAAAATATTTTGTTTTTTAAAAAGGTCCTTGCAGGGACCAAAAACATTTTTTTTTTACAGGGACTAAAATCAAAACGAGGCATATTTGCAGGGACTAAAACCATATTTTAGCCAAAAATAAATGGCTTAATTGCACTTTTGATCCCCTATCTTTCTAAAAATTGCGATTTTGGCCCTCTAACTAATTAAAATACAAAACAGCCCCCTATGTATTGGATCTTTGACACTTTTAGCCCCCAAGACCACTTTTGACTTAGTCTTCGCTGACGTGACATCGACAATGGTCGACACGTGGCACCTCACTTAAGGGATATGGGCGCCACGTCAGCGAAGACTAGGTCAAAAGTGGCCTTGTGGCCAAAACTGCCAAAGATCCAATACATAGGCGGTTGTTTTGTATTTTAATTAGTTAAGGACCAAAAATGCAATTGAGCCAAAATAAATAAAATTCATTTATAACAATGTATGATGTCTATTAATTTTAAAATTAAAATTAATAAAATCTTATCAACATGGTATTGAAAGAGTTAACAATACGACTCTTTTCAAGAAAAAGAATGATGGTTTGATTCTTGGAGCCTTATGTTATTGTTAATCCTTCACCGGTGTCTTTTTTTTTTTTTTTTGAACAAACAAAAATGAAATATAGTAACATCAAATCGTAATTGCTGCAGCACAAGATGTGTCATAACAATCACGAAGAGAAATACAAACTAGTCAATGATACAAGACAGTTAGTCGATACCCATACAAATGAGCGAGTTCACCAATTATAAATACCAAAACTAAAAACAATTATGATCTACATTTTATATCACCGGTGTCTTACCCTAGACCAACCTTCATTTTATATGATCTACATTCTATATATAACTTTTCCCATGCTATATTTTATGACTCTCCTCAAGAAAAACAATTATGGTTTGATTATTGTGATCTTATGTCTATTGTTAATCCCTCACGGATGTCTTACCCTGGATCATCCTTCATCTTATGATATACATTCTATATATAACTTTTCCTATGCTATAGTTTAAAGAATTTGAGAATGACCAACTCATAAACCAAATTGATACTTGAACGGTTCCCCTTCATTGACCCAATTCTTATGTCTTCGACTAACCACAAAAAGATAAAAATAACGAAGACATGTCACCAAAGCAACACTTTAATGATTAATTACGGGTCATGATGATCTAATATCTCCACCACTGGCTTGACAAGAGGCATCAAGGATTTGCCACAATCTCCATGCCATCCGAAGAAGCATCCGTTCCTTCCATCGTTTGATATTCTCTCGAGACTTAAGCTCATGGGTTATCTCTATAACAGGCTTAAAATGCCTAAATTATGGAGATGCCTTAAAGCGTTTATTAAGGTCAAAAGATTATAATTATCGTAAGTTAGCAAAAAAATAATAAACCTTTGCATAAAAAAACCCGAAATTAATATTATATCAATGAAGATTAAATCAATTGACTTTATTTTTTTTTCTTCATAAAAATCGATTGACTTTATCATCAACTCAAAAAATAAATATTAAGCAAAATCGATTACATAATTCAATGAATGATTTGTATTTTAAAACATCGAAAAAATCAAATAAAAAGTTATTATTATGAACTTTTAGAAAGACTTTATCTTCATAAATTATAAAAAAAAAATCTTCATGTGAAAATTCATATTAAACTCAATGTATATTGAATCCCTTTTAACTAAAGAAACAAAGTTAAAAAATTTAGGTTAATTTCCGTAGGAATTTACGGAGTTGAACCTATATTCTTACGAGATGAGTTCCAATTGGACCAAACTTAGAGTTCATATTGAAGTCGTTTGTCTTTTGAGTACTTTTCTCGTCCATAGTGGATATGATGTTATAATGATCTCAGACACCGACTCCGTCAAACATGCCACCACGGCCGTTGGAGAAAAAACCTCCGCCGCATATTCCGATAAAGATCAACCCTCACCGCCGTCAGCTCCAATTATTGTGATGCCTTCTAGAGATCACGATTCTCTCTTCAGTGGTGGCGGCATCAGGTACTTACTTTTGTTCATCTATTTTTATTTTAAATATTATGAATGAATTTAGTTTTATATAAGTATTTGAAGTGTGATTTAAGGTTCTAAGCTATGCTTCTGAATTTAAATTTACACAAGTGATTTAAGGTTTTCTTTGTCTTATTACTGCTATCTTATATGAATATCCATGAATTTATATGCTACATATGAGTTTTCTGAATTTTGTGTAAAATCTTGATTTTAAACTACCTTGATCGAATATTCAATGATAATTCTAAGACTTCCCTTATGAGTAACACTGGTTTCTACACTCCACCAACTTTTTTAGCCACTTGATGCTTGGACTTTGTAACTATTAATTCACAGGTCAGTCAAAAAACTACAGAATTGATACTTTGAATATAAAGCCAATATCTGTGAAACTATATGTTCACAATCACAATAGGAGTGTATTAGGAAAATGTCTTCTAATCTACGACGTTCAAACCAAAAGGTAAAGGATAATAAATAAGTGAACAAAGTGAATTTTTACTTTCTTTGCTTGCAAAATGACACGTTTAGCTTGGAGCCCGGAATAGGGAAGTGAGATGTAAAAAATACGAAAAGAGACGATTTAGTGAGTTCTCAAGTTATCAAGATCTAGATTTAAATAATAAAGTCTTGCGATTTTGTAATCCTACTAACCCCTTCTGATCTGAATAGTGTGCAAGATCGATGCTAGATCATAGCAAAATTATTTATGGATCGTGAAATCACACGATTGTGTGCTATCCTAAGTGTTTATGGACTCGAATTTACCCGAGTCATGTGTGGTCTGTTCTAGACTTTTTAAGTATTTTAATCTTATCAACTTATGCAAGATATGCGTGTGTGTGTGTGGTAGACGCACACACACAAGTAATTACGTTTTGCGATCTTTCTATTTCCCTCTCGATTCTACTTAATTAGGTTATTTCGATCCTAGCTGTGATTTTGTGTGTTGCAATCTTGCTACGCCCTCCTAATCTTGGTCAGAAACTCGATCATGACAATCTTGAATGACATAATCATCTGTTCTATTAAATTCCATTAAAAGAAAAATTTGGGACCTGTGAAATTGCCGTGTTGGATCAAGTGCCTATCTCCAGGCCAAAATCTATAGCTGACGGCAATAATGCAAATGTGCAATGTTATTTCCTTAAGGATTCTCAGAGCCGCGCCTAGCTTTAGCGTTTGCAGTGATGGTTAAACCTGCTGAAACCCAGGCATGAAAGCCAGCAAAACCCTCGAATGTCACCCCATCATTTTATGTTTTTATACAGGCCTTCAACTCTCAAATCTTTGAAATTTTGAAAATGATTAAATTGTACTTTTTTTTTACTTCTAGCTTACTATCTGGAAGTCGAAATGGAAGGATCAGCTATGGATATTCCAGTTTCAAGGGTAAAAGATCTTCAATGGAGGATTTCTTTGAGACCAAAGTATCAGAGGTTGATGGTCAGATGGTTGGCTTTTTTGGTGTTTTTGATGGTATGTCCTAGGGTTTTTGTATTAATGCTTTAACTATTTTTCCCTCTTGGTTTCCCCAATTTTTGATGGTTTATTCTATTCGTCATAGGACGATCTGCCAGGATAAGACTCCTATAGAGTAAGATTGTCTCTTAGCCGAACAAGTAAAGGTGTACTCAGTATTCACTGTTGGTATAATTTTTAGTATACCATGATCTTATTACGCACTGCTATTTGATGTTTGATATACCCTTGATAACTTAATAGATGAACTCACTTTAGTTTAGTTTAGCTTTTTCCAATATACCTGGGTTCAATTACTAGGTTAGACTATTTTAGATGATAGAGTAGAGCATCAGAAATGAGCTTGGTAGACGATATTCACCATTCAGAATTATTAGGCAGCAGCAGGCTTACGAGTTGTAGGATGATTTTGGTTAAGGTTTTATGGAGCAGAAGAATTCTATGTAATGGGGAAGACAAGGCTCATGGTTCTCAACTCAACAAGGATTCCTATAAAAATGGGAGGGCGTAAATCAAATTACTCAAAATAAGTATATGCAAATCTTTTGACGGACTATCGTTATAACATGAAGAAATTCACAATGCGTTGTACAGCAAAGAGGGAGTGTGCAAATCAGGGATACCCAACCCTTTAAGATTTGATTAGATCATGGCTTTCAATTCCATTCTAAAATTGAAAAGAATGTAGATTATTTCATATTGACACGTCCTTTTCATGCATCTTTTTGAATTAAATTTTTTTAATCTTTTTAGGCCATGGAGGTTCACGAACTGCAGAATATCTGAAAAATAATTTATTCAAGAATTTGTGTAGCCACCCCGACTTTATCACAGATACTAAGACAGCCATTGGTATGTACTTCATTTACGTTAAATTATAGGACATGGTGAAATTATCTTATCACATTATAGTTGTGTGGTTTGGTCTGCTACCTGGATGTTCTAAATATGAACTTTTGTTAATGTTTAATTATTTGTTTTATGGCAGTTGAAGCATTTAAACAAACAGACGTTGATTACCTCAAAGAGGAAATGGGACACGCTGGGTCCACTGCATCAACAGCCGTGTTGTTGGGCGACCGAATTCTTGTTGCAAATGTTGGTGATTCCCGAGTAGTTGCATCGAGAGCTGGTTTAGGTTAGTTCCATGTCAATTACGTGTGGGAAGAATTAGATTGGACATGATGTGTATTTTTTTAATACAATGGTCAATAAAGGGACATGCAACATATATCCCTTTAGTTTACTTCAGTTTTGGTTACTTCAGTTTTGCAGTTATGATACAAATTGCTTATATTAGTCTGATATACAAAACAACTGAAGAAGCATAATAGTTTCCTATTTTCATCGTTGTGTTTTTCTTCTTTTCAATGATATGAATGAATGTGTTATGCAGCTGTTCCTTTATCTGTTGATCACAAACCTAATAGGTCTGATGAGCGCCAAAGGATTGAACAGGCTGGGGGATTCGTAATATGGGCAGGTAAGTTTCATCCTATATGGATGTTGCCATTTGTTTTTATGGTTCATAATAAATTAATGATAACAATGAATAATTTGCTGGTTTACAGGAACATGGAGGGTTGGCGGTATTCTTGCTGTTTCCCGTGCATTTGGAGACAAGCTTCTTAGACCATATGTTGTTGCTGACCCAGAAATTCAGGTTGGCTAAAATCTTAAGATTGATCACCTACCCATTTTGTGTATGTTTTTATACATCTTATAAGTTATATCTACTAATTTATTCTCTCTTTGGATACTCTTTTGGCTTAGGAGGAAGAAATTGAAGGCGTGGATTTTATAATAATAGCTAGTGATGGTCTTTGGGATGTTATATCAAACGAGGTGAGACTAGTTATATCTTGGTCTAACAAATGAATTTCACCCAATAATTATATATGTTCAAAAGAGTGTTTAGCTAAGATTTTGGTGAAATTTTATTTTGTATTTTTTAGCTCTATGAATTCTAAAATTTTATGCTTCCTGCAGCACGATGTTGTTACATTTTCGGTAAGTAAAAGTATTTGATGAAACCCGAGCATCTAATAATGCACTCTATACCTTTTCAGGAGGCAGTGTCTTTGGTACAAAATTTCACTGATGCAGAAGTGGCCTCCAGAGAACTTATTAAAGAAGCTTATACCCGAGGAAGCTCGGACAACATCACTTGTGTTGTTGTTCGATTTGATCCACATCCTATTGCGACTTCTGGCAACTGAAATAGAAATTACAAACGTGTGTGAAGTCTTACCTTATTTTCATATGAATTACTTCTATTAATTTATTTTAGTTCTGATATTATAGTTTTATAAGTTGTTTTAGTCTTCTTGATTACTCCTATCTGGAAAAAGGAATACTTGTAGATATCATCTGCATTTGGTTTTACACATGAAGGCTCCATATCTCGGATCCAGCTATTTATTGTGATCCTCTGAACAGATAAATTACAGGATTTTTTTTCTTTGATGTCCGTGATCTTTTTTTGTTTCGTTGTTGTTACAGTTTCAATCTTCCTTAGTGGGCACTACTAGGTAAAGTCACAACATATAATTGTTGCTTGGTTTTCTCCAAGGAAGTAATGAATTTTACTATTTTTTTTCTTTGTTCAAATAAGATAAAATTGAAGAGATCAACAATAAAAACGTAACTCGGATATTCAAAATACGAAGTTTACTCTAAATTCGTCCTTTCAGTAAATTGTTGAATTATTTAATTCTCCTTTTAATTAAAAATCATCAACATCTCTGGTGAGTGCTCTTCGATCATTTGGAAAGAATAAATAATCACTTAAAAATAAATAAAACCTTTCACAATGTTTTAGTTCAAATTTGTTAAAACTTATTCATAATCGTCAATCATACGAATGAATGAGTGATTGTCCTTCTTTCCTGTCAAAAAAAAGTAATTGTTTTTGGCAATTATATGGTACACTCAAAGAATTGAATGTATTGGTACACCAAATCAATAAATTAATAGTTAAATGTGTTATCTTTTGAAGATAAAAATTGTTTTCTATCACCTATAATTATAATAATTAAATCTTATTTACCAAAAACGTCGACGAAATAAAATTTAATTTTTATGAATTTTTAGTACTCATAATAGAGAATTTTGATTATTTTTTACAATAAAATGTAAAAAAAATTCGTATGATTTTTATAAACAATGAAATGATGTTTTTTTCTTATGAAATGACATTTTCTAAAATATAAATATCAACAAATAACTCTTTAATCTATTAAAATAATAGTTAATTTAAAGATTTTTGAAGCATGAGTACCAGTATACCGTAGAAGTTCTCATCGTTATTTTATTTGACGTTGATTTGCCTTTCTTCTCCTTATATTGTTTGATGGTTGGACGGAACAATGGTCAACTCTTCAATTAAAACATGTGTCAAAATTCAAACCAATGTTTTGTTTTTGCCATTAAAAAAATGAGAAATGATATTTGAACAACTATTTTATGATAACTTTCGTAATAATTTTATCTCTTATACTCACATTATGATATCATATTCTCTCTCTATTGTTTTGATTTTTGTATCAAAACTTACATTTCTTTATAAATTTTGATTGTCCCATAAGTTGTCACTTCAAATAACATTCCTATGAAAAAATGTTGTTTTTGCAAAAAAAATAAAATACAGTTTCATTGTGACGGCTGCAGCATGTACTCGGGTAAATTTCTATCTTGATAAACAATTTAATTTGATATTTGTACAATTGTATCAACTTTTTGGACAATTTTTTTTTTTGACAAAATAATTGAGATAGTAAAAATACAACGAGTGCATAAAAAGATGGTTGTTTTAAAGTTTTAATTGCTTATCATATAAGCGCTTGAAAATAAACTACTATAACACGATAAGCAATCATAGAGAAAATAAGTCGAAAGTATTTAACATGTCATAAATTCTTTTAAACAACCTTATAAATGTTGTATCAATGGACAAACTCACGTAAACAAATTCAAACAAGCCATAAATGAGTTAGCCACAGGTTAAAGAAAATCTAATAAAACGGATAATTTAAGTAATTTTTACTATTTTTTTATATTAACTTAAAAATATTTAATTTCTTATACCAAAAACATATCTAGTTTCATTTTCATCATTATTTAATTTTAATTAGATGTTATATAAGTAATTATAATTTTTTTTTTGTGTACAATAAATAATTATGATTTAACGACTTGATAAAGAAAAATCATGCTTTGTAGTTTACTAAAAAGAAATGCTTTATTTTTTTTTTTTGTGGTGGTCGGAGTTTGAACCTCGAACTTTGCATATTTTATGCATTGTTCATACCAACTGAGTTAAGCTCATAACAAAGAAATGCTTTATTTATAGTATTGTAAAGATAAAATTAAAAACTGAATTCTCACATTAACTCCGCGTATGAATCTTAGATTTTTGATATATTATCAGTTAGATTCTTCACTAAGCACAATTTATTAAGAAAAATTAAAAAAAAAAGAGTTGAATGATAAAAATGATTTATTATACTAATTTTTGGTATATTCTTTTCTCCAACTAACATTCTATTACTAGTTGTAAATTTAATTAAAGAAAAGAGATTAATACAAATTTTTAAAGGATTATTTAAATAAAAATATTAAAAGTTATTATTTTTTCTATAAAAGAAAAAAGGAAAAATCCAAAATGTAATTTGTCCATGTTCAATACCCTCCCTCCTTCTCATGACTTTCCTATTTCCTCTCTCTTTCCTTTCCTTCCACTCATCATCTTTCTCTTTATCATCAAAAAACTCCAATCAAAGCCAACACTTATGACTCATGCTACTTCCTTCACTTTCATCCTTCCTTCCTTAATTATTATTATGATTCTTTAGACTTTTAGAAGAGTTAGATACATATCACTAATTACTGCCCCCTCTACTCTTTTATTCTATTCTATTCTTATCATGAACTCCACTTTCAACCTTCCAGGTTTGTTCTTCTTCTATCCACACCCCCATCTTTTTTACTTCACTGTAAACTGTAAATTTTACAATTTTTTTTTACAACTTTTGTTTCAGGTGGAGCTCAAAATCAAAGAGATTCAGATAAAGGAACGATGATGACACCAACCCAGAACCCACTTTCCGAAATATCACCGTCGCCATCTCCGTCGTCAGCGACGGCGCCAGCTCTGGTCCTTTCAAACTCAGGAAAACGGATCGATCAAGCAGGGAAGAAGAAGTACGTAAAGCAAGTAACGGGTCGTCACAACGATACTGAGCTTCATCTAGCAGCTCAAAGAGGTGATGTTGGTGCTGTGAGACAGATCCTTCTTGATATTGATTCTCAAATAATGGGTACTTTGAGTGGTGATGATGATGTTGATCTTAACGCTGAGATTGCTGAAGTTCGTGCTCTTGTTGTGAATGAAGAGAATGAACTTGGTGAAACTGCTTTGTTTACTGCTGCTGAAAAGGGTCATCTTGATGTTGTTAAGGAGTTGTTGAAACATTCAACTCTTCAAACTGTTTCTAAAAAGAATCGATCTGGTTTTGATCCTTTGCATATTGCTGCTAGTCAAGGACATCATGGTATGACTTGTATTCAATGTCTTGTCGCTTTTGTTTTACTTTATGTTAGCTAGGATGTTCTGCTTTTATTACCTTTTTCCTTTGTTTTGATGTTGAGATTTTGGAAATTTGATTATGGTACTTTTTGTAAAAATGGGTAGTCTTTATGTATGTTTGGTTTTGCAGTGAGAAAAATTTATGTTTGGATACATTAATGTAAAACTGAGTTAAACAATAAATTTGAGTGTAAAAATCAATAATGAATCTAGCTTCAAATAGAATCAATTATGACTACTTCAAAAGTGGAACCAAACATACACTAAAGTAGTATGTTTGGATGGGCTGTGAGTTTGGCACTATGATTTTGTTGAAGCTCTGAAGTACAGTGTTTGCCAAATCGTGGTGGCTCATTGTGATTCTGCCAATCTCACTACCAGTCCAAACATACACTTGGGATGTTTGAGTGAGTTTTGTATTTTTTTGGAACATGTTCTTGGTTTCAACTTAAGTAGAAGAACACCAGAAGTATATGTAGTTAAATTTGTAATTTATTAAGTTACGAGTTGACTATTGAGTATTTATCTTGCTTAAGGTATCCAATAAAGAAACTCAATTATGATGCTATTAATGGGATTTTTTTTTTTTTTTTGAAGAAGCTATTAATGGAAATTTTAAGAGGAATGTTATGAAGTAAGACTTTATTATACGAGTTTACTGTTATTAATCCGTAGTAGAGTTAATGCTATGTAGACATGTCTGCCAAACATCAAAGTTGTTTTATTTGGATTCTAATTGTTAGACCTTGAGTAGCTTCAATTTGTTGGTTACGGTGTTCTTGTGTCTTGATGTAATTGAAAATGCGAGTACTTTGTCTTCTGTTCTTTGTAGTAATCTGTTGTGAATTTTCATTTGCAGCCATTGTTCAGGTTTTACTAGATTATGACCCAAGCTTAAGCAAAACTATTGGTCCATCCAATGCCACTCCACTTATAACAGCTGCGACGAGAGGGCATGTCGAAGTGGTGAATGAACTTCTATCAAAGGATGGCAGCTTGTTGGAAATAGCAAGATCCAATGGAAAAAATGCTTTGCATTTAGCTGCTCGTCCAGGCCATACAGAAATCGTGAAAGCCTTGCTCAGCAAAGACCCTCAATTGGCTCGGAGGACTGACAAGAAAGGGCAAACTGCATTGCATATGGCTGTAAAAGGGCAGAGCTGTGACGTGGTGAAATTGCTTCTTGATGCAGATGCTGCTATTGTTATGCTTCCTGACAAATTTGGCAACACAGCATTGCATGTGGCAACCAGGAAAAAGCGAGTAGAGGTATGTCAACATTAGCACAGCATTACAAGCACCATACAGTACTTATAGTGATGAAGTAAAACAAATTTATTTACTTGAACAAATTGGGCTCACTTCACATAGCTAAATATGCCATATTTGTATTAGTAGTAGTAGTTGTAATAGTTTTTTGTCATTTTATAATATCAATACAATATTTATTACTTTTTTCAAAAGTTACCTTTATTTATTTAAGTAGTTGCAAGTATATGGTGGACAAATAATAATAAATCAGGTACAATGATATTTTAGTCTCAACATGTTATTTTGCTTAGAAAATTGGTGTAAGTAATCATTTTTTTTGTAAGTAGTGTGCACATTACAAATGAGACATGTTGTACGAGACAAGGGGTGTAACTTCAATTTTGTCTAGAAGTTTTGGGCCTCTTGTTTTCTTGTAATTTTTATACATGAAAAACACTTGTTCCCCTAGTTACTTTTGAGCATGTCATTGTTCCTTGAATGAAAAATCTAATATTGTTGTTTCTCAATTTCTTGGACAGATAGTGAATGAGTTGTTACTCCTGCCAGACACAAACGTAAATGCATTAACACGAGACCACAAAACAGCCCTGGACATTGCCGAAAACCTTCCTCTCTCTGAAGAGTCATCAGATATAAAGGACATCCTCTCTCGGTATGGGGCACTTAGAGCTAACGAGCTCAACCAACCCAGGGATGAACTGCGGAAAACCGTTACACAAATTAAGAAAGATGTTCACACCCAGCTGGAACAAACCAAGAGAACCAACAAAAATGTCCACAATATATCCAAAGAGCTGAGGAAACTCCACAGGGAAGGAATTAACAATGCCACAAACTCGGTGACAGTGGTGGCTGTGTTGTTTGCTACAGTTGCTTTTGCTGCTATATTCACCGTACCTGGTGGGGATAAAGATGATGGATCAGGAGTGGTAGCAAGTTATTCTGCTTTTAAAATTTTCTTCATATTCAATGCTATTGCGCTTTTTACATCTTTGGCTGTTGTGGTTGTTCAAATTACCCTTGTTAGAGGTGAAACTAAAGCAGAGAAAAGGGTAGTTGAGGTGATTAACAAGCTCATGTGGTTGGCTTCTGTCTGTACCTCAGTGGCATTTATTGCCTCTTCATACATAGTCGTTGGTCGGAGGAACGAGTGGGCTGCAATTCTGGTTACAGTTGTTGGAGGAGTGATAATATCCGGAGTTATTGGCACTATGACTTACTATGTAGTGAGGTCTAAGAGAACAAGATCCATGAGGAAGAAAGAGAAGCAGCTAGCCAGGAGAAGTGGATCCAACTCATGGCATCATTCAGAGTTCTCCAATTCCGAGGTTGATCGAATTTATGCACTCTGAGTTTGAAGACCAAATTATGTTGGAAAGGATAATAGTTGTTTAGAGTTTTTTTCTCTTTAAATTACCACTTCAAGAGTTTACATAGAAGCTGTAATGCAAGTGTACACTGCACATAGTACAGACAGTTCTTCTGTAAGCTGCTGCTGTTGTTAGAGGATCATAACAAATTGAAATGAAAGCTTGATCACTATTGTAAGTCTTGAGTTTTGTGCACTTCAGCATGGCTTAAGTATGCATTTGTATAAATCACAGGTTATGATTTGCGGGAAGAATAACGGAAGTTGCTTTGATTCTCAAACTCGTGTGTTGTAACACAAATATTCCTGGTCTATATGTTATCCTAGTCTGTTACTGAGATTTTTGCTACAAGAAATGTCTTGGAGGGTGCCGAATCAACACCACTGACCTAGTAATGATAGTGTTAATAATAAGAGAAGAGTAATGCTATATCGCACGACAGTTTAGCCACACGACATGCACGACAACACAATTTTTCATTACTCATGGTCAGAGACTTTATGGATTTTTAACAAATAAATAATATAAATTTTGATACAAGAGCCTCTCTTTGTCTATCACCCACTCACATTTTTATCCTCATCTCTCTTTATCGGATTGTTGTGATAGCTTTCTTCATGAATCATGATTTATGGTTTTTTTCTTTCAAAAATATGATTGGCTTGTTTCAAGGATTTATAGTCTCGTCGTTGTTACCCACTCATTCGTGTCTCGTGAATGCCAGTTCCGTCGTCTATGTCTTCATTGTCGCCGCACGACTACGATTTGCTGCTGCGACACCTCTTCCACCGACATCAGAGGATGGGGTAAAACCGGAGAAATTGGTGACTGTCTACGGGGGTACGATGCAGGTGACTGTACAGTGGAGTCGCATGGGAGGAATAAAAGGAGTTTGATGGTTGTGTTTTTCGTTGAGAACAGATCTTTGTTTTCCACCATCAAACAATTTTAGAGCTTTGGTAGTTAACAGTAAGCCCTTTGTTAAAGGTAATAAAATGATTTTAGAATTTAATATAGTTGACTTGTCAAATGCAAAATCAATCGTGGGATATGCACGAAAAAATGTGTCGTGCTTTTAATCATTTTATTTGAACATCCAATGACAATTTTTGTGACAACTTTCTCTCTCATACTCACATTATTTTTATTTTATCTCTCTATTTTTTTGGTTTCTGTGCAAATACCTATTTTTTATTTATAAATTATGGTTGGCACAAAAGCTGTCAATCAAATTGGTTGTTCAAATAACACTCCTCTAATAATAACAATGAATAATTAATAGTTAGTGGCATATGTATAGAAAGATACAAGAGTTACAATAGGTGTGGAACAAAAAGGTGAGGTACTTTAGAGGGCATAAGTCGAATTCAAAAAACCAATAAAAGTAAAATAAAAAAAATGAAATAGATTATCGAAGAGAAATGCTAACAAGTGCTCACTTGTTTAGATGTTTAGGGATCATTTTGATGACCATAATAGAGGTATAAGATAGATATGTTTATCATATTCTACTTAAATTTCATGTTCGATGTACCAAAGAGATATGATAAAATAAATCATTTTCCTATCCTAACTTGTCTGTGTAATTTTTATCCTCCATATACGTTGAGTTAGAAACTATCTTGATGTCCTCGTGAGCTTAACTCAGTTGGTAAGGACAATGCATAAAATATGCAAGGTCTGGGATTCAAATCCCGACCACAAAAAAAAAAAAAAAAACTATCTTGATAAGATCATAAATTCACTTTTAAACTGTTGTCATTTTTAAAATAATGATATTATGTATTTGTTATTAATTAATTACATGCCGTTTTTAAAATATTTAATTAATTACTAGAGTAATTTTCTTATTTAATTATATAATAAAATAAAGGAAATATTAACGAGTGCTCTGAGGTATTCTTTAAGCACCTAAAGTAGGTTATCGAGTGCTCTGGAGTTCAAACCTCCGCCACTACAGAAAAAAAAAAAATCTAAAGTAGTAATATTTTATGAAAGTTTGTGCATTTATGTATTAGAAATTGAAGTTTTTACTTTTTTAAAAGAATAATTTTTTTATTAGGAATACTTTAAGAGTGTCGGGGGGTCGTTAGCAAGACCCATACAATAATTATATCCTGTTTGTTATCATGTGCGCATCAAACACATGATAGGATTAAGGCTTAATTACACTTTTGGTCCTCGTATTTTGGCCTGCTCACGAAATTGGTCCTGCCCTTTTAAAACAGAACAAAACTGTCATTCAGTTATCATTTTTGTTGCACTTTTCGTCCTACCCCCCATTTTTTCCTCCAAAAACGGACATGTGTCAGATTTTAAACTGATGTGGCAAATAAAACACTTATGTGGCACTGCATATGTGGATAATATCATTTATAAAATTGAAGAAATTAATTATATTATTATGGAAACATTTTAACATTTTCATAAATAAGAACAAATTAAAAATTAAAGATATATAAGGGGGGAAACTTAATAGAAACCCTGGTTTCTCAAAATCCCCAATTCATCTTCTTCTTCCTTGCCTCCATCAGCTCGATTCGACCATGGCATATAAGGGTAAAGCAAAAGTTGGAGATGAACCATCATGGTGGGATCCAGAAACGCACATCTCTCCTACGTGAAGCACAACTGTTACTAGACACAGTATATTGTGACATTTTTTATTTCAAGAACAGGGCAAAAGCTTGCGAAAATTGAAGAACAAAACGAGGAGGAAGAACAGGTAAAGTTGCGAAAACGATGAGGATGAATGAAGAAGAAAACGACGAGGAAGAAGGAGAAAACGATGAAGGAGAAGATTGAATTGAAACCCAATTTGGGAATTAGGGTTTCTGAATTTGATGAAGGAGATGATTTCCTCTTTCTTTTAATTTTTGTTTTTTTTTAAAATATTTAAAATGATATAATTGTTTTTTGAAATTAAATAGGATTTTTGTTTTTTAAAAATCCCTGTTTTTAATGACATGTAAATAGCATTTTCGAGAGTGGTAATGCCACATAGGCCTTCATTTGCCATCTGTGCATTTTTGGAGGAAAAAATGTCGTAGGACGAAAAGTGCAACAAAAATGATAACTGAATGACATTTTTGTTCTGTTTTAAAAGGGCAGAACCGATTTCATGAGTAAGTCAAAACACGAGGACCAAAAGTGTAATTAAGTCTAGGATTAATGTTTATCATGTTCATATCATATATTATCTTTATCCTATAATACCTTCGAACAAGACCCTTCAATAAACGCAGAAGTCCAATAAAGTGAATTTTATTCTTGAAAATTGTGTATTTAAGACATTAAAACAACAAAAAGTAACTTTCTCTATCTAAAACTTATCAACTATTTATATTTTTGAATCCTTAACATAAGACACTTGTTAGCATAACCCTTCAGTAAATGCCAGAAGTCCCCCTTCGTCTTTGTTGGAAATTAAATTAAGAAATCATTCGTTTATAACTTGTCTTATGTTAGATTTAAGAAAGTATAACATAATCCTGTGATGAATCAGTGGAAGTTTATTTTAATCTCTGCAATTCGATCGTTCAAATAGTAGGGTTCCCTTAAGATGAGCTATAGCCCTATATTCATACTTAGATTCAATTATATTAAAAACTAGGGAAAATTATATTGACCTCCCTTAAGGTTTGTTGAAATGTAACAAGCACCCCCCTCTATTTCTTAAAAAGGCATTAATCTCCCCTCAACACCAATTCCTGTATAACACCGTTAATGATGAAATCAAAAAAAAGGAAAGGGAAATCAAAAGTCTAGCCAACACCTGCATATTTTGCTTTGCTCGTATTGAAACCTTGTCTCCTTTCTTCCCTAAAAGGTTAGATCCCACAATACAAAACATGAAGGAAATTGCAAGAATTTTTTCATCACAGGAAGCATAACGGCCAAATACCAATAGGAAGTAGTCCACTACACCACTACTTGGTTCATCATCATGAATCTAAAATTATTATTTAAATTTGTGTAATTGAATACCAAGCAGAGTAAGATACTTTGAGTTTGAGAAATATGACCATTTGGGGAAAATGGCTAAAGAGGTTTAAGTTCCTGCTCAGTGCTCACAAAGGCGTTATGTGATTTGCAACATAGCAGATATACTAGAATTCTCATACCATGGCCACGTGGTGTTTTTGCATAATGTTCAGGATGGATTATGGGTTCCAATGGCTCCTATGGTTTTGCTCTTGATTTAAGTTTTTGTATTTTTAGTTGTTTAGTTTCATGTTAACGGTGTTATAACATAATTGGTGTTGAGGGGAGGTTAGTGCCCTTTTAACAAATAGAGGGGGTGTGTGTTACATTTCAAGTTTTCAACAAACCTTAAGGGAGGTTAATATAATTTTTCCCAAAAACTAAGCAATTCACTACTGCCTTTTTCGAATGGAGGCGAGGGTTGTCAATCCTAATATTGTTCCATCTAGGATTTTGATAAAAACATACATATACGAATTAAATCAGACTTTAGATTAAAAATTGAATAAAAACTTTATTAAAAGAATCCAAAAAATAAGAAGGGGGTTCATCGTGGAACCCTAATCAAATAAGTTTAGTTTCTCATGGCAACCGACATCATTACAAAACAATAGAAAAACATCATCTAGAGAGAACAAGAGGAGGATGAAGATCCTTTGCCGTGAAGCTCCTGATGCTTGGCCCTTGCCTTGTACCGCTAGCTTTCTGAATGAATAAAAGATTGTGTAACAGTGAAGAGTCTCTATTTATATTGCATGATTACTTAGGGGTTAAGAGAGTGAAAATAGAGCTTTTCCACCAAAAACAACTTGAAAAACAAGAAAAAAAACACTCTTGGCCATGTCCATGCGCCCCGCGCATGGTTTGGTGTGCAGAGGCGCATAGGGCAGTAGCTATTAGCGCTCATGCGCAGGGGCGCATAAGGCAACCCCTCTTGCACGAATTCAACAGTTTTTGACCCTTTTCGCCCGTTCTTCCGTCTTGCAATTCCTTGGAATTTGAAATGAATTTTCTTCACTTTGTATTGTCTTCAAATACCTTCTAAGTACCATTGAACTTCAATCTTCATATCCTCGATCCTTCACGTGGCGTTTTGTTTTGCCGATTTACATAATTTCTCACTAAAAAGACTCAAAACATCTATGGAGTTGCATAATTTAGGAATAAAGTGAATGACAACGACTTAAATGAAAAAAGTACACAAATTTCCTCAAACCAATGACAACTCCTCTATTGAATCCTATTTTGCCTTTAAATGCAAAGAATTACACTAAAAACATAGTTAAAAACATCATATGTTATTCCATCATCATCATGGCTCTGCTACTAGAGATAGTCCAACCTAAACACACCTCTTCACCATTGCTATTGGCTCCAACATAAAACTGATGTCATTTCTCACTCATGATAGGTACAAGAAGTACCAGGTTTTTTTTATAACCAAGGAACCATTTCCAATATGAAAACTTCCCCCCTTCCATTAACTCCTTAAAGAGGTAGTTTTGCCGGAAAAACTAAGATCATTTTGGGACTTCCAGAGTCCAGACGATTCCCA
This sequence comes from Medicago truncatula, assembly GCF_003473485.1. NCBI lineage: Eukaryota > Viridiplantae > Streptophyta > Magnoliopsida > Fabales > Fabaceae > Medicago > Medicago truncatula. Next base: position 55,978,495 of record NC_053042.1, read on the forward strand.
CAACAGTTTGCCAAACTAAAGCCAAGGCTAACTTATACTAACGCCTTGAACTCAACCCTTAAAAAGTAGCCAACAAATTTACCAGATAACCAGGAGCAACAAAAGCCCAATCTTACCACTTAAAAATGTTATACCACACGGGGAGGACTGAGCTACAGGAAACAAATAGATGATTTATTAATTCCTCTCAGTCATGCCACACAAAGCACATGATGTCGTCAAATCAGCAATTACCCTTCTTTTAAAGAGGTTCTCTCAGGTAGGAATCCTATCTAGAAGGAGTTTCTAGGAAATGTTAATAACCTTTCGGGCAGCCCAAGATGTAACACCCTAAACCACGTATATCATTTTCTAATAAAAATATAATAATTATTAAAGCACGCAAGGGTGTCACACATCTTCATCAATTCAGAAGTGCTTTATGTAGATAAAAAAAACGTCGTCGTGGAATAGTTTTCAAAAAAACTTTAAAGTATACATCTCATCACATTTTCAACAAAAACTTATTTCAGTAGAATTCTAAAACATAGTCTAAAATAAAATAAATCCTCAATCCCTAGTGTCACAGATCAGAGCATCTACTCGATAAAAACTCCCAAAAGCGATAAACGAAAGGAGAAGGCTCCAACGCCATCTCCGAGTCTCACTGCTACTAATGTCTTCTTCCTGCAAATCCACACCACAAGGGTGCAGGCGCCCAACCCGCCACTAGAGGGTGAGAATATATTCAACATAAGAAATGCATAAACACATGTATAGATCCAGGACAAAGAATACATCATTTACATTTAGGCATGTATACATCATAGATAGATAATATTCACATTTGAATATAAACCTTCATTTAATAAAAATCAATAGGCATCAATCAACATCTTATATAACATACAAGTATCAACAACATTTAAGAATATCAAGTAGGCATTAGTAAAATACAAATCATTCACACATAATCATATAGAAGCACCTCATTGAATATCGCATCTTTAAATATTTACACATCTTAAAATATCACATCTTTTAATTACACATCTTCAAATAGAACTGCAGTTGTGTATGCAATGTCTCTAACTCGACTCTATATGCATGTGGTATCGGTTTTGGATATCATAGTTATGTTACTGATTTATCCCACATCTTTAAACACATCTTTAAATCGGACTGACCATGAATGCATGAACACTAAATAATGACTCAACAAATGCACATCTTTAAATGACTCAACAACTACACATCTTTAGATAGCACATCTTTATATAGCACATCGTTGTATAACACATCTTTATATCACACATCTTCAAACATCACATCTTTATATGACACATCTTTAAATCACACATCTTTATATAACACATCTTTAAATAGCATCATCGTCAAATAAAACATCATTAAATAGCACTTCAACTACACATAGTTAATTCACATATCAATTTCACATTATCAAATAATTCACAAATTACACTTAGTCAAATAATTCATCAATTACATTTTATCCCAATTTAACATAATAAAAACTAAGTTTCTTAAGGATACCTAGTTCACCTACTTCCTCTCATTTTAGCTATTCTTTACTTGGTGTCAGAGACCACCTAAGAGAATTAAACAATCAAAATTTCACTACTGAAATATTCCCAATAAGATATTATATCCGATGGCAAGGCTTAACCTTATCAACATACTACGTTCGGCAACAAAGGGTCTAATTAAACATGCTACGTTTAAAGGGAGAATAATTTCACATGTAGCTATTTGGCTTAACTAAATTATTTTCTACGGTGGTCACTTCCACACGCTATTTCTTATGGGATACCATACCAATTAAATCACATTAGGTCATATAATGGAATATGTTAGAATATAAGAGATTGAAAGCCATTTTATAAATTCGAGACTTCTTTTTACGGGGTTCCTAGGTATAATGGAATAAAGATGAATCAAAATCAAATTAAACTAATATTTTCATGGTAGTTGCCGATCCAAAAGAAATAAATTAATGATAATTTTCAATGAAATAATATTATATAATTTTTCAAAACACAATTTGAATTAGGGAACTTCTATGGTACACTCACAATTTTGAGTGTACCGTTACTTTTGTTTCACAAAATATATAAATTAAATATCACTTTAATGAAACAAAAAGGTATTTATCAATATGTATATTTTAGAAAACATCATTTCATAAGAAAAATCATCATTTCATTGTTTATAAGGATCATATTACAAAATTTACATTTTATCATAAAAAATAATCAATATTCATTGTTATGAGTAATAAAAATTCTTAAAAATTAAATTTTATTTCGTCGAAGCTTTTGATATATAAAATTTAATTATCTTAGTTGTCAATGATAGAAAATAATTATGTTTCTTCAAAAAAACAACTCATTTATTATTAATTTTACGACTTGGTGTACCGATACATCCAAATTTATTGGATGTACCATAGAATGCCTTTGAATTATCCTTGATTATCATTATAAAATACTCCGTAATAATTATAGACTCCTGGTTATATCACACAAAAACATGCAAGGCATACATCTCTCGCAAAACCAATCGTGTAATTGTTAAAATCAAAATATTTATGAATCAAATACAGGTAGTATATCAGGTCATATGTAGACTCACAAATCATATTCATGTCAACGTATAAACATCCAGCCGGTTCGAATTTAATGAGTTAATCAAAAAGAAAATCAAATATATAATTACATCAACATAAAAGAACACATATTTAACAAGGAATCATCATAGAAAGTTAAGAGAATTTGATGAATTTTTACGGTGAAATCTCTCTCAAGTTCTTCTTTCTATGCCATCTTGCTTTTTCTCTCCACAAATAGTTTTTCTTTTGCCACCTTGTTTTCCTTTTCTCGGTAACCACTCTAGGTTTGTTACTAATCTTTTTAGATTACTATCTGCACCTCCGTATTTTGTTACTATTATTTCTGTAACTACACCATTTTGTTATTCACACTCCCCTCTACTTAAATCATTAAAGCACTACTCATCTCACCAACTACACCTATTTTCTACCCAATTTTACTAATCCCTCCGTTCACAATCTAATTTCTTAATCTCTCAAACAAGACTCTATTTTCTTTCTAAATATTATTTTCTCTCGCTCCTTAATCCACTAACCAACTCATCTACTTTCTCCTTACTTTTTTTTTTTACAAGTATTTTCTCCTTACCTATTCTTCCAATAAATACGAATAATTAAATTAATAATACCAAACAAGTAAATACTATTAATAATATTAATATTAATATCATCTAATAATAATACTAATAAGGCTAAAGTGCACTTTTACCCCCCTAACTTTCAAAAACTTGCAATTTTGACCCCCTAAGTACAAAAACTACAATTTTGGGCCCCTAAGATTTAGCCTCATTGCAAATTTGATCCTTTTGGTCAATTTTGACATAGTCAACGCCTGCGTGGCATGCCAAGTGTGTAAATAATAAAGTACAAAAAAAATAAAATGTCATAAAATCATTTTATAAATTAAATAGATAAAAAAAGATATTAAATTATAAAAAAAAATCAGAAAAAAAATTAAAATTAAAAGGAAGGGAAATGAAAAAGGAAGCGAGGTGATGAACTCTCGCCGGATCTTATCTCCGGGAAGAGTCTCCCCCCTTGGAAGACGCCGCCGCCGTTCCCAATGACAACCCCTCCTGATACAACTTCGCCACCGTCAAGATCTCGTAGCTTCCGTGCACCTTCCTTGGACGACGGCCGCATTCTCGTCGATTATAACATCCAGAACGAATCCACTCTCCACCTTGCTCTTCGTCTTCGTGGTGGAGCTAAGAAGCGTAAGAAGACCTTCACCAAAATTTCTCACAATCGGGTCAACATGAATCTGGGTTGGGTCAGTTTCTGGAACTGAAGCTGAAACTTTTGCTGCTGAAGAAGTGGATGATGTTGATGGAGAAGATGAAGATGGTGTTGTTGAACGTTTAGAATTTGATGAACGTTTTGTAACTTTTCTTGTTCCAACACCAACTGGTATGTTCCTTAAAGCACCACCTTTTGCCCAATATCTTTTGCAATGTTCTTGTTCTGGAAAATTTGGTTTCATGGGTTGAAATGTTGTTGGGTCTTGCATTTTTATGTCACTAAAAGGTAACAACTTGAATAAAAATAAAACTAAAAGGTAACAACTTTGATTAGAAAATGAATACAATTTTGTGCCTTTTGAATTAATTTTTTTTTTGAAAATTGTTATGAAGACATAAAAATTGAAGATTGAAGGTTTTTTATTCTGGGTTTGGATTGGAAGAGATGACAAATGATGAATGTGTATTATTTTGGATTTTATTTTAAAATTTTTCTGATTTTTTTATATTATTTAATATCTTTTTATATTTATTTAATTTATAAAATGATTTTATTATTTTTAATTTTTTAATTCATTATTTACACGCGTGGCATGCCATGCAAGCGTTGACTAGGTCAAAATTGATCAAAAGGATCAAATTTGCAATGGGGCTAAATCTTAGGGGACTAAATTTATAGTTTTTGTACTTAGGGGGCCAAAATTACAAATTTTTGAAAGTTAGAAGGGGGAAAGTGCACTTTAACCTACTAATAAATTAATATTAAAAATTGGGGTGTTACACAATACTTCCATACCTTAGAGAGGATTGAGATCCTTTCAAATGTGTCTTCCTCCCTACCCACCCCTTCAAACGAAAGAAGATGATACACTAATTTAACAGAATAGCTACTAGAAGGATCACCCTTCCAGGACCATAAGTCATGGACAATAGTGAGATTCACCATATTGGTAATAAATAAAAGCTTAGCCACCAGACCTTCTTCTAACACCAATAGGTTTCTTCTCCACTTAAGATCTTACATCCACGCATACCTCGTTGTAGTTCCCATACTCCTAACCAAGCCCTCTCCCTGCTTAGCAAGAAAGTATAGACGTTGGAACTTGGTCTTAAGGTTAATAGAGCCCACCCAACTATCATTCTAAAAAGAGGCATCTCTGTCATTACAAATCATCTTTAGGACACCATCTTAAAACCAATAAATAGAAGAATTGATTGTGGTCCTAAGATGTTTGGTTAACGGTATAATATTCACGAGAACCTTAATAGTAAGGAGGTTAATAGGTAGTTACACAATTTATTCTTATCTTCATTGGAACTTTGCTCCCACCATTTTTTGAGAAGTTTATTTGTTTTTAGGAACATTTTATATCCGAATAAAATTTAGTAAACTTGTAACAAATATAGGCATGGATATTTCTAGCATTGTATTCCTATAACCTACGATTATTACTTGAAATAAATACGCATTTATAATTTTAAAAGTAAGTTAACTTGTTTATTATGATAAACAAAATCCACATGTGCACAACTTTTTACGGTGATTCAGAGTTGTTGGTTAAACATGACTAATTCAGGAATCCCACAAATACACGTTATAACGATCATTGGGTAAAAACTTTCTCTCTCTAAAATCCTTTTCTCTGACCACTCTCTAGTTTTAACCGTTGTTGCTTCCTTCCATCTTCTAAATCGGCCGCCAAGATGTAGTCATAGGCGACGGTGGTGCGACCAGACATAGTCTGCACGCCACCCCTTCTGCCTCGGGTTGTTCTCTGTCCGTTTTTCTTCTTTGAGTTTCCGACACAGTCTGTTTTGCTGAGTTCCGTTTCCAGATCTGTCCTTAAATTTGGGGGGTGCCGATCTGCTGTGACCGCCATTTGACCCTTCAACTTGTTGTCTTCTTTCCTCCATCTTGAGGTTTCCGATCTGGTGTTTGGTGTTCACCTGCAGCTCACTTCTGGTGGTCGGTTGTGTGTGTATGGGTGGTGCTGAGGTAGCGGTGTTAAGGGGTGGTGGTTATGTGGTGGTGATGGGGTTTTGTGAGGCTTGATGTGGCAGTGGATCTGTCACGGGACCCATTGGAGGTTTTTTGGGAAGTGGTGGTGGTTTACGTGGTGGAGGGTTAATGGCAGATTTGCAATGGCGGTGGTGGTGGGTGGTGTTAGGAGGAAGTTGTTAGGTGACGGTGCCTTGGTGGTGGCGACAAGAGTGGGATGTGCAGGGTTATGGAGGTCATTCGGTGGTGTTGGTGGGTGGTGCGTTGGAGTTTTCGACGGCTGCAGGTGTGGCGGCGGTTTGTGAATGAAGTTGGTGACGTGCACTGTGGTGGTGACTGACGTGTGGTGTGGAGAGGGTGGGCCCCAGATATGTGTGGTCTGATTTTGGTGGTGGCAGGTGTGGCGACATTTTTTTATCTACGATTAATCCTCCATCAACGAACTTCTGGATCGTATGTCGTCGTAAGGATCGTGGTGGTTGTGGTGTTCATGATGGTGGCAGTTTAGCTTGTTTTGGTGGCAGACCCCCTCTGGGGTCACTGGATGTCTGTTGGATGACTGGTCGTGGCTTTTTTGGGACTCGTTTTCTGTGTCAGAACAGTTTTGCGGACAGGAGCTAATTAAAGGGGTAGCTAGTGTTGTTTAGGTGAGGAGGCAGGTGTTTGTTGGGGTGATTTTCTTTGGAGGAAGCCTTTGTTTCACGGGTCCATGTTCGTCGTTACTAGCTCTTGTTGGCGTTTTTGGGTTGTTAAGGTGTTTATGGAGTGGAGGGTGTCCCGTTGAGATGAGCCTATTCATTTTGATTTGTTTGTTGTTTTCACCACCGCTTATCATGTCGTTTGTCTTGCTTATTGCGTGTTGGTTTTCGGTGGACCGATTACTTTTGCTTCGAGACCAGGAGCCGGTGTCTAGCTGCATGATCTTTCAGATAGGAGTTTTTCGGATGTGGCTCAACTTTGATGTTGAGGACTGGGAGTTTAATTTTGAGGGTGAGTAGTGATGACGGATGGTTGGATATCGCTTTTATGGTGGTCGTTTTCGTGTAGGCGTTGTTCGAGGTGGTGGCGTGTTTTGGTGGGTGTTGTCCTCGTGGTGTCTTTAAGGTGTTTATTTTCAGGTGTTCCGCCTATATATGGCGCCTTAGCTTGTATTCTCTGTTTCACAGTCTCTGTTCGTCTTGAGCAGGGATCTGGTTGTTATAACGATCTCTCCCTTTCTTTCTAGTTGTTGATGACCGTGGAGGATGCTCTATTTTAGATTCTTTTCTACGCTGATGTTTGGATGGAAATTATTTTAACCACTTCTGAATGATGTCCCTCTGTTTGTGTATTTTCCGATAACAAAACCAACGATCATCTCTATAACTCTTGAATTACCCACTTCGAAGTCTATCAATTAATCTTGAAGGTTTAAGACGGAGACTTGTCGAAGTGCATAATTATTGACCAAACAAAAATTCTGAAACATTCAATTTTATGTTGAGTCACCCAAACTTGTTGGTCAAATATAGCAAATTCATGGGAAGAGTCCCATAAATAGAGATGGGATGGTCTATGTTCCTTCTTGGTTTTGAAGTTGATGCTTCATTTTCTTCTTTACATTGGTACTTGAAATACGTGACCTAGCACCGGTGAGTTAATTTCTCACTCTCGGTGTTGGTTCTCATTCCCAATTCAAACTTGGTTTATTTCAATTCATTTGTTAGATAACTAATACTCCCTCTGGTCCTTATTATTAGAAGCAATTGATTTTTTTGGTTCATTGTGTAAGTGATGTATCAAGTCTATATTTACAATAAGATATATTAATTATTATATGAATCTAAAAAGTCAACTTTTTCTTATAATAAGGATCGGAGGGAGTACTATTATATTCTTGAGTAAATTGTGTGGGTCAAAAATTTTAATTTTTGTGTTCCACATTTATGTAATTCAATTATTTATTTTATGAGGAACACTTGTGTGATCATAAACCTTAATATAAGTCTTTACGAACTTAGCTCAGTTAGTATGGATAATACATAATATATGTAAGGTTGGGGTTCAAATCCAGGTCACTACCAAAAAAAAAAACCTAATATAAATTATTTTGACACGCTCATACAAATTGAAAAAGATAACATAAAAAAGAATTTAATAATGTATATTTTTTGAGATATTTAAATGATATATATTGTTATTTTTGTGTACCTGAATGAGTTTTATTTAGTGTAGTGGCCTTGCAAGTATTTCTCTTATTTTATACAATTTCAATTTTTTTTTTCTTGTATCAAAATTATGCAAGTATTTCTCTTATTTTATACAATTTCAAAATATTTGTTTTCTTGTATCAAAATTGTGTTCAATTTTTATTTATTAGTTCAATGAATATGGTGACTAAAATCCAAACCAAAAGTAGCTACTAAGAAAATTATTTTATAATTTCAGATTTTCAAAAAATATATTTCTGACGGAAAACAAAGGATGTACTAAAATAGGGGTTAAGATCCTCTCCATTTATAAATTTTTTCATTTGTTGCAATTTGGAGAGAGATAGACATAAAAAATAAGTGGTGGGTCCTATCACTAAGTGGATCCCACCATCATTAATTATTTTTTACTTTTTATGTGTCTTTATCTCTCTAAATGGAGAAATTTATAAATGGAGAGGATATTGACCCTTAAAATAGCTATCTATTTTGTAGTTCTAGGAATATACTTAAATAGTTTATTTTTAATTTATTATGAATATCATAACGAAAACATATAAATTATGTAGAAATTGTTATAATTGATTAAAATATCTTAATTTTTTTTTATTTAGCATATGAACAGTGCTAAATTAGTTTGTTTTCCTTCCATGTTTTAATCACGAAATATGTTTTTTCCTTCCTAATTCTTTAGAATTAGATACTAGTTTTAATCACGAAATATGTTTTTTTCTTCCTGATTCTTTAGAATTAGATACTAAGTTTTTTTTTTTGAAGGAGAATTAGATACTAAGTTAAATACATATCACTAACACATGTATGCTTATTGCTTAGTGCGTCCTCTACTCTTCAATAATATTCATGGTCTCTAGTTTCAACCTATCAGTTGTTTTTTACTACCCGCAGATTTAACAGGGTGATGACATAAAAAAATTATTAACCCAATCTATTCAAATTTTCTTAAAACTTTTCTATCTAATTTTTGTATAAATAGAACTCTCTATTTGTTTTTTTTAAAGGTTAAATCTTACTCTATTTATTAACAATATATAAAATCAACCTCATTTTATTTTTGTATTTGATGGTATAATACCAATATCTAATAGAAAAAATTATTAGAAGGACGAAATTTGAAACTTCTAACTTTTAGGTGTCATTTGAAATTCTTTAAATTTGATATGGATAAATTACTTCGTAAATTTCAGTCATTTTAAAAATTCTTAAAATTATCATCAGTACAATAAAATTTACTTAAAATAATTTAAATTCCCTCAAAACATTACTTTCCCTCAAAAGATTCCCCATCTAAATACATTCTTAGGACATTCTATTTGTTGTTTTATAAATATAACTAACAACATAACATGTTAACAACATCTAAAACCAATTATTTCTGGAAAAAAAAAAATCTAAAACCAATTCCTATAAAAAAATCTAAAACCAATTGTATTTTTCTTTTATGTTTTTATGAACTAATTTCAATTAATATTTTAATGTCGAGATAACATATTTTATCTATACGCGCATTTATTTAAAACACACACAAAAAAGTGATACATGTGTTCTTTCAAAAAAAAAAAGTGGTACATGTGTTCTTTGTCTTTCTAACTATACTTCATATTCATTTTCACATCATATGCATGACTCACCTTGTCATATTTAATACATGAAAAATGCAAGATAATGTATTCTTTGTATTTCTAACTATAGTTAGTTGTGAGTCGTTTAATTCATCTAAATGAAGGATGATCAATCGTGTGTGATTTATCTAATATCAAAAATTATTTTTTAATTTAAACTTAATAATATATTAATTGCGTTTTATCATTTTTAATTAATATTCGTAAAACTTAAAATAATAAATTAAACATAAAGCTTGTTCAAAAAAAAAAAATTAAACATAAAATTTTCAATTTGATATTAAGTACTCCTTTGTTTCTTTTTAAGTGTCGGTTGACTACAGATTTAGCGTTTCTATTTTGTCGTTTTGTAATTTTAAGGGTTTGATTTGTCACTTATATCCTTTCTCAACTACTCGGATCTTTTTCAATAAAACTAATTAATGTTATCTATTTAAAAAACTAAAGTTTGTTAATTTTAAACAAAGTTTTTTAAACTAAAGTTTGTACCAACATTTGGGTATTAAATAAAAAATTCAATGTTTTTTGAAGAAGTTTGATGTTTTTATTAGATTATTTTCTAACCAAGAGTGAAAATAATTTACTTAAAGATAATAGTTTTTATTATCAATTCGTCTCCACTAATTATAGCAAAAGAGTATTTGGTGAATTTCCATGAGGATGCTATGAATCTTTGACATGACTTGCATATTCACACCAAGCGCATCGATCAATGGTAGTTTACAGAATAAAGTTATGTCAATTTCTCTCTCATGCACTAGAGAAAAGAAAGAATGATTTAATATTATTTTCAATAGAATTTAAACTCATAAAAATGTGATGTTTTATCTCTTTTTCTGTCTCAAAGTGTCTCTATTTATAGATAAATTTATGTCATTTTCGTGAAGATTCCAAAATTTCTCTATAGATAAAAGGGAAAATTACACTAACCTCCCCTGAGGTTTGTTCAAACAACACAAACATCCTCTCTAGTTTTATAATAGACATTAACCTCCCTTAAAGTCTTTTAAAAACTTAACACAGTTTGTTTTTAGGTTAAAATTCAAAACATCTTTTTCAGCTAGAAGATTCTAGGACTGGCGACATTTCGATTGTCTGGCCACGTCCCTCCTCCTTCAAGTGAAGGTCTTTTAATTGCTTCACCTCTGGTACTGTTATCGGCATCGAAATAAAACCCACTCCAAGTAACTCATTGAGACTATTATTTCTCTTCTTTCATTAGTGCCGCTGTCGATTACTGGCATATATATATATATATATATATATATATATATATCAGTACTGTGTCGCATCAAATTTGGTCTCTCCAATCATTCAACGTCTTGTTCCCTCCCTCTACCTATCATGAGAAACATTTGTTTTTTATTTCTTTTCGGGGTTTTGTTTAATCTTCTTTTCTCTTTTTCTGGCAGAATAGGTAGAGTTAGGTAGTTTGAACTTTGAAGATGGATCTTCTTATATATTCAAAAGTCATATTATCTCTTTATTTTCCCTTATTGTATGTTGTGGTGTCTAAGTGAGTGTTGTTTTCTGGGCAATCATTTAATTAGATTAGATTGAGGTCGTGGGACAATGGATGAGTTTATTGGAGACGTAACGGAAGGTGGTGGATGGAGACTAAAAGTAGGGGGTGTTGTTGCTATTTGAGAAAATAGACGGGAGGTTGGATGTATTTACATAAACCTCAGGGGAGGTTTGTGTAATTTCCCCTAGATAAAATTATGTCTTTTTGGACGAAGAGAAACAACTTTTTTAAAAGAGTTTATTCATGACTACACTTAACTGTTCGATGCAAGGTCTCTACTTTTTGCAATTTTATATTTTAGAAATTCCAGTCACATTAACATTTTCACTTGGTTTAAGGCTTAATCACACCCAAAAGATAAATAAAATAAATAAAAAAAGAAGCTTCTGAAAAAGATGTTTTGTCCCTGAAGAATTTTCTTTTTAACATTTCAAGTGTTATAGTCTTAAAATACATCTTTAAACTTACTTTAATTAATTATTCATAAACTTTCCTCATTGGATTTTAAAGGCAAATGTTTTAAAAGTTACCGATAAATGAAACATGTGGGTTTCCACAATCATCATCACTGTTGCTCACTCTCGATATTTCTTCATAAACCAAGGGACCTAAGTACAAACTTTTTTTATTTTAAAAAAAAAAGACTTATTTATTCAAGAAAAATTGTAGTATATGACAATTACGTGTTCATTAAGAATGTGATTATGGCTCATAAAATTAAGAATTGTGTTATTTAAAAGATCATTTCAATGACAACTTATGAGACAACCATAATTACAAAGAAAATAATGTATTGATATAAAAACCAATGCAATATATAGAGAAAGTAAAAACATATAAATATAAGAGAGAAAATTGTCATAAATATTATCAAAAAATGGTTGTAGAAATATCATTTCTCTAAAATTAAATATGGTTGATACGATGATAATATTTGATATAGCAAACTCGATGAAAAGATCAGTGTAGTTCTTTATTTCTTGCTTGCCACCTTTGAACACAGGTGAATTTGGCATTCCTTGGTAGTGAGCCTTTTATTTTTTTGCACTAGTAGATAGTTTTATGGAAAATGGTCTTGTCCCTTATTTTAGCTAATTACATTATTTGTTCTTCAAATTGAATGTTGCCCTTTGAAAATATATTTTAATATGCCTGTTTTCCATTTAAAAGTTCTAGATACTATACTTTTTTCCATTTCAACAATTTGAGTTATGATTTCCACTCTACTTTTTCACTCATTGGGTTTGTACTATGCCTTCCCTCCTAATTATTTTTCATGATTGATAAATAATACCAAACATAATCAAATCATTGCTCAGTAATATCAAATGATTCAAGTTTTTATTGTACGGTCCCTTCCCTGTCATTGTTGACAACCCTTAGAAGATGTGATACACCAACACTAATATTGACACCTATAATAATTTTAAAAATCGAACTAATTGAATGAAATCATATGTATTAGTGTCGGACGGACACCAACACACGTCTGACACCAAAGACGTCTTCAATATAAAGTGTGGATACTACAATAATCAAATTTTTGCAAAAGTTATACATTAATGTATTATTCTCTCTCTATTTCTACAGCATTCCTTAGATTTTAAAATCTACAACTTTGAGTTAAGGATAAGAGGCAACAGCAAAATTGGGAAATGTATTTGAAATATACAAATGCATTCCTTAGTATTTAAGTTGAATGTTTTATGATTCACCACATTATATTATGGTTTCATAATTAGACCCATGTGACTAACCTCATCTACTAGAAAAGGGCTATGGTCTATGAAGCATGGATACGGTCATAGAAATCAGACACGACACGGACACTGACACAGCTAATAATTTAAAAAAAAAAATATAATTCAGTATAATTACAAGTGTCGGTGAATATCGGTGTCAGACACGACACATGTCCGACACCAAGACACGTCTAATCTCATAGGAGGGATGTCCGTGCTTCGTAGGCTATGGTTTTTGTTGGTGTGTCAAACATCTTGTAACATTTTCACTTAGTTTAAGGATTGGTCACACTTGCACCCGAAAGATAAATAAAAGAAATCAAAAAAAGAACCACCTGAAAAGCTGTTTCTTTTCTCGCTTTGTCTGCATTGAAGGATTTTTTTTTTATATTTCAACTGTGATTATTTTAAAATACATCTTTAAATTTACTTTAATTATTGACTTAAATGCTCTTTTGGTCTCCGAAACTTAATTTTAAGTATTGGTTTGGTCTCATAAGTAATAAAAAGTCCGTTTAGGTCCTTAACTTTATTTAAAGTATCAGTTTGATCCTTTCTGTTAATTTAATTCAAAAAATGTTAAATTTTGGTCCCTTAACTTATTTAATTAGTATTAGTTTGGTCTCTTAGCTTATTTAATTAGTATTAGTTTGTTCCCTAAACTTAACAATTTTTTAAATTAAATTAACAGAAATGACCAAACGGATACTTTAAATAAAGTTAAGGGACCTAAACAGACCTTTTATTACTTATAGGACCAAATTGATACTTAAAATCAAGTTAAGGGACCAAAAGAACATTTAAGCCTTAATTATTCATAAACTTTTCTCATTGGATTTGAAGGCAAATGTCTTATAAGTTGCCAAGAAATGAAGACATGTGGGTTTCCACAATCATCATCATTGTTACCCTAGATATTTGATAAAATCAGGGATCTAACAAACTTGTACTTTAAAGTATACTTATTTTATTCAAGAAAAATGGTATATGGCAATTACACATTCATTAGTGGAAAATTGGATGATCATACTTGACAGGTAAGCAATTATAATTCCATATCACATTACATGAAAAGACTGGTTCTCTTTTTCTTGTTTGCCACCATTTAAACACATAGCTGAATTTGCATTTAGTAGATTTATTTATGGAAACTTGTCTCCCTTATATTAGCTAATTTTTGTCATTTGTTCCAAATTGAAGTTTATCCTTTCAGAAGATATTGTAATATATAGTTTTTTTTTTCTTTGACAGAATTGCATTTAATAGTTCTAGATAGTATACTTTGTTCCACTACAACAATTTGAGTTATGATGTCCACATTAGTCTCTCACTCATTGTGTCTGTACTATGCCTTCCCTCGTAATTCCTTTTTCATGATTGATAAATAATATAATAACATACAAAATCACATTATTGCTCATTAATATCAGATTCAATCAATTTCTTACTGCATTGTTCCTTCCCTTGTTGACAACACTTAGAAGCAGTGAGATAATTTCTTCTCTTGATCACTTCATTATTTCTTTAATTTTAAAATCTATATAGAAATGATAGATGATAGATTAATATACACATGTACACAACAACCTTAGCCTTTTTCTACTAGGTGTGCTTAGTTACATGGGTCGTCTAATGAGACTATGATATAATGTGGTGAATTCTCTATGAATATCAAACATTCAACTTAAATATATTTCAATAGTTTAATGAAATCAAAAGCTGTAAGAAAATCTAATATATTTTTACCCTTCGCATTTACTTTTCCATGTACTGTATCCCCCATGCACACCCTTGTTAGTTACTAATTGATTCTCTTAATATTGGGTGGAAGGTTTTTGCTTGGAAAGTGGATAGATGCTACATAGTACAATGTTGAGCTTTAATTTTCAAAACAATCATACTTTCAATTCATCATAATGTGATTGAGGACCAAAAGCCAATTATTTGGTAGACAAAGTAACTATTTGGATAAACCACTTAATTTAGCGCTTATCATATAAGCGCTTATGAATAAGATATTTCTACAACAAAAGATAAAATAAAGTTAAACAATTTTCATATAAGCTATAAACTATTTTCATAAGTCATCTTGAAGAGTTTATGGAAATAAGCTAAAAATAGCTTATGGACATATCAGAAGATGTTTCCGTAAAGCTCTCTCAAACAGTCTCACATGTTATGGTAGATAAACTCAAATAAGTCAATTGCTCGAACTTTAATTAAATGTTGACAACCATGAATGTTTATGAAAATTTGTATTAGTGAACTGGATATATCTTTCATCACAAGGTTACTTTCTAATTGGAAAGACCATGCATGAAAAATACAAGACATGCAAAGCTACTTTTCAAGTTAACATTTGCTGAGACTTCTTGCAGTGTGCAATTGCTCCTTGGATTGAGTTTTCTATCTCTGAACTTGCACTGCTGCACCTTTTGAGAAGCTGGTGAGTTTGATGACATCCATATGATTTGTTTGAAAGTGAAAATGACGATGAACCAGATATCGAAGAATTTGATGATGACTTGTTTCCTGAAAGAAGTTTGATTCCAACAGAGAATGATCTTCTGTGATGATTACTTCCATCTTCACTGCTTTTTTCTTTGTATCCTCTCATGACAGAAATCGAAGACTGATAACTTTGCCTTTGAATTTGGCCATATGGATTTTTATTTGCTCCTTGAACATGCTTATTCAAAATTTCCCTAGCTTTTGAAACTGAACCTTCATCAGCAACTTTTGTTGATGAAGCATAGTTTTCATAGGAACAGCCAGATTTTCCAAACCAAGACTTAAGATAAGCTCTTGAAGCCTTTAACTTGGAACCTAGAGAAGACTGTTTCAGTTTCTTAGTCCATGACTTCTTCTGGTTTTCAACAACGAATCCACTTGTATCCGTTGTGTGGTAGTCGAGGTTATAATACTCTTCGGCATTTAGTTCTCGACTAACTTGACAAGAATCAGATGGTGAAATATTGCAGGACTCAAATGGTGTGCCGGTGATCGGCGTTGTAAAAGTAGTAGTGGCTAATGGAGTGCTATAGAACTCTTCAAAGATATCTTTTTCAACCTCAAAAGGTTTGTGAGGGTTTTGAAGGAGTTTTTCAACCATTTGTAACCGAGGTGGAAGGTGAAGGGGGAGGAGTTTTCCTTTGTAGAAAAGCTCATCAGCTGGTGAAGTTGTTGGTTCTTTCTCTTGAACAATGGAAGACATTTGGAACTCAAACTCTCTAGGATGTTGTGGATGAGAGTTTTCAGAATGATGATTGAATAATTTTGAGTATGAACTAACTTCCATGTCAATGTAATCATCATCTGAAGGGTCACATGCTAAGAGTGTTTTTGAAGTCATTTTAACCTTTCAGGTATTTTGAGAATTCTTCCTATGTTTGATAGAAACTAATGGTAGTTGCTGAGGTTTTATCATGAAAAAATGAAGAGTAGTGCTACTTTTTAAAGGGTAGTGTGTACTAATGTACTATATTTAAAAAGTAGTAAACTAGACTTAGTGGTATCATAATTATATTGCTTTTTAATTTCTTATCTTTTCATTATTGAAGGAGTTTGTCTGCACTGCAAGCATCACAATGTAAAATTAAAACCTGATTGATTTTCTTGTGGGGAGAAGCACTGACCCACAGGACATAAACTTTGTGGTTATTTGTTCTCATTGGCATTGCTAATTTTACAATACTTTTGTTAATGGTTCATTAGCAAAAGTTCCATCAATTAGTTTCATTAAGGAATTTCTGATGCAGAGATAATTTGTTATAGGTAAATTTTAATAAATAAGTAGGCATGTTATTTTTTTAGGGTTTGAACTTTGGATCTCTTGGTTAGTACTTCTTCAGCGTCTCTCAGCTCATCGACCGAGTTGGCTGCTTCGCACTCCTAGCCATTTATTTGATTTCTTTCTTACAAGATACTATAAGTGAATATATAGAACTCGATGGTTAACCTTGTAAGAAGGTAAATATTTTTAAAACAAAATTCATTTAACAGTGAACTACAATTATCTATTTTAGCAGAAGAGATTGGAAAGAAGACAGGAATCTGTGGGCAGTAAATAGAGTATTTGTCGAGCATAATATTGACCCACGACTTATGGTGCATTTTGTTAAAAGTTTGTCTATAAATTTAAGAGCCATTTTGGAATCTTATATATGTCTTATTTACAAATTCCCATGCAAGCAAATTTGGTTTGTGAATAAGATATTTTTTTTATAGCATGCAATTCCGCATTCATTAAAGTCGTTTGGTATAGTACCTGTTGGCTTGGCTGCATTTGATGATGATTAAATAATAACAGTAGAACTAATCAAATTCCAAGGATTACACAATTTCCACTTTTTACCGGATTCCTGGTTTTGTTTTTGTTTTAACACACTTTTAGTATAACTTGCACACGGTTAAGGTTAGGCCCTGCTTAAGCTTTTTGTGTAGACACATACAAAACATGGGATTCTTTTATAATTATTCTGTCTGTGTTTATTGCTGCTAACTTATCTGCTTTTCTGATTAATAATTCCATTTTCAATATTCAAGTACTATAGTAAGTGAATAAAGTATAGTAAATGCACACACTGAATAAAACTGACTTGAGAAATGTCCCGACAAATAATGGTGGGAGGAGTGGACTTAGGCCGGAATGCCTGCAAAGCTCGAGACTTTGGTTTATCATCATTTTTTAACAAATTCCTACCAACTTTGGTTTTTATCTCTTCTCTTCTTTTTTTCAAAGCAAAGCAACAAGGTCCTATCTATTCCTTCTTTTTCTCCCAATATGTATTGTTTGTTTAAGATGCGTTAGCTAACATTCATGAACAATGCTTAGTGCTTTCTGGTTCATTCTTCTCTTGCATAGACCCTAGTTATGCTACTCACAAGTTACTTGAGTTCAAAACTTTGTTTTAAAGTTATTAACACCTATATTTTGCTTGGAATTTGGTATTATTAAGCCTTCTGAAACTCCATCCCTCTCACAACCAATTTAAATTTCATTCCCTTTGCATTTAAGGAAAAGAGTATTGGTAAAATTTAAAATTATTTAAGGAAAAGAGTTTTAGTAAAATTTAAAATAAGTAATTAACTCATTTGGATTGGTCTAGTGGTGTTGACTTATGACCTTGGAGTGCGCTCCTCTTAAGTTCTCAAATTTGATTCTCCCTGGTGCCAAATTTGGTAGGCTAAGTCCATACAAAGCTAAATGGGTCCCCCCGCAAATGGACGGTGGAATTAGATCCATCGGATTAGTCGGTCCTAATGCTGAGTTTTACAAACAAAAAAGAAGTACTGGAAAGTATGGGCTATTTCATGTCCATACTAAATAAAGAGAAGTAAAATAGGGCACAATCATTTTTATCAAATAAGAGTGGGGAGAGTCTAGAACTTATCTAGAAGTCTGTTTTACGGTTCCAGGAGCGTATGGCATATTAGCTTGACAAAATCTCATGATAAATAACAACATTCATCTATGCACCAAACTTAAGCTTAGTTTAAAATTTACAGCCATGCTAATCATTACAAATCATTTGATGACTCCATCTACGTGTTACAAATTCAGTGCTTTACAGGGAAATTAATAAATTATGATCTTTAATCTTTACAGATGCAAAGGCCCGTCTGATCTTGCAAGCTTCATCAACAGCCAACCTATAGCTTACAGATTTATCCTAACACTTGCACT
The DNA here is from genome assembly GCF_003473485.1 of Medicago truncatula. Taxonomy (NCBI): domain Eukaryota; kingdom Viridiplantae; phylum Streptophyta; class Magnoliopsida; order Fabales; family Fabaceae; genus Medicago; species Medicago truncatula. Next base: position 55,997,125 of record NC_053042.1, read on the forward strand.
TGCTTCTTTATAAAATTACAACAGCAAGCATTAATGTCTAAGAACAGATTGATATTAAAAAAATAAAAAGGAACAGAGATTGAACTGATCACTTGTTGCTACCAGATACAAATTCTCTTTCAAGCTCATCAAATTCCCAATCATTAATTTCCTCTGTCGAGTAATCTTGAGTACTAACCTTTCCAAACTCAGATTCAAGCTTGGCTAATTCAGCTTCATGGTCCAATACCTGATCTGATTTGAGTGAAGGTGATTTTGGCTGTTCACTTGTCTCTGTCTTTGAAAACTCAGTACCTCCAACTGAAGCAGAAGGTGAAGGTGTGCCATCTGACTTTTTCTCGGAAGGTAATGTTTCAGTCTTCACAGGTGGGCTCTCTATTTCAAGAACTGGCCTCTCTATAGCCTCAAAATGAGTTTGTAACTTTTCAATGGCATCAAACAGCTCTTTAACTCTCTCTTCATCTTTCCTGGATTGTGAACCCGATAAGCTAAGTTAAATGGAAATATTGTAGATTAATAAGAGAGACGGCATTAATTTCTATACGTAGAATCATGACAATCTATGATAAGATGTTCTTAGCAGGGAAGAAAACAGAATGGTTTTAACAGGTATTATTAGGTACGACTCAGTGAGAAAAAGTTTGAGTTTGATTTAACACATCAGATTTATTTTATACTTATATTAAATATTAATCAGTTCATATAGCAAAGAAACCCAACATAGTTAGTAAGAAAGAAAATATAAAACCTGGAAATATTTCCCTGTTGAGCATAAAACTGCTGTTTCATGTTATCCACTACACTGAAAGTGGTAATAATCTGAAACAAGAAAACATGGAGAATCATGGACAATGAAGCATACAGCAAGCAACAGATATTGAGGGTCAGACATGTAAAGTAAACAACACAATTGAGCAGTCCAAAATATAGTACAAAAATACTGCCAACAGCTACAAAAGAGTCCGCAATATGATAGGACATTGTTTCTATGAATGGAAGCCACTGAATTGAAGAAAAAAAAGGAACAGATCCAGGATAAAAGTGCAATTTTTCCATATGGGGAGAAATAATTTGAAAAGGTGCAGATGAACATGCCAGCAATTCAAAATCACTCAAAGTCTCATATTACCTTGGCTTCATAGGTCAAATATTCTTCCTCAAGATTTCTCCTTGGACTTAATACTTGTGAATCCTCAGTATCTGCACTGGTCGTCATTTCTAACCTGTCTCCTCGAGAAAAATTAAGGAAATAGATAAATACATAATAATACACGTGTGCATACATTTTAAATGAATTCTAATATCTAAACACACACACACACACATATATATATACATACATATACATATACATATACATACACACACACACACACACACACACACACACACACAAACTTGTATCGAAATTGTGAGCAATTTGTACCATCAAAGAAATTGCCAGCTAAACAAGTGCCTGTGTAAGACAAGATTTAATAAAATGATATTACCTCTGAGTCAAATTCTTGAGGTTTACAACAAATGTTCCAATATGGTTAATACAAGGCTCCAACTCTTTCTGTAGACAAACAACGTAGGTCATGTTACACATAGGGGGAAAAACGGAGGGAAACAGAAATGATTCCTGCCATTTTTCACCCATTATCTGAATCAGTAAAGGAAATTAAATACCTGGTAAGTAGTAAGAAGCTGAATGGCCAAGTTCACAAAATAGTCCTCATGTCTCTCCAATTCATCACTTCACAAAAAAAGCATTATTGAATAATTACTGAGTTGTAAAAAAATAAAGAACAATGGCAGAATAATTATATTCGATATTTCCGGTAGAAAGGTGCCGGTAGAGACTGAGAATATGTGGTGGTGGTGGTGGTGGTGGTAATAACATGACTCTATAAGAGAAACTATTAGGAAAGACTTGGAGATTAATGAGTTGGACCAATTATTGTTTATGATAGAAAATTATTGAGTAATTTGATCCATGTAACCAACCCCACTTAGTGGGATAAGGCTTGGTTGTTGTTGGTAATTACGTGACTACAGTCCTGGTTGGATTTAGTTAGCATCAGACCATCAACAGGAAATCTGTTGGGCTGTGAATAATACTGAGTATATAGGAGGCAGCAAGATGGGAGGAAAATTGTCTTGGGGTCATTGGCAATGGAATTAAAAGATATCAGAGCCTTTCCAACACCCTCTGAGAGCTTATACTCTTTTAACAGTCTTGATGCTTAGGACAGGAGACGGTGAATAAGATCAATCCTTTTCCTATTATACATAAATTATCTATCTTTCATGTTTATTCTGCTGAATCAGGTCTGTCAGGTGGACTCCTAATGTAATAAATACTAGTAAACCTAATTTTGTGTATCTAATAAATTTAGAGTATATTCACTCAAAAAACACTCTTCTTACAGATATTAAAACATTAATTACTCAAGTTCAGCATGTTCAATTACATACCTGACCTGCTTCTCATAAATTTCTGTATTTGACTGCTGGAGAACCCAAGTATCTTCCAGAAAGTTAATCCACGTTTTGATGACATCTGATTCTACTCGACATGAGCTAATTGATTTCGTAAGTTCATCTTCCTGTCAATCAAGGTCAAATCAAAATATCAAACTGGGCGGTGAGTGTAAAACTGTGTTAAGCAGCGTTGATTTAACAGGACACTCAGCCAAGAAAAAGATAATTTCAAACCTTTATCTTCAGATGCTCAACTATCTGATTGTTTGCTTCCTCAAACTGGTCTCTCTCTTCCCTCACGTTCCACAATCGTGCTTGAGCAGCAGCCAAAGAAGTATTAATCTACAACTCAAATTTAACCTTTGGTTATTATTAAATTACTTAAGAAACTTTAACTCGTGAAAAGTGGTTAAATATTGTGATTGGTTGTTTAGTCAACCGTGTTTTCACCCAAACTCCGTAGGTAACAACTTATTTGGTTCCTCTTAGAACAAGACATATCAACAGTATTATCTTTCGTGAAAAAATATGTCATACTATATAGCATTATTCATTAAATTATACTCCCTCCGTTTCATAACGAGTGTCGTTTAGCAAAAACTATTTGTTTTAGAATGAATGTCATTTTTACTTTTCAATGTAGAATGAGAATCAATTGATTTTTTCAATTATGCCCTCTAATATTACTAGTACACTACTCCCAAAGCACTATCTTCTACTTTACATTTATGATGTTTAGATACACACCAATAGTTGATAGGGTTAATTTAGTAAAAATAAAATGTCTTTTAACTACTTTATTGCATTCCTTAATCCGTGTGTAATAACTTAAAAGATACTCATTTTGAAACGGACGGAATAGTTAAATATCACAAAATATTATAATTGTTTAAATTATTGATAAAGATCACAAACATATAAAGAGAGAAAAGCAATGGAACAGAATCAAAGGTGAGAAGCAATTAGTTAAGTTGAAATGTCAATACTTTTAAATTAAAAGAAGGCTAAATACTTATTTTCGTCCTTTAATTTTGACAAAAATACCGGGTTAGTCCTTTACGTTTTTTAAGTTTCAAATAGGTCCTTTAAGTTGTTAATTTAATCCACCTATTTGAAGTTTTTTTTAAGTTTTTAAATTTCAAATAGGTCCTTAAGAGGGTAACGATGCATTAAATTAACAACTTAAAGGATCTATTTGAAACTTAAAAAACTTAAAGGACTAACACGGTATTTTTGTCAGATTTAAAGGACCAAAAGAGGTATTTGGCCTTAAAAGAATAACATGTTTAGCTCCAGAAGGGTGAAATTACTATTACTGAAGGATTAGAGGTTAGTCGTTTTATAGACAAAATGTACCAAAATCTGTAGAATCTGTAATATCAAAAAAAAATGTTATAATAAAAAACCAACAGTTTCTTCATAAAGAAAATGGCTAGTACCTTTTTCAGTTCAGCTTCCAGATCATCTTTTTTCTGTTGGAGTTCAGATATCTCAGCTGTCAGTTCCTGAAAACAAAAGGCAAGAAGAAAACAAAAATCAATTGTAGTCATTGCTCCTATGAACACAAAGAAGTTGACCTATTTCTATTTCCACAAAACTTAAATTCATCCCCCACCCCCTGAAAATGTGAACCAATTGAAAGGGATAAAAGTATTAATCTTGCATTATAATCGTATGAAAAAGAAGGAATACAAGAAAAACCATCTTGCACAAACTATATCACGGAAAAGATACATATCACGGTAACTTACGTCAATAAACAAACATGTTCCTGTAAGGCATTAAGGATATTCTCCGTTGATTAAATTAAAGGAAAATGCTCAATATTACGAAGGCTTGAGAGACAAAACGCAAGAATTGGTTTAAGCTGTGGATTTTGACAATTACACGGACATGATTTGTGCCAAAGGAGAAAATTACAACTTTAGGCTTCTTTAAAGCAGTGTTCTTGCTATTCGTCTGCCATTCCGTTCATACGGTATAGCATTCCTCTTAAATTAAATTAAACCATCATATTTTCCATACAGTGTTCATTAACGTTGAAGTGATGAAAAAAAGAAGAGAAATAATAAGATATTTCCTATATTTTAACATTACATGACAAGCATAGCAATAACAGCCTGAGCCATGTACAATCATCAAATCTCATTGAAATATAAAACATCTATGACAGACTAGTGATAGTTGACATAATAAATGTAATGCTGTTCTGATGAATGCATTACCTTCTCCTTTTCACTAGTTTCACCACCTTTAGTCACACGAACTTTTAACGCCTCCTCTTTTTGTTGTCTGTCAAATTATTGAGATAAAGAAGACATGATTTAGTATTTGGCATCTGAAGCAAATTAGTAAATAAAGAAAAATAAGACCCTACACGGTTGGTTCCTCGTTTCATCTACATAAACTGAACAGAGCACTAGAAACACAAGCACAAGGTAGAATATTCTTCACTTTTTTATTTTAAAAAATGTTTTCACCATTCAGTATTGCCACTGACAGGCAATATTGCCACAGATGGTACAATTAATTTTCAATTTCAAGTATTTGCCTCATTTTTTAGCCAAAAACAATTCAATGTCTCCATAACAGCTGTCAAATTATCTCTTTCGCTGCAGAAGAAACCACCCCCCTCCACCAAAATAGAAAAATTACTGGTCAATTTCACCCATTCCCACATAATGTGGGCAAAAAAATCCATAAGACATGAGCTCAAAGATACAAATATTTTCACTAGAAATGCTAAGATTTCAATAATTTCGTTTGGAGTTGATAGGTGTCCTGCTGTAGCATCACACTGTTTTACAGCGTATATCGGTGTCCATGGAAATCTCAGTTATTTGCATTTAGGAACTTTAAAATTGGGTATTTAATAGAGTCGAAAATATGGCATTTAGGCGGTGAACTTTTTCCTTTACTCCGTCTAAGCTATTTGGACTTCTGTTTAAGTTTTCTAAATTCTGGTAGCTGGTTTGTTTAATATAAGCATTAGTTCGTATCGTAGAATACTTCTAGTAGCTGGTTTTCCTTTACTATATCAATGATATATATATATATATATATATATATATATATGGGGCCGGGTGTGCAATTACTCCCAATCTCTCACTAGTTACCCCTGATATCAAATGCCCCGAGATCATTTTAACAACGGCAAGAGAGAATACAGTGTACTATACTCTTCCATTAATAATGAAAGAGATTAAAAAGTATCAATATTGATGACAAGAGATAATTTATTTATTGGCTCTAATCATATATGTAGTATATAAGAACCTACGCGGGGTGCTATATATAACAAATGGACAAACTAATACTTTACACCACATAGAGATTATGCAAGCAAATAACTACTTGCCTGTAAGATATTGTCTAACAGAGTTATGTATGATGTCACAAACACTACATTATTCAAAAGTGAATCATACTTTACTAGCATATCGACCCAGTTTTAAATAAAACTGAATTGTTCATAAAAGAAACTGAAGAAACAAGAAGTTTCAAAGCCAAAAAACAAAATACAATGATTTCAACAAATATGGTCTCTTCCTCGACTATAAAAATGATTAAGATAACCAGAATTAAGAGATAACACTGTAACAGAAAATTTCATAGTTTAACAGTACCTGTTATCAGAAATACGCTTTTCAGCTTTTGCAGCAGAGTTAACAAGAGATTCTGTTAAGACCTTCAGCTTGTCAACCTACTTATAAGCATAATAATAGTTATAAATAGAAAATAATAGAAAGATACTACAGAACTACATTCAATAAAAATGTGATTGAAAAATATAAACAAAGCATTCCTACGAGTCTGACAAAATCACCAAATAACCACCATTGCAAGTTCTATTGATCCCACTCCTGCTTAAATTAGTTGAGATATGTACTAACGGGATTATCAGTGGTCCCTCCTTAAGACACCTGGTATTTTTGTTGTTCGGCAGTTTGCATACTATTCGGGAGCAAAATATTGGAGAGGATGATAAGGATGAAAATTATAAAATAAAGGCTAATGTTTGCCCTGTTTGGATGCTCAGTTATATCCAACCATTACGACTGACAACTTTTTTTTAAAGGGGAAAGATTGGCAACTAGAGAAGGGTAATTGTGAAAGTTATAAATGGTACAAGCCCCTTTTGATTATGTTTTAGTTTCCATTTTTGAGAGATTCAATTTTTATCATACTAGACTTGAGGAAACCATTCTTATTTAGATTCCTTCAATCCTTCCTACATTTAGGTTTTCATACAAGATAATACAACTTGCACATCTTGTTCTCCTTTCTCCTACCATTCCAAAAGAAACTCCAACAGAAAGAAAAAAATTGTACCTTTTGGGCATGAACCTCAGGAGAGTCTCCATTGCTAATATTTTTTTTCTTCAGCAATAATCCTTCCAGTCTGGAACAAATTCTAATCTGTCCAAGTGCAACTTTTAAAGCCTGTAAAATGGTTGCCTGGTTACACTCCTTTTTTTAATTTAAAAACATGGAAGAGGAGGGGATATATAAATAAAATAACGAAAAGTAGACATGTATGTTAAACTGACTCATTAGTAAAGGTTGATTATCTTCTAAACTCTTAAAGTGAAGAGTAGAACTAACAAAATAATTCGAGCAAAAAGGTATGAAAGCCTTGCAGATTTAATTAATAATCAAAACTCTAAAGTTTCAAAATCCAAAACAAAATTTTACTAAGATAAAATGCAATATTTGATAAATGTCAGAATGTTGGGGCAACACCTCTTCCTTAAAGAAAAAAGGTGGAAAATAAAACCTCGGCAGAAGCACATTGAATGATACAACGTAGTTTTCGAGATTCTTTTATAAGCTATTAATTAGCTTCTGAAACAAGCTTATTTTTAGGGTTTTAAGAACTTGAGTATTTGTAAACACTTCCTTTGACTAAAAGGGGCTTTTTCTCTTAAGAAGCAAAAGAAAGAGCATAATAGACAGGATAAAACATGATACTTAATGTCTTATTCCAAAGCTTATTGAGGGGTTAACCCAAATATTATAATCCAATTGCATATATTATCATATTAGTCGCACTGCCAAAATTCATTACTGACAAAACAAAGAGCAACAGGAAGAACGTTACAACAGAACACACCTTTAGGGTTGCTTCTGTTTCCTCCGCAGCTTTATAATCAACTTTATTCACAACCCCCTGTGAAGTTGTTATCTCACTGAGCTTCTTCCTAAGACTAGAGGCTTCAGCATCTATTCTGCAGTCAGAAAGAAAATCAAGATCTAAAGTTAACAGGATTGTAGAACACTTTTCTCATTTTTAGATTATACCAGTAATCATGGATCCGATTGGACAAAAGAGTGCACAATAGCAAAGCAATCCTTCCCTGAACAGAAGGCTCCGAACCCTTAACAGATGAGGTATAGCGGTATGAGTGTTGGGTCAAACCACCCCACCCCCAAACTGCCACACCCTCCATCCAAACAAGTATCATGTCTAGTTAATCTAATAATAGAGTCGATGTTTATTCATACTATTTATGATATTTTCCTGGAAAACATAACCGTTCTTACAGATTTAATATTTATCAAGAACATGCTTTTAATTGATATAAGAAATGGTGGATTGATTTTAACAATGTGAATTTCCATTATAAGTTTATTTAAAAATATTCACAATGTAGATTGGGTTCTGGTTTTCATCCCTAAAACCTGCAGGGAAAGTGAGGCTGGGTTAAGTGTTATCTTTGAGGGTGCAGGGCAGGGTCGAGTTGAGCACATGGGTCCCCAGTTCAGTGGTGGGGTTGAGCCCCACAGGTAATAATAAAATGCTTACAATATAAATCTATTAAGAACATGATGTTGCGACAAATATAAAATTTAAGTAAAAAATTAACTATTACCAGTTGAATTAAATATAAACAAAAAACTTGTATGATTTTCCTACTTCATTGCATAGCATTGATCTCACTTCTCTCTCAGGATCTCTATCTAGGTTGATATGGCATTATCCACCTTTGTAATCGTCTTTTCTCTAGTAAATTTGTTTTTTGTTATCCAAGAATTTAAACTAGCTCTCACAGAACCCTTATTTTGATATTTTATACCAGTTTCACCTAAATCAATCATACAGGGGTTTGATGGCAGAGGCGGGTTCAACTACACAATAACAAAAGCACTCATAACTGCAATATAAAACACATTTCCACCCAAAGTTATCATCACAATGCTACCTAATAGGCTAGTACCTACATATTATACTGGTGTCATATAAGAACAAGGTTTAATATCATTCAGATCCTGATGTTCCCTATCGCAACATTGTCCTTACTTCAAAAATAGCCACACAAGTTATTTAAATGGGTATAGCTTAAAAAATCAATTACTAATCACTGTTGGAGAAAGGATTAATATCAATTTAGTAAACATTTGACACAACACAATCTGCCTACTAACTCCGGATAAAACCATAAAACTTAGGTGTCTAGCAGAAATGGTATAAAGAAAATGACATTGAAACCCCCTGTTTCGTACTGACCTTGCGAGATCAGAATTGATTTTCAACCCAGTGATGGCACGTTGCGCAAACTGAAGCAATTCCTCTCGCTTCACCTGAAGAACAAGGTAAACATATAAGAACTTACTAAATGCATGAATGACAATGAACACACAAAAAACCCACATCTATATACCTAAGCTCAAAATTCACAAGATACAACTCTAGGAGTTAAAAAACTGTAGTTTAAATTGAACTATAAAATGAAAATATTGATTACCAATGCATCAAAGTTCAAACCTCCAATTATTTCATGAATTCATAGTTTGACTAAAAAAATACAACTAACCGAAGAGAGAGGAGAAAACATAGGAAGCATTTACTGCTTAATAAATATCGGTAGACATAAGTGAGGCCCCAGTAATCCTTACCAGTACTTCATCTTGGTAGCTTGAAAATGCTGTTGCCAAATCTTGTAAGCTGCTTACTATGGCATTATGAACTTCTTTTCTCCCAGTAAGACAAAGCCTATAGGAATAAGGTTATATTAAAATGGTTTGGACATGTCTATGGTACAGCTGAAATATTAAAAACTTCCACAAAGATGAAGGTGAAACTAAAATTCCAATGACAAAGACACTTAAATAACACAGATCGTATAAATCATGCCAGCAAAATATCACATACATGTTGTCGATTGCAAATCATAATGAGGCCGTTGAAAAATGTATAATACTAGTAGACTCACCCAAACATCTCCAGGAGAAGGGAAACCTCTTCCTCGTTTGGAGCTTCAATAATCTGAGGAATAGAAAAAAGTTAACCCTGCGGTTAACCTCCATTATCAGCAATTATAACAAAAGTATACTAATCCAGTATGATTCTTTTACCATTATGAGGATACTACCATAAAATGATTACATGAAGGTGAAATAACTGTACATCAAAGAAAAATAAAGGAACAAAAAGATATGACCAATTTAATCCAAATACCATTTGTGGAATATTAACAAAAAAAATTATTAACTCGTGAAAATATGAAGAAACTAAATCAATTTTTAGATTTAATTTACTAGACATAGACAATGTGCCTATGAATATTAGATGCTAATTCCCACCCCTCCCACACAATCAGGAAGGAAAAAGAAAGTAAAATACATAGATGCATACATTAATAATATAAATATATATTTAATATTATTATATAACACCCAAACTATCTCGAGCTATTACCAAGTTAATGTCATGCCTCACTTCACAAATGTATTGTAAACAAGCTACTCTGTCTGCACCCTTTTTGCCAGGACTTCTTGAAGCACTACGGTAGTAGTAGGTATACAGGTTAAAAAGGGACAAAATATGCCGTATTGGTTTTGTCCTATATTTGGTGTGCTTGAGAGATAGATCAACATCGAACATAAAAATTAAACAAACGGTGCATCTTGGTTCCTGTGCGAGGGAAGAACTAAGGTGAACAAACACCACCCATAGGTCTAGTCTATGCACAGAATAAATCATAATCGGTATAACATTATACCAACGGAAATTCAGCTTTCGGCATTATTTGTAGATAATAATTAACATCACTGAAGCATACCATTGATAGTGTTATACCCTCGAGTGCCTGACTTTGAAGAAAAACATCGCGAAAATTTAGTGGTTCTCCTCCAACATCAGAATCATAATAAAGAACCTGAAAAGAACCAGTAGAATAATGAAAACAAACAGCTAATATAAGATGGATGCCATTGCATTCACGATTTCAAGTACTATGTTAACAAATAAAAAACTGTGTATCAGTTATCTGCAATGATAGACACGTACTAGTTTTCACCTGAGAACTGAGGTAACACAATACTTCTTAATACTCCCTTCGCCCCTATTTATAGAACCCATTGGTACTTCTCTCACATATTAAGAAAAGGTGGTAGTGTAATTAGTGTGTATGACTGTTACTAAATTGCTTGTGTATGAATGCATTCAATGATTACTTTTCACATTCCAAAACAAATTGGTAGTATAAAGTAAGAGACATATTTGGAAAAAGAATGATAAATGTACTATCAAGAAATCATAAAGGGTCTTATATTTATGGACAAACAAATGTTACAAATGGGTCTTATAATTAGGGGCAGTGAGAGTAATACATCAATAGCCATGCAGAATGGACGGTCAAAGGAGGTCAGACTGATCGAATTCTAACTTTACACGCTATCAAACAATCACTCAATAGTCCTCTATATTTATATAATACAACACCGGACAACAGAGGAAAATTTTAATTGGGAGAAAGAACAGAAGCCAACTACCTAATAATTCAATTATCACAGAAAAGAGGGAAAGACCATGCAGCATTTCGCTAAAAAGTAGTATTGGGAAAACAGAGAAAGCATTCCTAGTCTCCAGAATTAGAAACCGGGATAATAAATTCAATACAGCATAATTTCATATAACCTCCAAAAACTTCGGTAAATTTCAATTTGTAAGACCCTAAAATCAGTACATTATACCAAACTAAAATAAGACGATTGCATGCAAAGAAAGTTTCTAACCAGAGAAGGTCTCTGTGGATTCTCCTTAATATCTTCAACAGCAAGGTGCTGCTCGAGAGTCTTCTCTTTACCTTCAGCCGAAGCTCCGGACAAATTCTCAATCTCTTTAAGAACAACAAGCCATCTCCTAAGCAACTGAACTCTCTCAGGTCCTCGATGCGAGATAGCAGCTTCTTCCAATCTTTTAACCGTCTGTGCAACACTTCTATAGTTCCTAGCTGACTACAAAGTCCACATAAAAAAAAATTAAAAAAAAATCGATTATCTATACTCTCGTTTCAAAATTCAAAACACTAAATAGTAACTTAGCAAGTTAATTAGAACTGCATAAACCAGAATTGAATTAAACTAATGTTGCTTAAATTAGGATAATAATTAGGCCTAAAATTGCAATAAAATATTAGGAATGCGGAATTTACAATGCGATCATGAAGGATTTTGGCGCCTTCAGCAACGGCTTGACCGGCGTGTTGAACGACGGTGTCGGCGTATTTTTTGACGGTGTTAGTGAGGTTGTTCTTGTTGCCGACCTCGACGGCTTTGTTGACGGCGGATCTCAGCCACGACGACATGGTTTCGGTACAGAGGCTTCGTTGAAGTCAACGTTGTTGTGAAAAGAAAATAGAAATGAAGCGTGCAATGGAAATTAGGGTTTGTGGTTTCGAAATTGGAATGCACGGAATCCTATACTATCTATCTGTATCTGTTTATCTTTCTTTGCTGTTTGTTTTGCTTCAGTTTTCAAGAGGATGAAGACGTCGACGATGAGGCGTTTTTCAGACACTGGGGATACGACGTCGTTTTCACCTCATTTTTTAATATTTTTGTTTTCCACCTCTCAAAAACAAAACATTTTATTTTTGCCCAAGTGCATTTTTGCTTTTGTAAATATTAAATTAAATTGGTCATAGTACAACTTTACGGTGCATATGTTAAAATTGGTCATAACAATTTCAGGGTATTGAATAATTTTTGTCTTACTCAATTTTCTGTGAACAATAAATTATTTTGATATTTTAGATAATTTGTACAATAAATAAATTATTGTATTGTAGTTTAGTGAAAGACATAAATTTCGGTTTTCTGTATGCAACCCCACAGTTTATCCTAGAACAATTTTATAATTAAACATAATACAACTAAAGTTGTGATGTTTTATCTCTTTTTTATAGCTGATTAAATGCATCCTTACAATATTGTCATTTCTCATCCAACTCTATTAAATATTTCTAGGCAAATTCTATGATACACCCAATAATTTGAGTGTATTGGTACATCAAATTCTTAAATTAATAGTTAAATGAGTTATTTTTTATAGGAAAAAAATATTTTCTATCACCTATTATTATAATAACTAAATCTTATTTACCAAAAACGTCAACACAATAAAATTTGATTTTTCTGAATTTCTATTACTCATAATAGAGAATTTTGATTATTTTTTACAATAAAATGTAGAAAAATTTAGTATGATTTTTCTAAAAAATGAAATGACGTTTTTTCTTATAAAATGATATTTTCTAAAATATATATGTCAACAAACACCTATTTTCTTTCATAAAAAATGATAGTTAATTTATAAAAATGTAAGTGAGAGTACCGGTACACCTTAATTTGCGGTGTACTTTAGAAATTCTCATATTTCTAACGTGACAATTAAATATTCATGTGCATGTGCATGTGCAACTCATCAAATTATGTATTTTCAATTAAAAAAAAATCATGTTCATCGTTTTTTTCTATCATCTTCAAATTTACAAAAAATTAGCATTTTTTGTCAACAAGACAAAAAATTATCATATTTGTCCGGTGACAGAGTTAAAAAAAATGTTTGAGTGAATCACCAAAAAAATTACGTTTTCATAAGCTTTACGCACAATGTTAACCATAAAAAAATTAGATGACGTATTTTAAAAATTTTAAAAAACTTCCATGCATTTTTAGTGATTTGAAAGCGTGATAATAACGCGCATTGAGACGGAGAAGAGGGTGGGTCACAAGGTAGTTTTATTTAAAAGTCAAGAATATTTTAGTAATTTCCCTTACAGAAGAATTATTTTTTTGGGGTTGGGTGAGCCGTGGCCTACATGCCCTAGTGTGTCTCCGCCACCGTATCTACCTTTAATTGTTTTTTTTGTTAGGTAGTCACGTTATTAGAATTTACTTTTTAAGGTGAATAAGTAAAGTGTTTGAGGTTCGAACCCCGACCTCGATATATAACAATGCACCGTTTATACCAACTAAATTATGCTCACGAGGACACCTTTAATTTCTACTCTCTCAAAAACACAAACACACACTTAAACATCGTTAATTTTTCTCTATCATCTTCACCGTCATCATATTCATCAACCTTCATTTTTTTTTTTCATATTCATCATTGTTTAAAGCAAATTCCAAAAAAAGACCTAAATCCAAAAAATTAGAAATTTCGTTATCTTCATATTCAATCATCATCTCACAACAACTTGTCAAAAAAAGAAAAGGTTAATAGTATTTTTGACCCCTGTAATATAGTGCACTTTTGGTTTTAGCCCCTGTAAAAAAAAAATTAGATTCCACCCTTGAAAAATGAAGATTCTTCAGGATTGACCCCTCACCTAAATGTCTCAGCAGAATCTCATACGTGGCAATGACGTGTCAAAAAAATAATAATTTTTTCATGCCACGCGTGTAAATGAACGCCACGTGGCATTTGTGATTTTTTTTAAATAAAAAAAATTTTAAAAACGAAAAAAACTTAAAAAATTAATAAATATACTGAAAAATATAAAAAAAATGGAAAAATTAATAATGATTAAAAAAATTATAAAAAAACTAAAAATATTTAAAAAAATTGTGGAAAAGATTAATATATATTGAAATTTTCAAATTTTTTTTCCAGAATATCATATTTAAAAAAAACAAAATTTTTGAAAAAAGATTAATCATATTTAAAAAAACTAAATCTTTGAAAAAAAATTATGGAAAAGATTTAAATAAAACTTCTTACTTTTGAAAATAAAAATATGAATTTTTTCCAGAATTTTTTAATTTTACCAGAATTAAAAAAATCTTGAAATTTTATTTTTTTTTCTAAATATATTAATTTTTAGAAAATTTTGATATATATTAATCTTTTCAAGATTTTTTTATTTTTTCATTATTTTTCTTTTTACCATATTTTTTTAATCATTTTTTATTTTTATTAATTTTTCCAGATTTTTTAAATTTTTTCATAAAATTTCCAGGTTTTGTTTTAATTTTTTTAAGATTTTTTTTTGTTTTTAAATTTCACGTTTTTTAAAATTATATTTATAATTTTTCCAGATTTTTTCATTATTTTTTATTTTACCAGACTTTTTTAATCATTATTAATTTTTCCATTTTTTTTTAATTTTTTATGTTTTTTATTTTTATTTAAAAAAAATCACAAATGCCACGTGGCTACACGCGTGGCATGAAAAAAAAATAAAAATTGACGCGTCACTGCCACGTAGGAGATTCTACTGACACATTGGGGTGAAGGGTCAATCCTGAAGAATCTTCATTTTTTAAGGGTGGAATCTAAAAAAAAAAATTTACAGCGGCTAAAACCAAAAGTGCACTATATTACAGGGGTCAAAAACACTATTAACCCAAAAAGAAAAAACATACCACAACAAAACCCTAAGATCCTTTAAAAAAAACCTAAGATATCAGTACAAATTGAAGTTAAATTCAAAGGAAATATTTTGATTTCAAAACAGATTGAAAGAAAATAAAAGAAAATTATTTACACAAATAAGACAATTAATAATATAAAAATAACAAAATTTATTAATTTTTGTGATATAAATAATAAGTGTGCATGTTTTCGTGAACTTAACCCAGTTTATGAAGGACATTGCATAATAATTAATATATACAAAAGTTGGGATCGAACATCAGACATTCTAGTTATTCACTATAGGCCTAAAAGAACAAACAAAATTTTTGGATAGGATCCAATAAGATAGACCTTCTCCTTTGAAAATAAGACGTCCTCTCACCTGACTAAAGCATCTACACACAATAAAGATAAAGAAAGTGGTTTATGTTTTCAAACATTTAAAAACCTCTAATGGAAAATAAAAAAGATTTACTTTTTATTCAAGTTATCAATGTATACCAAGCAACATATTATTGATACGTTTTTCTTTGTTTCTGAATTCTTTATGTAATTTGAAATTAAGACAGAAGTAAAATGTAAAATTCTCGAGTAATCTACCTCCCTTCGAACTAGAAATTCTCTAAAATTGATAGGTGAATTTTTTAATTAATTGGTTATCTATATACTTATATAAAAAGAAATATCCCTTTAATTTACCATTTTGCCCCTATAAGGGGCAATTTGATAAATTACTAATTGGTTGAGTTTTTTTTAATGTTGGTCTATGAATTTCCATTTTTGCCCCTAATCAATTTTTTTAATTATTTTCTAATTTTTATATTTTTAATAACTTTTAATTATTTTTCAATTTTTAAATTTTTTCTCCCAAATTCAGTTGCTTCTACATTGCCGTTGTGGGTGATTAAGGTATCGTTTGACCCGACTTTTTTCAAACTTCTCTACATTTTTAAGGAGAAGTTAGGCCAAACACAATATCAATGAAGTACTTACTAAAAAAAGAACATTTTTTGAACGCATAAAATTGAATGGAATGAGCTTTGACCAGAAGTTGTTGAATGTTACTTTAAAAAACTACTTCTCGACAATTTATTTCACAAACACCTCTTTTCAACTCACGTTGTGAATCTTTTCTTTATTTTTTAATATTATATTTCAATATGTTTTTTTCTTCCATTTCACTTTATTTTTTTCAACCGTTCCATTTAATCTTTTAAGGAGGTTCCATTTAATTTTATCTTTTTTTCAAAGAAATTTTATCATCTTTTTATCACTTATATATTTAATTTCAATATCATTTAATCATCACAACCTCAAAAATATTTTTATTCATGTTGTCATTTAATGATTCCAAATATTTTTATTTCCTTTCTTCAACCTCGCGAATATATATACACACATTAACATTTAGAGTAATATTTTATGTCCGTCTATCTGTTTTTTTGTTACGCTGATGCATATAATTTTTTTAGTGTTGCTCTGTTGAGTGCTACTTCACAATTTTTTTTTTAACTATTTTACAATTTTTTATTTTTAACTATTTTTCAATTTTTTCTTCCAAATTCAGTTGCTTCTACACTTCCGTTGTGGGCGAATAAGATACCGTTTGACCCGGTATTTTTTCAACTTCTCTACATTTTTAAGGAGAAGTTAGGCCAAATACAATATCAATTAAGTACTTACTAAAAAATTACTTTTTTCAATGCATAAAATTGAATGGAATGAGCTTTGACCAAAAGTTGTTGAATGCTACTTCAAAAAACTACTTTTCGACAATTTATTTCACAAGTATCTCTCTTCAATTCACGTTGGAAACCTTTTCTTTTTTTTTTAAATATTATATTTCAATATGTTTTTTCTTCCATTTAATTTTTTTTAATCATTGCATTTAATTTTATTTAAGGAGGTCCCATTTAATTTTATTACCTTTTTTTCAAAGGAATATTATTATCTTTTTATCATTTATATATTTAATTTCAATATCGTTTAATCATCACAACCTCACATATATTTTTATTCACGCTGTCATTTAATGATACCAAATATTTTTATTTTCTTTCTTCAACCTCAAAATTACACACACACACATTAGTGTTTAGAGTAATACTTTACTTTATGTGCGTCTGATTTTTTGTTACGCTACTGCGTATAATTACTTTTGGCGTTGCATAATGCGTATGATTATTTTTATAAAATTTTGATTTTAATAAAAGTAAAATTGTAGATGTCTTTTCTTCAAAAAAAGTGTAGATGTCTTTTCTTCAAAATTGTAGAAAGAAAACATAATAAGATTTTGTCAAAGAAAAGAAAGATTATGATTGCTTTGGGAGAGAAATTCCAATTAGTTAGAGTAATTTCGTAGAAGACTAACAAATAATCAAAACCTAATTTGGTTAAGAGTGAAATTATAGTTTAGTTATACTATTATTCAAATCCAACTTAAATTAACCCTTTTTAAAAAATTTAATCAATTGATAAGAAACGGGTCACAAAAATGAAAAATAGAAAGAAAAAAAAACATTCAATTGGGGTATGTATGATTTAGGTGGCCATAGAAATCTTCTAACAAAAGCAGTAAGCATCGAGAAGTTGGATGATATATGAGAAGCGTGTGCAGAGGAAAGACGAAGAGTTATGTTTTTTGTTTTAATTGACTGCATAGCTATTGATGAAGTAACATGATTAGTTTAGATCCAATTGTTATTATTAAGTCCTCTCATATCTCATAATAATCACTCCTCTCATTTGAAATGCCTTATATATATATATATATATATATATATATATATATATATATATATATATATATATATATATATTGCACCTTTATATTGTAATAAACTATGCATATCTTTTTCTTATTCAAAAAAAATTAAACATATATGTTTCCATGACGCCAACAAATATAATATCATATAATATAAATTCCAACATTTATAATAATAATTTTTTTTTAAGAAATCATCGGGCTTCTTCATGAGATTGTCAAGACAATGCCAATTGGGACTAGAAAGAAATTGTGTACGAGCATTGTGTTGAAAGATAAATGGTATTATTTTCTAATTTGTCAGCATAAGATGATAGGATTTTGTATAAATTTGATAATGACCTGGAATATGTCTTTCCTTATGCAGTGAGAATATAGTTGATGTAACACTATGGGAAAAATATTTTGTAGCTTTGTCATTTATCATCTATTTACCTTGAGTTTTTTGCTTCCATTTTGTAGTCAATGGCAACCCAAATATATGTAGCAATTGGTCAGGTTCGAGGCTGCTCATCAACCTACATTATCCGATTGTTGAGAAATTTAAGACTTAGTAAGTTTGAATTATGATTTCACAATACAGTGTTAGAGTAAATTATTATTTTCCAATCTGATTTGATTGTTTTTTGACCATGTTTCTTGTATGTTGTCGTGACCTTAACACTTCTCAAGCTCAGAGTCAAAGCATCAGTTAGAACTTAAGTCAGAGTTTGGCTTCTTCTCAATGTACTTCGTACAACGATTTTTCCAATCTGTCTCAGGTTAGGCCAATTGTTGAATTTATAAACTTAGTCAAGGTCTGCTTTTTTTATGCACAAACATGCTTTGAATTTTTTACGCACAAATTAAAAATACATATTGCATTATTCTTTATTTCATGTGCATAATTTGTGTTAGGATACATATTGCATCACTATTTGGAAAGCAATTAAATTTAATCCTAACCAGTTTGGATGATATTACAAGAGTTACATCAAATGTTCGAAGACATCATTGTCAAATGGTGCTAGCTATAGATGCACATGCGGGAGCGATGCTTAATTTGCATCTGTTTCAACAATGTTAATTGGTCAACGGGGTTCATATAATGCACATGAATGCATTTACCTAGCCTTCTTAAGAAGATAATAGGAAGATAAATTAGAAGTCATGATACATTTTCTTTAGCTTAAAATCAGTCATGCTACCTTTATTTTATAAATTATATGTAACTATATTCGCATATGTCTTATCCATGTTAATATGCATTAGACTAATATTGTTGTTATTTCCCTGTGTAGCATTTCTCAAACGAGGTGTCAAGAACAATTCTAAAAGGAAAGCACAAAACAATCACTCTCGTTGATGACCAGACACAAAGAAAATATAAGTGTCGCCTCATTACCGCCGAAAGAGAAAGCTATGAAAAATACTTGGGTGGACAGTGGTTCAATTTCTGCAAAGAACGTGTGATGGAAGAAGGTGGTAAGCTCATCTTTGATCTCGAAAAGTCACCGAAGAACTTGCATGTTCGAGTTGTTCCAAAGTTGATATTTGCTGATGAACTATTTGAACTTCTACTATTTTGACGCATCGCTTTGGACTGTAATCGTAAACTATCTTGACTTTAAGAAGTCATTTGTTCTTTTCATTTTGTCTGATGTAAATATTGGCAAAAATCCCTTTTTGGTTAGTCTATGACACTTGCAGTCTTTTTTATAAACCTAACTATTATGTAACGTTAATCTGCACATTGTTGGTTCCTTCATTGATTCCAATTAGTATCAAGTTAATTATAATGTTGTTTTCCTAATCTCTTGAACAAAATAGAACATGTTCTTTTTCTACAACAAATCTTTATAATGTTTTGGTAAATGTTTTAGAAATGTACTTATATATATAACATCTAATTAACACTGCAGTTTGTTTGTACCTAGCACTTCCCAAATGAGATATCAAGGACATTTCTAAAAGGAATAGGGAAAAAAATCACACTCATCGACAAACAAAATCAAAAAAGGTATAAGTGTCGCTTGATAACGGCAAAGAGAGCAAGTTACGAAAAATACTTAGGCGGTCAATTGTTCAACTTTTGCCGAGAACATATGTTAGAGGTAGGTGATAGGCTAATTTTTGATCCAGAGAAGCCACCTAAAAATATGCATGTTCAAGTCGTTCCCAAATAAAGATTGGTGTTCATGATTCGCACTTTCAGCAGATCACCTTAACTCTAATCCTAGACAAGATTATCTTTACTCACCGATGCTACTTCTTTGTTTGATTTCATATGATGTAAATATGGGTATCAATCCTTTTTTGGTAACTCTACAACAACAACACTCTTTTTTATAATTTTAGATAATATGTAATCATAATTCATACATCATTGGTTCCTTTTTGGTTCCAATTGTTTTCATCCTAAATATTATGTCAATTCCTAATCTCATAAACTGATTATATGATCTCTAAATCAGCCCATACATATTTTATGATGAATCACAATGTTCCGTCGTTTTAACATCTTTTCTTTCGAAGAATTTTTTTTATGTCATGATTATCTAAGGTTATTATTTTACCTTAGATAAACATGAAATGTAAAAGTGTGGAGGGAAAAATTAGGTTAACATTAGAGCTGACATTTTGCATAAATTAAATTTAGGGTTAATATAGTAAAGTCACGTGAAAAATAGGTTAAATATAGGGTTAATATTGTGCCACGAGTTAACATTTAGAAATAAGAGATGACATTTTGCATAAATTAAATCTAGGGTTAATATAGTAAAGTCACACGAAAAAATTAGGTTAAATCTAGGGTTAATATTGGGTCACGGGCTAACATTTAGAAATAAGAGATGCCATTTTGCATAAATTAAATGCAAGGTTAATATAATTTGTTTAGTAAAATTAAAGAGAAAGATTAGGAGCGATTTGTTTATTTTGATTTCCCTAAACGTTAATATATTGATTAAATTAAACAGGGTTAATTAAATAGGGTTAATATAGTAAAATTAAGCAAAGAAGTTAGGTTAAATCTAGGGCAAAATTTTACGTTCGGGTTAACTTTAAGAAATAAAATAGGTTAAGTATAGCAAGACGGGTTAACATTTATAAGTAAGAGATTAGGTTAAGTATAGCGAGACGGGTTAACGATTATTCCTTTCTAAAAAAACAACATATAATTGGGAACATTATTTTATTTTACTTTAGATAAACATTAAATGCAAAAGTGTGGAGGGAAAAATTAGGTTAAAATTAGAGATGACATTTTGCATAAATTAAATCTAGAGTTAATATAGCAAAGTCACGCGAAAAAATAGGTTAAATCTAGGGTTAATATTGCGTCACGGATTAACATTTAGAAATAAGAGATGACATTTTGCATAAATTAAATCTAGATTTAATATAGTAAAGTCACACGAAAAAATTAGGTTAAATCTAGGGTTAATATTGCGTCACGGGTTAACATTTAAAAATAAGAGATAACATTTTGCATAAATTAAATATAGGGTTAATATTGTAAAGTCACACGAAAAAATTAGGTTAAATCTAGAGTTAATATTGCGTCACGGGTTAACGTTTATAAATAAGAGATGACATTTTGCATAAATTAAATCTACAGTTATAATTTATTTAGTAAAATTAAGGAGAAAAATTAGGTGCGATTTGTTTATTTTGATTTCCTTAACAATTAACGTTAACATTTTGATTAAATTAAATAAGGTTAATACAGGAAAATTAAGCAAAGAAGTTAGTTTAAATCTAGGGCAAAATTTTGCATTTGGGTTAACTTTAAAGAATAAGAAATTACAATAGTTGTTATGTTATTTTTTAAGGAATAAGAGATTACAATAGCACGGATTTGTAACTAGTTTGACAAAGAAAATGGGAGTCAAACATACTATCTCTAGAAAACAATACGTTAGACCTATGAGTTAAACACATTTGTATATTCAATATTTTCCGAGTCAACTATTGAAATTATTTCATGGAAACATAATACTCCATAGACTTTTAAGGGGGACTTTTTGTCAAAAAGAATGAGTGAGTTTTTGCTTAAACAGAGATAGCGACTTTTAAAAGTGCATAAAAAAAGAAAAGCGACGAAAGAAGCTTGTATATTAGCCGTCAGTCGAGTTAGGTGGGTAGGTGAGAATAAATGCACAATGTGCACATAAGCATGGGCGAACGAAATTATTGGGGATGTTGATCCTGATTAAATTCTCATTTGTCTTATAGAAGTGAGTTTTACATACCTTCTTCCAAGCAACATTAATGAACCTCATCAGATAATTAAACAAATTTTTTACGGAGGTTTTATCATTTGATGTATTGTATGTACGATTATCTTTTTTTTACACAAGCAATTGTTATTAGAATTTGAACTCTTAACCTTTCAATCATACAATAACAACTTTATTGTTGTGGACATGCTCCTCTTTTTAAATCAAACAATTATTGATAATATTTTATTTACTTTCCAAGCGAACCTCAGAATAACAATAACAATGACTTCTTGACAAAAAAAAAAACAATAACAATGATTTCATTTCCTTAGAATCAAATACTTAAAACACACAAAAAAAATAAAATCACTACTACCTCTATATCTAGTATTGATGAAGTTGTATTAGATTCAACCTGCGTTTTTTGGGCCGTTGAATATTGCATATATTTTTTTTGAAATATCAAAAAAATATTGTATGTATTTGTTGGACACTCTAATCTTATCTCATTAACAAGTTTTTCAAATTGAAATTCAAACGAAGTTAAGTTAGGTATGAAATGAGAGGTGATTTCTGGTGAAGCTTGGTGTTTTCCGGCGAACACTCCGATGAGGGTCATGGGAGCTCGTTTACACGGGTTTTCATGGAACTTTCTCACCATTTTTCTTGCTGAGTATTATCGTACTACTTAATTCCATTTTCTTTCCCTCTTTGCTTCGAATCATGATGATTTCGTTTTACTGAGGTGGTCCGTTTCAAAGTTTTGTATCCTTTCATTTCAATTTCTATCCTTTTAGCTTCGATTCACGATGAGTTAGCTTCTCTGAGGTTGTGCGATTGAGAGATTTGGGGTTCTATCGAACTGGATTTTCATCGATCTTCAGTAGTTGGTGATTTCTTCTGTCCATTCTTACTTTGGGTTTCACCTTGCCGGCGCAGTAGCTATCAGTTGTGACGTTTGGTTCTGTTATGGGTTGGACTCCATATTGAGTTTATCTTCTTTCCGGCATCAACATTGGTCTCCGGTGTCATTGGATTTTTCCGCTCTGTGTTCCTTATCCCTCTTCGACGGTGCCGTCGTTGATTTTCCGGTGCGGTGGGTGTACTGTGTTGTTCTCAGTTTGAAGATTGGTTCGACTCTGGGTTCCATTTGTGACGGATTCCCCTATGTGATCGGACTTGTTTTTGCTACTCTGAAACTGGTTGTATCTGTTGGGATATTGTTCTATGAAGTATTCCGGATCGTTCTAGTGCAGCTGCTGAGTTTGATCGCCTTCGATGGCGTGCTGTTTTGTTGGTTTTGCTTTTAGGTTACCTCTGGCTGTTTGGTTTTGTGCTGGGAGTTTGAATTTTCAGCTCTCTGTTTTGGTGGTAACTCTGGTTTTGCGCTAAGTGTTTAGCTTTGTTCTATCTGGTGTAGCTTGTTTTCTTGGTTTTGGTCTTGTGCTGTTTGGCAGGTGGGTATCGTCACTTGTTCATTGTGGGTTTACATGGTCTGTCTGTGGCCTTTCATGGAATCCTTTGACGCTCCAGTCGCCAAGCCGGTGGCCACTCCGGAGGCTGGGAAATCTTTTGCGCAAGTCTTAACCGGTCCCGACGAGTTTCAACTTGCCAACCCCCCTCCGAAGGTTGTGATGGGGAAAATTGTGCATGTCCGCATTAACCAATCTGAATATGAATTAGGATTACAAGATTGCCGAAGCAACATACATGGCCGGTTGATTTTGCGTAAAGGTGATTCACCCCTTACCACTCAAGCTCTAAAGTTGAAATTATGTAAGCTTTGACCCTCTGTTTTTAATTGGGAATTGACTCCACTTGGTCGAGGCTTCTTTGAGTTCCATTTCAACACAGTGGAGGATATGAGGAAAATTTGGGCTATGGGGACGGTGAATTTGAAGCCTGGATTGATAAGGTTTTTTTGTTGGTCGAGTGACTTTGATACTCAAACACAGGTTCAGACTCATGCCCAGATTTGGGTACGACTTTTACGCTTGCCTCAGGAATATTGCGCAAGACAACTCTCTTGGAAATTGCTTCTGGTCTTTGAACGCCTTTGATTATAGATGATGCTACTATGCACAGGCGCTTTGGCCTCTTTGCACGTGTTTTAATTGATGTGGACTTATCCGAGCAACTGTTTGACACTGTTATTGTGGGACGGGAGGGACACACTTTGTCGGTTTCGGTACAATATGAACAACAACCCTCTTTTTGCACTCATTGTAAAATGCTAGGACATTATGTCCACTGTTGCTTTAAGCTACAGTCCGGCAATTTGCATGAAGATATTCCCAAACTTGTGCATCAGGCTTCTGCTGGTCCTCAACACACTCAGATGCAGACTATAAATAACAGGAAGGGTAAAACACTTGTTAGGCATGTTGGGACTTCTGCTCAACAAGGTAAAGACTTTATGCCTTCTTCTTCTTCGGCTCATATTTCTAAGGTTGCTCAACAGGAACATGTTTTTATTGATGCCACCAACTCTCAACAATCTGCCCTGGTGACCAACAACGTCGGGCAAGGTAAGAGGCATGTTACGTTCCAAGGGGCTTAATATTCTTCTACTTCTAAATCTGCTATCTCAAGTAATATGTCTCAGAAAAAGGTTTCTGTTTCGGCTACTAGTGTTTCTGACATGTTGGGAAAAGCCACTGAGTGGGTATTTCTGGATAACTCTGACCAGGACGTGCTCAATAAGGAAGGAGGTAATGTGGATGTGCCTGAGATTGCAGCAATCCAAGAGAGTCTTAACCCTCCAACATTATCTATTCAAATTCTTTTGACTTATTATATGAAGAAAGTGAACTTCCTTCAGGGGAGGCTTAGTTAGTTGACAAGGATCCCAATCAAACTTCTAATGTCGCTTTGGTTGATAGTGCTGAAATTGTTGATAAGGTATCCGAGGAGATAGTTAGTTTGAGTTAGGCTGCACACTCTAAGGATTCTGATACTTTGCAAAATGTTTTCGACGAGTCTGTATTTTTGACCCCAAACAATACTGAGTTGGTGACTGATGATGGAATACCCACACCAGCTCCAACACCTCATGTGCAGTGCAGCAAGGCTGAGAGGCTGTTATTCCTTGGCGCTGACATGTGTCTGCTAGCTCGGCTAGGGATCCTATTTTTGTTATGCAAACTGCTCCACCTGCAAAAGCTACACTTGGTGACTTTATTCTTTCACCTATCATTTCACCTATTACCACCACTGATGAGAATCTTGGACCGGATAAAGGTAAGGTTACTCAATCTGCTAAAGTTGTTAATTACTCTGAAGCTTGCAGGAAAAGTGAGAAAATTCTGAGTGGACTTTGGGCAGATGATTTGGACACTGATCAGGCATCTGATAGCACATTGGAGCCTGACACTTATACCGAGCAGCAACAAGCTTTGTTAGCGGCTCATCCTGAAGTGCACAAATTCTTATCACAACCTATAGACACTGTTAAAAAGGGCAAGAGAGGGAGACCTAGAAAGCCCAAGAGTCCCAAAGCACTTTCTGGCACCAAATCAAAACACAAAACCGCTACAGATCTTATTGAGACTGGCTCTGATACTGTGAATACAAGATCCAAACATGGTGTTATCAAAAGCAATCCTAGATATGGTGATTAGAGGATTAGGAAATTTTGATGCATAACAAATGCTTTATCTGATTATATTTCTTTAGGGGCATGTGCAGCCCTATGCTTTCTTGGCAAGTTACACTTTGTTTTGTTGCTATAGGATAGCCTTTGGTTTCGTTTCTCTCTTTTGTAAACAGGTTCATGCCTTAATCCTGATTTGCATGTTATTTTCATTGCTTTGAACAAAAAAAAAAAGTTAAAGTGGAGTTGGATATCAATGTAAAAACAAGATTTAGAACCCACATTAAACGTGAAGGTGGATATGAAAGTTTAAATAGTAATTTCATCCATGCCTAAATGATAAACTATAAAATATCTTAGAAGAAGGTATGTAAAACAAAACTAATATTAACAATGACAATACAAGAAAAAATATTACTTTTTTTAAAAGTAAATAAAAATATATTACTTCCCTGAAAGAAAAAAAAATATTGCTCGTAAACATGCAAGTAGATATTTTAATTTTAAAGATACGAACTAGAGTATTAAATTACTCAGTCTAGTTTGGTAAGTCTATATAAAAAGTTTTCATTTAAAAAAAATAAATAAAAAAAGCGCACAAAATTAGACCATTCATAGAGTTTTCTTTTGTACAAAGGACCATTCAAATAGGTAAATTATTTTTCTTTTAAACAAGGTAAAATGAAATATATTAACATCAAACACGCATTCTCGCTGAACACGAAAGTTTTACAAAACACATAACCGGAGAAAACAACCGAAAAAATAAGGATTAACTAGTACCCAAACAAAAAAAGGGTTAAGCCACCATGTATGATAAACGAAAGTAACACTAGGAAACTTAGCCTTTAGCCACAAAAAAGATAACAACTTAGTTTTGTCGAGGAGCTAAGGAATTAAGTTCTCCTCATTGTTAAAAACTTGGTTGTTCCTTTCAATCCAAAAAACTCACACACAAGTAAAGCAGATCAAAATACAATAAATTCACGCGTTGTTTCGAGAAACCTGCCAAATCAATTATTTGAATTGTTAGATGCAATTTTCATCTGATTTAAACAAGTTATCGTGTGTTTAGTTTTGCCATGACGAAAATTGAGTTTGAGAAAATTCATTTTGATTAAAAATAAATTGAAGGTACAATTGATTTATATATGGATAAATTCAAGTAAAATTGATTTTTATTAATTCATGTTTTTTTTATTTGTCGATTAAAATTGCTTTTGGATGGCCAATTAGCAAAATGAGATTTAATGGTATTTAAACTACAGTATTAGTCTTGACCAAACATATAAAAGGGACAAATCACGTTAAATATTTTTTTGAAACGTAGGAGTTATTCGAAGTAGATCGAAACATACAACTAGATCATAATTTACTACATGTTTCGTTGAATTTGTTATTATGTTTTGGTCCAAAAACGAAAATAAAAAAATTGGAAATAATTATTTTGGTCCAAAAGAGGTGAATTGGTCAAATAAAATACATGCAACTAGAACGAAATAAACGCCGCCTGGGCCAGACCGCTTCCTATTAAAACCCCTTCTTCTCTTAACACACACACACAAGTCTCAAACAAAATCTGAATCATCATCATATCATAGCTAAACAAAGATAAATTAAGAAGAAGAATATGGCTGCATCAATCACCGCAATCACTGTGGAGAACCTTGAATACCCAGCGGTGGTTACATCTCCGGTCACCGGCAAATCATATTTCCTCGGTGGCGCAGGGGAGAGAGGGTTGACAATTGAAGGAAACTTCATCAAGTTCACTGCCATAGGTGTTTATTTGGAAGATATAGCAGTGGCTTCACTAGCTGCCAAATGGAAGGGTAAAACCTCTCAAGAGTTACTAGATACCCTTGACTTTTACAGAGACATCATCTCAGGTATGTTATACATCAGCTTCGATTATTCTGAACTAACTTATTAATCACTTAAGTTGCTATATAGTGTATGTATGTATGTATGTATGTATATAGTTAATTGCAAGTTGATTGATTGATAAATTGATAATGTTTTAGGTCCCTTTGAAAAGTTAATTAGAGGGTCAAAGATTAGGGAATTGAGTGGTCCTGAGTACTCAAGGAAGGTTATGGAGAACTGTGTGGCACACTTGAAATCAGTTGGAACTTATGGAGATGCAGAAGCTGAAGCTATGCAAAAATTTGCTGAAGCTTTCAAGCCTATTAATTTTCCACCTGGTGCCTCTGTTTTCTACAGGCAATCACCTGATGGAATATTAGGGGTTAGTTATAATGCCAATTAATTCTGTTTCTTAACTATTTTAATTGAGGTTTACTGTTAATTAATTAAGAAAATTAAGCCTTCCACTAATACTAGTATATTAAAAACATATGTTGCAGCTTAGTTTCTCTCCTGATACAAGTATACCTGAAAAGGAGGCTGCACTTATTGAGAACAAGGCAGTTTCATCAGCAGTGTTGGAGACTATGATCGGCGAGCACGCTGTTTCCCCTGATCTTAAGCGCTGTTTGGCTGCAAGATTACCGGCGTTGTTGAACGAGGGTGCTTTCAAGATTGGAAACTGATCGATCATTATACTCACTCCTATATCACTACATTTCCAAAAGCTTGCAGCACAAGAATGAGACCATGTCACTTTTTTTAAGTCTAAACGTTTAATTTTTTGTATATCTATTTACCTTCTTATTAGTATCAATAATATGAAATGAAAGATCTTCATCAATAAAAGTGATTTGTTTTGTTTGTTCAAATCAGAGTGATAAAATGTTGATTTCAATTCATTCGAGTTGTTTATTTCATTTTCTTTGGAAACAGAGTAGGTTGTTAAAATCAATTTTGAATTTCTTCCTTGATCCTTTCTTCTTGTACTCTGTCTTTACAAACAATGCTTCATCGTTTCCTTATTCCTTTGCCTCAAATTTATTTTTCAGCTCCTTTGAAATAGTAACTTAGTGAACATTATTAAGCAATAGGGGATGTAGGTGAACTAAGGGGCGTTGAAGGAGATTTAAGCCGGAGGTCTCAGATTCGATTCTCAGAAACTAACATTTCTCCCTCCCACTTTAACAATTTGCTAACAACTAACATTTGCCTATAAAAATAAAATAAAATCAAGAGATAAGGATTCCTTGCCATAAACCAATGTGTCAAAAAGATTTTCTTAAGAACTTGGTAAAGAATGAACTTGTAAAAGAGCTTGATCTTAATCTTCCATACTCACATCAATGTTCTCAAGATAAAAAATGCTCTTGTTGAACTCATCAATCAATGTGTTCTTCAACTGTTTTTCCTACTTGCATATTGAAAGTGTAGAATCTTTGCTTCAAATAAATTTTGTTGGCGAAAGATTTCACGTAATGATTTTTCAATTTAAGCAAAATTGTTGTAACAAGTTTTTCTTTTGAAACTTACCTCATTGGCTTGTCACCCGAACTCAAAATTAGAGCATGATGAGCTTTCTCCATGATTTCTTTTTTATTCAAATAAGAAAATGTAGTTGGTAAATTCTTTTCTCCAAGTAAAACACCTGCTAAACCTTTATGAACTATATGAGTTTCGTCTTGAGTCGCCATAGACGAAAATCATTCTTGCCATTGAACTTCTCTAGATTGAACTTAGTTGTTGTCATTTCCCCAAGAAGTAGGGGTGTTCGCGGTCCATATATTGAACTGAACCAGATTAATAGATTGGTTTAGTTTTTAAAAACAACTTTAATAAAAATTGGTTAGTTTCTCAAACTAGTTGCAGTTCAGTTCTGAACCAGTTTAAAACCGGTTTATAGTTTTAAATCGGTTTAGTTTATTTGAACCAGTTTTAAACCGGTTCTGCTATTAAAACTATATTATTAGTGAATGTTGAGTTCCTTGAATTCCCAGCGACGGTGACACCTCCGGATTCCACCAAGACCTATTTCCTTGGTGGCGCAGGTTCTTAAAACAACAGACATTATTGCTTTCCTTGTTTGTGTTTTCATTATGGAGTATTTTTGTTTTTCTTCATAAACAATTAATTAATTAATAAGTTTTTCATTCATTCAAAATTAATTATTACTACTAATAAGTTTCCATGCATTGAGTTGTATGTTTAGAATAATATGATTGACTGTTTTCGTTATATAGATCTAATCTAAAAATATCAATACCTTTATAATGTTTTTCTTTACAAGCCTTATTAATATATTATTAAGGATAATGTTAAGTATTCACGTATAATAAAACTAGCATTAAAAAAAAAAATGTTATTTTCAATATGATTATTTATTTTTGTTTCTTTATAAATGATCTAAAGACAATGATTAAGATGTCCATGTTATTGATAATGAGGAGTCATATCCAGAATGAACTAGTTCCAAACTAAATAAAAAAATTATTAATTTCTTGATTCCAATACTCCCTATAAAATAGGGGTGTTCATTGGTTAAGACAACATATTCACCCAAAACTAAACTGACTCGCGAGCACTCTATTGATCATAGAAGGCGTTTTAGCCTAATAAATGGGCGGTCTAGCTACTGTTTCTACTCACATCACATGGACTTCCTTTTCTAAAACAAATTTTCGAAGCGTTGAGGATAAAAAAAGAAGCAAAGTTATAAAGTGATAATGAAGTCAAAAAAGGGATTCATATAAATTTATCATCTTGTTTTTTTATAGTAGATCGAAGTTTCTTTTACTTAATTAATTAAACAATCTAAATTTAAATACTATATAGACTTGTAGTTTGTCCTATTATTTGGAGCACAACTAGTAGATGTATGACAGATAAGAGTCTTGGGTCTAACATTTTTTTATGTAAACAGACTCGAGCAATCCAAAGGGATTCTTTGACTAAAAAGTGATGACTATCTATTGCTAAGTGATTTACACGCTGAGTTATGATTTTTTTTATGGTATATGTCAATTATACATGTGTTCTTGACTTCTTGATGGAGTATTTGTGAAGGCCACGGGAATGCAGTGACAGCACTTGCCTCAAAGTGGAAGGGTAGGACTGCAGCTGAGTTGTTGGAGTCCCTTGACTTCTACAGAGACATCATCAAAGGTAGGTAGTTGTAGCTCACACCTAGTCAATCCTTTGAATTTTCTTCAAGGATAACGTGAATGTCATTTTCTATATTCTTGTTTTATGAGGCACTCATTTTCTAACCTTAGAATATGAATTGTTATCTTTATTATAATATATGGTTTAATAGCAGTTTTAACCCCTCAAGTTTTAAGAAGTTGCGATTTTAGCTCCTTAAGAAAAATAACAACAAAACCGTCCCCTAAGTTTTGATTTTCGCCCCCTATGCCAATTTTGACTCGGTCAACGCCCCTAAGTTTTGACTCTGTGACAGTTTTGGTCCCCTAGGAGTTTATTTCTATATACTAGTTTATTATTTGTGAGTGAAAACATATGAATTTATCATTAAAAAGGAGTTTTATTTCTATATACTAGTGTAATTTTATTTTACACATACATCCAATCCAATGTTATATTACCACATCATTTAATGAATATGATAATTCATATGTTTTCACTCACATGATGTCTACCCGAAAAAAAACTCATAACATGATGTGACAATACAACATTAAATTTATTTGTAAAATAATTTTATGTTGATAGTGCATATAAATTAAATTCTTTAAAAAAATAGTGGAGTTAACCCGATTTTTACCAAACATAAAATCTGATAATATTTCGGTCTTAATTTTAATATATAAGAAAAATGTCAAATTAAATTGAGAGTTAAATAAAATCTAATCAATAATTATTTTGATCATGATTTAAACATGTGGTTTTCTGAATAATCCATCTTTAACCAAAGCTTAACCGAAACTCGTTAACCACTTGATTATTATATTTGTTTGTGATCATAAAAAGTTACGATCAACTTTGTATTGAATGATTGAATAATGAAATATGACTCCTATTATATTATAGGTCCCTTTGAGAAATTGATTCGAGGGGGAAAGTTAAAAACTTTGGACGGTCGTGAATATGTGAGGAAGGTGTCAGAAAATTGTATTGCTTATATGAAATCTGATGGAACATAATTTAGAGAAGCCTTCAAGGATCAAAATTTTCCAACTGGCGCTAGTGTTTTCTACAAACAATCACCAACTGGAACATTAGGGGTTAGTATAATTTACATGAGCACATAAAATTTAAAAGTCTAATATCTCAACAATATGTGCACTAATTTGATTTTTATTCTATAAACAAATTAATCACAGCTTCGTTTCTCCAAAGAAGAGACTATGATTGGAGAAATTTCTGTTTCCCCTGCTTTGAAAGAGAGTTTGGCTACAAGATTTTATGATCTTATGAAGATTAACAATTTCAACATGGGAAATTAACTGATGAGTGAAAGCTGTGTTCAAGGGTGGTGCCAAAGAAAAAATGATATAAAATGTAATAAACATATGTTTGTCATTAATAATGTTCTATACTCTCTCTCTCTCTCTCTCTCATATTATTGTTTTACTATAAGCCAAGATATAAGGTGAGGACGGCTGACAATGCCAACTCATTTTTGTCCTGTGTAATATTAATTAATATAAGATGTTTCTTTATTGAATCCTGATTGGTTAATGTTTTTATTTAAAGTTGAACAATATTATGATTAAAAAAAAACCAGAAGTTCAAAATCATTTGGTTGGTACTTACTTCTATCATTTTAGTGTATTGTCCTTAACGTGCACCTCAAGTTGTTGAGCTAGTGTGTATCCAAATGAGATTTAAAATTCAAATTTTGACTACTATCTAACATTACATACTAGCAAGTATAATCCGTCAAAAAAAGAGGTAGCAACTAATATAAGAATAATTTTTAGGTGGAAACAAAGATTTCAAAGACATTATTTGATCACACAATCAACAAAATTTTGACAGCACCAGTTGTTACTATTGAGGTCAAACAAAAATAGATTCCCTCCTTTTACAGGCATGCAAAGAAAACTGAATTTGTTGAAAGGTTCAATTCAAACTGTGACGGGTGCAGTCTGTGTTGTTTGGTGGGTAGCTGAAGGAATTGGAAATAGGGTTTTGCATCTTAAATCATACTCTCAATAGGTAGGTGTGTTTAATGCAAATTGATTCAAAATATTGAAAATCCCACACAACTAATTTAGTTCTTGCATTTTAACCCACTTATCAAATTAGTTGATAATATTGAATAATCAAAAACAATAAAATTTCAAAAAATCCTCCTAATAAAACTTCAGTTTCAACTTCATAAATTATTCATTTTTGTAATCTAATTGGTGAAATATAAATAATTAATACACTTAGATGATTCTACATCATCATCAAGTTGTATGTCATATACAATTAGGTGACATTAACGTGGTTTTCAAAACTAAACGACAAGAATAAAAATTAAAGATTGTATATTTGTAAGGGTTGGTGTTTTTTTACGTATGCTAGACCAAACATATCTTTTAACATCCTTTTAAAAAAAAAAATCTTTTAACATGTTTAATATTATTATTAGAGAAGGCCCATGAATTCGATTTTTATTGTTTTGGGTGTAAAAAAAAGTATGGATAATGTTATTTGGTGAGAGATACATACAACAAAGTATGTAGTAGATCCTACTATTAAGTGGATCTCACCGCTATTAATTATTTTTAAACTTATTTGTATCTTTATCTCTTCAATAGAACAAATGGAGAGACCAATAAATAAATATAATCCTTCTTTCTTTCTTTCAAAAATAGAGAAAATTCGAAGGGTAATGTTTAATCTCTCATCATTCAATATGAGAAAAAACATATTAAAAAATATTGACTCCAATTTTTTCGTCCATATCCTCTAGTGGAAGGTTCATATCACATTACACAAGTAGTATTTTTTTTTTGAAAGGACATAATATTTTATAGGTTTTTTTTAGATTACCTTTGAAAAATGGTGGGTAATTTACCCACCAACCAATCATAATGAACAATTTATTGGTGGGGTCAAGATAATTTATGAATACCACCTAAAAAGGTGAAATGTTCATTGATTGGAGTAAATTACCCACCAATCTTCCATGGGTACCCTAGTTGTCACCAAATATTATCTTATCTATACGCTTATGCATTATTGATTTCATTGAATATATTTATTGTCATATGTCTCACATTATCAAAAAAGTTACATATTTAATCAGGCATATGTTTCTCACCCCCTAAATATACATGATTGAAATTGAAATGCCTCACATATAAGCACTTCTCACTCAGGGTCAAATCTTATTTATAGTGATAAAAAAACACTGATAGATCAAACAGAAAGTTGTATAGGTATGGCGACAGCAGCACCCACAATCACCGGAGTGAAGGTGGAGAATATTGAATTTCCGGCAGTGGTGACACCTCCTGCCTCCCCCAAGTCCTATTTCCTCGGTGGTGCAGGTATTTCTTATTTTATAGTGATAATAACAACTGAATATAATTCCTTATGTTGTTTTCACTACTAGAACTAGAAGGTTCAAACATCTATCACTTATGTCACATTATATTGTTTTTTATCGCAATTTTGCTGCTGAAAATGAAAATCAAGGAGAATAAATTGGTTTCAAATTTTAAATTTATGAGATTCACTTAGTTTTATCTCTGTGATCGAAGCATTTTGAATTTTTTTTATTGGTAATGGGATGTAGGGGTGAGGGGGTTAGATATTGATGGAGAATTTGTGAAGTTCACTGGAATAGGAATTTATTTGGAAGAAAAAGCTGTAGCATCACTCACTCCTAAGTGGAAAGGCAAAACTCCATCTCAGCTCTTTGAATCCCTTGAATTCTATCGAGATATCATCAAAGGTAGCAACATACTACTCCATAATGATCATATGCCCCTAATCATCTGTTTTTCTTTGTTCCAAAATATAACTAATCATGTTTTTCTATTTTTTTTAACAGCAAAAACATGTTTTTCTATTTGTACTTCCAGAAACTATACTTCTATTAGTACTTGCACATACTATTGAATGGAGTAGTTTTTTTAGCAATGAATTATAGTTAGTAGCATGTGTGTAAATGTATATACTCACTTATTTATGGGTGTTTTTAGGTCCCTTTGAGAAATTTATTCGAAGTACAAAGGTGAGAACACTAGAAGGTAGTGAATATGTGAGAAAGGTGTCAGAAAATTGCATTGCCCATATGAAATCTGAAGGAACATATGGCGATGCAGAAGAAAAAGCCATTCAAGAATTTAGAGAAGCTTTTAAGGATCAATTTTTTCCACCAGGAACTGCTGCTTTCTACAGACAATCACCAAATGGAGCATTAGGGGTTAGTGTCATTAATATTACCTATTGCATGTATCTAAATATCCATTTTAATCAACACATTTTGATATTTCTTTTTCTACAAATTAATCACACAGCTTAGATTCTCCAAAGATGAGACAATACCTGAACATGAGTATGCTGTTATAAACAACAAGCCGCTTTCGGAAGCAGTGTTGGAGACCATGATTGGAGAAATCCCTGTTTCCCCTGCTTTGAAAGAGAGTTTGGCTACAAGATTTTATGAGTTTCTGAAGATTGACAACTTCAACATTCGAAACTGATATTTGAAAAATGAAAACTGTTATCTATAATCTTAAAGGCGAGGGGCATGATCTTTCAATGCATTATGATGCAATAAACGAATAATCCAAGTGACATATCTATAAGTCACATGATAATGTTACTTTATTTTTGAATTTGCTATCACAAGTCACAACAGTTTGTGGACTTGGTACGTCATTATTTGAAATGAATGGCTTAGTTACCTGGTTGTTTTTTAATCTGTTTGTGCATCATTTATGAAAAAAAGTTATTATTATTTATTTTATTTTATTTAGCAGAAATTAAAATTAAGGATATCATATGCAAAATGCAATGAGCAATCATAAAATTAAGAAGACTAAAAGGAAGGAAGAGATCACATTCAACATATTATGCTCATTGTGGCTGCCCATTCTGTGATGTGATATATATTCTCTCATTTTAAGATATAAGCTTGAAACTTAATTTATGTTTTACTTTTTCCTTCTTTTGTTTATTGTCTTGTCACTTTGTAGTTCTACCAAAAAGAAAAACTTTACGAAGACTAAAAGTAAACGACAACAGATGTTTTTTTTTTACTTACACTAAAATTAAAAAAATGGTAAACTAAGTAAGTAATTAAGCTCAAGTGATTTACAAGTTTTATCAATGACAAATTGTTCGAAAGAATTCAAATTTGATTCATAGGTAAAACAATTTTTGGTCAGATTATTATTACTTTACGGCCGAATTCCAAATTATCAGTGCTCATTTCTCCTGGGAATTTCAGAATTAACCAAAAAAAAAAAAAAAACACTAAAAAGTGGTAACATGTTATTGTAACATGTATAATATTAGAGAGATGAGCCATAAATTCTACTTTCATTGTTTTGAGCAGCCCCAAAATGTTGACTCCAGCTGGATCACCAGTTTTATTAAGGTAATGTGGGCCACTAATGCACGAGTCAATCAAATTTGTACAACTCATTTATTTTGTCTAAAATACCAACGATTAAGGTGTTCGTTTGAACTAATTTTGATATAAAAATTTATCACATTTAAAGATAAATTTCTTTTTAGTTTGATTTAATTTTATATGATTAATTTGAAAAATCCGATCAAATTTATTGCAGTTTAGTTTGGATTGGTATTTGAATATCGAAATTACTAAATTGTAATTTTTATTAATTTTAAAATTATAAAGACACCACAAATTAATAGGTTTGATGAAACTAATATACTAAACATTAATATATATTAGTATAAAATAACAATGATTGATTGTGTATGAAATTATAACTCAAATAAATAATTCATATAGAGTTGCGTCTTAAAATATTGACTCCAATTTCTTCAAGTCATAGAGAGATGATAATTCCCTTTATTATATTATTTTTAAGGGAATCTCATACTATTTTTTTTTTGTCAATTTCCTTTATTATTTTTATGGGAATCTAATACTATTATTTTTTTTGTCAAGTAGTCTTAGAGTTCGCACATTTTAAATATGGAGAAGTGAGGTGTTTGAGATTTGCATCCCGGTCCAAACATGATCTATGCAATATCTCTACCAACTAAGTTAAGCTTGCGGAAACCTTATCCTATTTTATATTATCTGATATATATACGCTTACGCATTATTGATTTCATTGAATATATTTACTATCACATGGCTCACATTAAAAGGTTTTTACAAGTTTTTTTTTTTTTATCAAAAAGGTTACATATTTAATCATACATATGTTTGTCACCCGCTAAACATACATGATTGAAATTGAAATGCCTTTTATATAAACATCTCCACTCTGTGTCAAATCTCAAAGCTAAAAATAAAACAGACACTTGAAAAAAGCACTGGAAGATCAAATTGACGCAAAGTGGGATAGCAATAAGCTATGGCAAAGGCAGCATTCATGATCACCGGAGTGAAGGTGGAGTTCATTGAATTTCCGGCAGTGGTGACACCTCCGTCGTCCACCAAGTCCTATTTTCTCGGTGGTGCAGGTATTTCTTTAATAATAAATAATAGTTGGATCTACTTTCTTATGTCGTTTTCACTGCTAGGAAAATTAAATTTAGAAAGATTAGTATTTAGTCACTAACGCTCATAAATTCTGTTACAAAATACTTCAGTAACGAAAAATCCGTAGTCATTTTTGGCCTCACAACGGGTTATGGAATAAATTCGTCACTAATTATGGCCATCCGTCATTAAATGGTGAGCAGAAAATTACATCATAATTCATACATAACTAATATTTCCATCACTGATTACTTCATGAAAAAGACTCTTCTCTATAAATTGTTCAAGTTTTTTTTTTTTAACAATTCGTTATTTAATAGAGCTCGTGATTAACTACTTAAAGTCAATTGCTTGGTTACAATACAATTTATTTAAGAGAAATTCTAACAAGCACTCTTAAAAGTTTAGTACAAACTTTCTCTTTAAAATTGTGTATTTAAAATATTAAAACATTAAAAACAACTTTTTAAACATAAAATTTATCAACTATTTACTTTTTTAAATCTTTAACAAATGTCATAAGGGGTATGTCAGGAAAAGCATTAGCTTAAAAAGAAAGATCAATAAAAACGCTAGTTTAAAATTCCCCAACTCCCTCTAACTAGTAGATGATCACTTTGTTGTTTAAGATATAACATGTACATCCAAACTATTGAAAGTAAAATTTATTAGGTCTTCTTCCTTTGAAGAACTCATATGGTGTTTAGTTCAATCACTTGCTACTATGTGTTAGTCCAAACTCATGAAAGTAAGATTTATCAGGTCTTCTTGGTATATATGTAGGGGTGAGAGGGTTAGATGTTGATGGAGAGTTTGTGAAGTTCACTGGATTAGGAGTTTACTTGGAAGAAAAGGCTGTAGCATCACTCACTCTTAAGTGGAAGGGCAAGACTCCGTCTCAGCTCTTCGAATCCCTTGATTTCTACAGAGATATCATCAAAGGTACGTAGCAACATATACTACTCTATAATGATAATATACCTCTAATAATTTGTTTTTTTTTGTTCCAAAACATTATTGATTTAGGAAACCAAAATATAATTAAACATGCTTTTCTATTTATACTTGCAAAAACTAAAAATATGTATTGAATGAATTTGGCTTTTATAAAATAAATTATACTTCTACTTGTATTTGCACATAGCCACATACTATTCACTAGTATAGAAAAGGATTTTTACATCGAGTGAAAAAGACTTTTCATATTGGATATCACCCGATGTGAAGTAAGGTTTTTTATGTTAGGTCCGCACCTTTTTACATCAGATATGTATTTATACATGGTGAAAAGTACTTTTACACATCGGGTATTTATTATCTTTCATCAACTTTTGTATATGTTAATAGAGCCATGCTATACGCAGCGATAATATTTATCAAGAATGAAAATAAGCCAATCAAAAGCAGGCTTTGAGCGGAAATCAGGGAGGTGCATGCTATTCAAACTGGAACCTTTTTAGACTCATCCTCACCTTTTGTCTTAGAGTCTGTTCATGACCCACCCTTTGAACCAAATCAATCTGCTGCTACTGAAATCATAAGCACAGATTTACCTAGCTCTTCAACACAAATCATTCCTCAACCTTTAACTACAAAGAGAAAAATATGGAAAATCCTAAAATAGTGGATGAGTAGCATACATGCCACATGTATCGTGAAACACTCGGGAAGCTTATTTTCGCTTTAAATAGCATTTTTGATGTTTATAATAAATACTCATTTGAGCAATGTTATATATCAAGAAAGAATTTATCAAGAAAGAGTTCCGAAATTAATGTTAACCAATAAAATCTCAGCCTGGCCAGAAATCATGGGTGGTAGGTGTTATGTATTTATTTTTTATTTTTTATGAAACGTTAATAATTAAGACTGAAATCTAAGGGTGATTATTCTGCTATGTCATTCTTGAATCCATCGCACTCATTTATTTATGGGTGTGTTTAGGTCCCTTTGAGAAGTTTATTCGATGTACAAAGGTGAGAACACTAGAAGGTAGTGAATATGTGAGAAAGGTGTCAGAAAATTGCATTGCCCATATGAAATTTGAAGGAACATATGGCGATGCAGAAGAAAAAGCCATTCAAGAACTTAGAGAAGCCTTCAAGGTTCAATTTTTTCCACCAGGGGCTGGTGTTTTCTTCAGACAATCACCAAATGGAGCATTAGGGGTTAGTATCATTAATATAACAAACTGCATTGAT
This sequence comes from Medicago truncatula, assembly GCF_003473485.1. Lineage (NCBI taxonomy): Eukaryota > Viridiplantae > Streptophyta > Magnoliopsida > Fabales > Fabaceae > Medicago > Medicago truncatula. Next base: position 56,036,511 of record NC_053042.1, read on the forward strand.
TTGAATATCCATTTTAATCAACACATTTTGATATTTCATTTTCTGCAAATTAATCACAGCTTAGATTCTCCAAAGATGAAACAATACCGGAACATGAGTATGTTGTTATAAACAACAAGCCACTTTCAGAGGCAGTGTTGGAGACCATGATTGGAGAAATTCCTGTTTCCCCTGCTTTGAAAGAGAGTTTGGCTACAAGATTTTATGAGTTTATGAAGATTGACAACTTCAACATTTGAAACTTATAATTATAAGCAGTCGTCTTTGATCTTGAAGGCGAGGTGATCTTTGATGCAAGATATAATGGACACATAGTCCATGTGAAATATAATTATAAGTCATAGATTTAATGTTAGTACTTTTTTGAATTAATTCTTCCAGCACTTTGTGGACTTGGTACGTCATTATTTAAAATGACGGATTTAGTTATTTCTGGTTGTTTTTTCACGTGTTTGTGCATCATTTATGAAATAAAAGAAAAAGTTTTGATTGAACAAAAATTAAAATTAAGATTGTCAAATGCAAAATGCAATGAGCAAAATTGAGAAAAAAGTTATCAAAGAGGAAACTAAAATAGAAAAACAATGCCTTAAAAGTTGACATGAACGGCGAACCACTTATGTGACATACACATTCTATAATTTCCTTACCTTTTCATTACCATATAAAGTTTTTTTTAGGGGACTATCATATATAGTTGTTGATACTTTTGGGCCAGAAAGGAATAAAGGACGGGAGCAATTTTCTTCCCCCCACATATCCAAAAATAACCGCACGTAGTATATATGATAAGATAAGATATAATCGAATGATCTATAAAACACTAATGAATGAGGGATAAAGATCATAGATATAAGCAAGATAAGAAGTACGGGTATTCATGAGATAGAATGTCAAATAAAAATGTATAGATTGATAAAAGAGAAATAATAACTATAAGGATGGTCTTATTTATAGACCTCAATTATACCGACTAGAGTTACTAACTACCTTAACACTTAACCACCAATTCTAAGTACCTTAACCAACTCCACCTATCTTCTAACTATTTAATGATTACAAGGTATAGTTTTCCTCATGGACAGTATTTCTGTTTTCAATGCACTTGCTCTAACACTAATGTGTTGGCATACCTTATGTTTCTGATTGCGAGTTTTGAGAGAGATAATGGTTTTTAGGAAGGAGCAACCGAAAGAAAAGAGAATATTGGGAAGGGAGAATTTTGAGAGTTTATTTTTCTTCATAATACAAAATCATCCTCATTTGTAGGAACTTAAAAATTGTACTCGATGAAGGTTGTTAGGTGTTTTAAAGGGTTTATATGACTTCTTCAAATTTAATATATTTTGTTTGAATATACTTAAAGTAAAAAATATAATGATCATAAACATTAATTTATCATTTTTCAAAAAATTACTTTTTCAAAAAAATATGAATGATTTCTCTATTTTTCCATATATTTCCCATAATTGATAACTCTGCTAGTGTTTGGTATACGACTCAATCTAAACTAGAAGCATGCATATATGGAAATCAAGGAAAAACATAGGTTTCAAATTTTTAAATATTTTTGGTTGATTTAGGTGTGCTCCATTTACTATAAAATAAAGGCTTAAATATTGCACTCGTCCCTGCAAATATGGCCCGTTTAAGTTTTGGTCCTTGTAAAATAAAAATTCAGAAATCAGTCCCCGCAAAATTTTTTGTTTTTGAAAATAATCCCTCCAAGGACTATTTTCAAAAACAAAAAATTTTGCAGGGACCTTTATAAAAAACAAAATATTTTGCAGGGACCAAAAACTACAAAATGGGTTCAATCAGCGTGCGCCACGTAGGCATTTTGATGACTTGTCATGACTTAAATGGGCCCAGGGGTATTTTTAAAAGATAAATTTTTTTGCGGGGACTGATTTCTAAATTTTTATTTTACAAGGATCAAAACTTAAACGGGCCATATTTGCAGGGACGAGTGCAATATTTAAGCCTAAAATAAATACCGAACAGACCGACACAGTGTATAATTAAAGCAATTTTGTGACTTATTAAATATTAAAAATTTAAAGTTGTTTAATCTCATTGCATCTTGAGTCAACAAATTGCAACGAGACTATACAACTTTGAAGCTTCAATATTTGACTAGCCCCAAAATTGTTTTACACATGCTCATACCCAACAATTTTATGGTGTTAAATAATTTTTCATCTTGATATTTGGTGAACAAAATATTATTTTGTATTTGTGGTAAAAAGTTGTGTCGTAGTTTAGTGAGCGGCAATAATTTCAATTTTTGTTGTATGTTCTTTGTCCTCGAGTTTGTACAATCCCTAAAACAGTTTTACAAAGTACAATTGAAGTTGTCCTATATAATTCTTTATTTTTTCAACGGATCGAACACATTCTTAGTTTTATCTATATGATTGAGGGGCATTGTTGTTTTTGTTTTTTTAACAATCAAGTTATCTAGATAAACATTTTGTTTTTTTTATTGGTAATGGTATGTAGGGGTGAGGGGGTTTAGATATTGATGGAGAATTTGTGAAGTTCACTGGAATAGGAATTTAATTGGAAGAAAAAGCTGTAGCATCACTCACTCCTAAGTGGAAGGGCAAGACTCCATCTCAGCTCTTTGAATCCCTTGAATTCTACCGAGATATCATCAAAGGTAACAACATACTACATAACTAATTTTTAACTGCTACACTAAGATCATGGCCAAAATTTTAACTAATTTTTAATTGTCAACTTCAGGATTTAAATTCTCCACATTGCAGTAAAAAAATTGTTTCGAACTATTGCTCATATTGAGTGTGACCACATTCTATATTGAATATGTATAGAAATTAGTTAGTTGTTGACAAATACAGAATTAATATACACGTGTATACATGAATGTGAATATAATTGCACAACTGCACATGCACCTTAAAGATTAACTTTCATCAACAGTTGTAATTTGTTGATAATATGTACTCGCGTATTTATGGGAGTGTTAATTGGTTCGAAGTACAAAGGTGAGAACACTAGACGGTAGTGAATATGTGAGAAAGGTGTCAGAAAATTGCATTGCCCATATGAAATCTGAAGGAACATATAATAGACACAGATATAATAAACACACAATCCATGTGATATCTATAAGTCATTGGTTTAATGTTACCTTCTTTTCTAATGCATTTCCCTGCACTTTCTGGACTTCTATGTACACCATTGTGATTGGCTTAATTATTCCTGTTTGTTTTTTCTTTCATTTGTTTGTGCGTCATTTATGAAATAAGAAAAATATTGAATCAACGTAAATTAAAATTAAGATTATCATAAACCAAAGGCAATAACCAAGCATAAAATGAGAAAATGTTAACTAAAAATTAACAAGCAATGCTTAAAAGCTGACTTGAATCCCATACCGTGACATACACCGCATACATTCGGTATTCTTTGGATGGGATTAGTACTACCTACTTGTACTTAATCTTGTATGTATGTTTAGATTTAGTATCACTTTTACTCATTCCTTTTTATTCAATAAAATTACCTTTGTTTAGATTTAGTACTTGTAATATGATCCCAACTCCCACCATATATAATACTAATATTGGATGTCTGGGGGAAAAAAATTTGTGGAAATCAATTATTCCTGCAAATAAATTTTCAGAAACTGATATAAACATATAAATGTTACATATCTTACCTCTTTTTCTAGAATAATATTACAAACAAACACAGACAAACAAACGATCTTTATTAGTACATTGAGAAGCCAGTCCCATTGAAGTAATTTGAAAGTACACCTAAGATAAAATCTCCGCTTGGTCTTTATTGCAGAATAGAACTTTCAGCTTCTTCCGTTTGTTGATATACTCAGTTGTTAGCATTACCACCCTCTTTGAATAACTTGGATAATCTGGAGGCCAAACTCTGTTTTGCTGCAGGGGAGACGCCATGCGCACCTATCATTGACTCAAGCACAGCTTGTGAAAGTAGTTTATTCTCTATAACTGCTGTCTCAACCTCTGGAATAGATCCATCTTTTGAGAAACTTATCTGTTCCAATTACAAAATATATTTTTAACTAAGATTGTGAAATTAAGAGTACTAATATTATTACTCAAAAACAACAGATAAAAATGCAGAACAAATAATATATTAGACTCTAAATTTTGGTGTTACTAACCGTTAATGATCCTAATCCTTTGGGTGATACTGTGAAAAGGATAGAGGAGCCTGGTGGAAATGTTTCATCTTTGAAAACAGAAACAAACTTGTCTATTGCTTTAGCTTCTTCATCAGTATAAATCCCAAGAGACTTCCAAATGGCTACACAATTTTCAGACACTTTCTCTGAATATTGGTGTCCCGTCAACGGCAAGATCATTGTCACCCGCATGAATTTCTCAAATGGACCTACAACAGATAAGACTTTCTTAGTTTGCTAACATTTAAGCTTCATTACGAGCCAGAATACTCATGTTTGTTTTGACATAAGCTATAAATTGCTTTCATAAATAAGCTAAAAGTAATTACCTGTAACGATGTCTCTGAAGAAGGGAACGGTATCCGTTAATTCATGAGCAGATCTGGCCTTCCATTTCTCTGCAAGATATGGAACAGCGATATCCTGCAAATAAACACCAATGGCGGTGAATTTGACGAATTTGTCTTGAATTTGAATGCCTCTCTCTCCTGCACCGCCGAGGAAGAAGTTGTTGGTGGATCCGGGTGGTTTCACGGTGGGAGGGAATGCGTAGTTCTCGATCTCCAAAGCTGTCACTGACGGAAGTGCCATTACTAACGGTGTTGAAGTTAAACTTAGAATTCGTGAATTGTATAGTAGTGTGGTTGTAGTAATATAATATAATACAGGTTGTATGTAATTAAGTGGTAGGTAGGCGTGAATGATGTGAAAGAGTTGAAAATGTAGAAGAGAACGACAGGTAGTCGGGTACACGTACACCCCAAAGCAACCAATCAAAAATTCAAAATCCCTTACCTACCTTCTCACACATAATCATACTACTCTTCTTCCATTCACTATCAACATCAACAATGGACATAATTCATTTAAGATAGGAGGTCTACATAGAGACCTAGTTTTTATTAGATATATTATACTCAATAATCTATATCTATATTATATACAATTGCAAATGCTTTTCTTCACTTGGTAAATGATGATTAAATTTTCCAATTTTCATAACACTATAATATAAGGCAATGTTAATTGGCAAGGTTAAATTTTCCATTGGTCTTTTCTCTGTCCTCATTTAAATTTGTTAATTTTTTTTTTATTTGATCAAACAAAAAATAATTCACACAACTTCTTTCAATTAAATAGTGCATCACACATTTTTCTTATACTTTGACATCATTGTCTCATTCTAACTCTAATGTAAGCTCCTTAAAAAAAACTCTAATATAAGATATACAGATTTCTACATAAATAATTTATGATTCTCCAATTTTAACATTAATTTTTTTTATTTGATTCTCAATTTCAATAAGTTGATTCTACCATTAATGTTGTTTTACATTTGTTTATCAGATTTTAAATGGTGTCATCCTCTCCAATAGGAAAAATTGATATATGTGACATGCACACACGACAAAAACAACAAAAAAAGTCACATTCAATCATTTTAAACGAAAAAATTATAAATATGATTCGTCGCAAAAGAAAAAGAGTTGTGAAAATTATTTCGCAATTGGTTCTTTATTTCAAAATAAAAAATTAAATAACTCTTAAGATGGATAAAAGTTAACAATCCATGAGGGTCACTTGAACAAAAAAATTACCCTACAAATAAACATGTAGAAGAATAGTGTACAACAAAAAATTAAGAGAATATTAGTGAAATATTAATTAGAATGAATCTAATTATTAGTGAAAATGAGTGACAAAAAACATGTAGAAAAATTATTATAAAATTGTGTAGCAGAATATTATTGAGAGAGAATTGTGTTGATTTGAAATTGCCACATGATGTGATTTTAATGCATATTCCTTTTCATTAAAATCTAATTACTACAAAAAAAAAAGTAGATTTTTTGTACCTACATGATTTATTCCTTGTTTATTTCATGGTTGAGCATATGTGGTTGGACTAAAACTGTCATTTATGTGCGTTTCTGGAGTTGGAAATAGGGAGATATGACTAAAACTGCAAAAAAAATATAGTTTAGGGACGATTTTGTTCGATTTAAAAGAGGTAGGACCAATTTCATGAGTTGGTCAAAATGATAGAACCAAAAGAGTAATTAAGCCTTATATATTTGTGGATACGTTACTATTCATTTATGTATCAAGAGCTTAATTTTGTATGAACTATCTTTTTTTTGAAAAAGCCAAAATGAAATTATATAACAATGCAGTCTCTAGAGCACAATGTGTGCCATAGAGATTACAACAGGAGCCAAGAGTTGCAACAAAACAACCAACCCAACAGAGCTACATCAGCCTATACCCAAACACACAAGAGGGCATGACCACCACTGCTGAGTACCAAACACAAAAATAGCTTTTTTATCTTTCAACCAAGCTAAGGACAACATCTTGACCTTGTCTAACAAACGGGGAATGAAAGTTATTACATTATTAAACGGACAACATATTTGATTTTATTTCCAAAATATTTTTAAAAAAATCGTATTTTCGGTTAGCTTTAATTTTCCCTTTCATATGCACAAAGGGTTGAGTTTTTGGGTGAGAAAATAAATAGAGTGTTTGATCTATTTTTATACTAACACAAAGAAGAAGGGGACAAAAAGTCTAAACCTTCTAGATGAACACAAAATGACAAAATAAAAATAAGACTTCTTTAATTGTAATGTTCCCTCTTTTTCCTAGAATTTTAAGGTATTATTGATGTACCCATTCTGATCCTTAATATAAGAAACAAAATAAAAAATTATCAAAACCAATATAATCATTAATTTTTTTTTTGAAGAAATTAAATTAGCCCATCCAAATTGACACCAGAGATAATCGAACCTGAGATCTTAAGGAGGAGCACACTCCCAGATCCCAAGCCAATACCACTAGGCCAACACCAATATAATCATTAATTAATGTAACTTTTTAGATATTTTTACTAATATACCCTCATAAAAAATACACCCACTAAGATAAAAAAGAGAATCATTAAATGAAGGATAAAAATGTTTTTAAGCAATAACTATACCTTAAAAGATGTGACATTTTCTTATAAACAGGGCCACAATTTTTTTTAAAAACCCACAAGAAATATTTAAAAAAATATATATATGTTATATAATATATGCAAAATAATTTTTGGAAAAACATTTTCCGTGCAAGGCACGGGTCTCAAACTAGTTCTTCCACAATAGGCTATCTAATAACTACCAAGTCAAGAGAGATCCTCGTTGAGATAGTCTAAATATTTCATTTAAATACTTTCTATTATCATATTTATAAGCAAATATTCACTTTTTATGTATTAATTAATTAATTAATTAATGTATTTGACTATATTACAATTCGTATCCATTAATTATTCTATGAATATGAAAAAGAAGTATAATTTGTTTATAAATGCGATCAAATAGAGTATTTTTAAAAGAATTTCCACCCACTCAAGCTTAATGTATACACTCAACAACTTTTCTAAGAATCCTCGATCCTCTGTTGGCTGGCTTTTTAGTTTTGTTTTTTCCTTGTACTTATGTCTTTTTTATAAAAAATAAAAATAACATTTCATATGGGATTTGCTAGATGCTTTGTACTATTAATCATTTTTGAGCAATTGTACTATTAACCATGTGTCTGGTAAGTTTTGTTTTATGCTTTAATGGCCATATATTTTTAATTTTTAATAGTGTAAAAGTTATCTGCAGGTTATTTGTTTTTGTAACAACCGATTTCTTTTAACATGTTTCATGTTTGCCTTTTGATTAACTTTCCGTTGGTAATTTGTTTATGATGCTATAGCTATTAACCATGTTTGCCTTGTAATTAATGCTTTAATTTTTCTTGTAAGTTTTTTTTTTGAAGAATCATAAAATAACAACCTTTTATTAATAATAACAATTATTTATTAAAAATTTATATATTTAATATAAAATACATAAGTTGCAATGCATATTTACTATTTTAAACTTCTTAACATGTTCAAACTTGTTCATGATAAAAAAAAATCATTTTAATAAGTATTTAAATAACGGTGCGACTTATTGTGTGATATAATATTTAAGTAACATAAATTGCAAGCATCAATCGCAAATATTGTCGGAGTGGGAGAAACCAGCATCAAAGAGAAAATAATTGTATTATGAGACTAAAAAAAAATCATTTATTTATTTCTATTTATATGAGTGTGTTCAAACTTTTTTATTTATGTTTATACCCAAATAAGACTTGCCCGTATGCTAAAATTCATGTAAATAGGATGAATTCTCCAATTTGAATGTTATAGAAGAGATGTCACTCTTAGAGAACAAACTTTAGAAGAGCATTTAAGGAATGACCCGATTTCAACATTCACAACAACTTTTGAATCCACTAATTTGAACATAACCCACTTCAAATCCATGTCTTGAGCCGAATTAATAAGTAATTTTAACACACAAAGGTCAATCCACACGCCTCATTGTAAGAGCCTAAATCATCATTAAAAAAAAAAAAAAACTTATAACAAAGTGGCCATTAGAGTCTGGAATAATCCTTCCACGGGAAGATTTTCTACTGGAGTTAATATGTGAGTCATCGACGTTAATTTTGAAGCAATCTACAATAGGGGGTTGCCAAACAACGTTGATCAATTGTCGAGAGTAGAGAGTCACTAGGATCCATCCATGCACATATTTTATTGGTAAATTTACTCCTCCAGTATTGTCCAACCGAATAGCCCAGCAAGATAATCAACGCAAAAATTAGTCTTATATTAAAATAAATTCGCCAAGAAAGAACAATCATTTATCAAATTGAGGATATCAAACGAGATAGCAAATAGCAGTGCATCGATTTTCAAGCCAGTAACCAACAAGTGCAAGAACAAAAAGTGATGTTAATTCACTAAGAAATTTTATGTATTGTCATACATGATAATGAACTAAATATGTAATTTTTAACATAACAAAAATTTAAACAATATGTAATTTATAAATTTATTTCATATATTTTAATTTGTTAATATTATTGCGGAAACAAACAGACTATTAGATTTAGAACAAGAAAAAGTTCCAATGAAATCATTTGAAAGTAAGATAAAATCTCCTCTTGGCCTTTATTGCAGAACAGAATCTTCATCTTCCTCTTTGAATAACTTGGATAATCTGGAGGCCAAACTCTGTTTTGCTGCAGGGGAGACGCCATGCGCACCTATCATTGACTCAAGCACAGCTTGTGAAAGTAGTTTATTCTCTATAACTGCTGTCTCAACCTCTGGAATAGATCCATCTTTTGAGAAACTTATCTGTTCCAATTACAAAATATATTTTTAACTAAGATTGTGAAATTAAGAGTACTAATATTATTACTCAAAAACAACAGATAAAAATGCAGAACAAATAATATATTAGACTCTAAATTTTGGTGTTACTAACCGTTAATGATCCTAATCCTTTGGGTGATACTGTGAAAAGGATAGAGGAGCCTGGTGGAAATGTTTCATCTTTGAAAACAGAAACAAACTTTTTTATTGCTTTGGCTTCTTCATTAGTATAAATCCCAAGAGACTTCCAAATGGCTACACAATTTTCAGACACTTTGTTTGAGTATTCTTGCCCTGTCAATGGTCTGATCATTGTCACCCGCATAAATTTCTCAAATGGACCTACAACACATAACACCGATCGCAAGTTAAGTGTATATTTAGTTCTACGTTGATAAAAATTGATTTTGAAATAAATGATTATGTAAAATTTATTCTGCTTAAAATTGAGTTGAAGGTAAAATTATTTATATTTATATACATTCGTGTAAATGTGACTTGAACAATAAATTTGAGTATAAAACTCAATTCTAGTATTAGAAGCTATAATTTTTAACTTCAAATAAAATCAACTCTAGAGACAATAATTTCTAGTGTAGAGGAACCAAACATATCAAAATCTATTTTGCTTCCCTAGACTCTATTTTACCTCTTTCAAATTAAATTGGAATCAAACTTGCACTAATAAAACTTATGTACATATCATAAGTTGGTTTCATACATTCTCTCAAAGAGTCTCGGTCTCACAATTAGTGCTTATACAAATAAATCAATCTAACTAAGCTCAAATTTTCCACATATCTCACTGTAGTGTCACTTTCATAATACACTATTTCCAAACATATTGTCATCTAAGATAAATGGTGAGACCTAATTGAATTATAGTGTGCATGCTAGTATCATATTCATGCATTTTAATGAATTTAATCATTGTTTCTGGAATGATTATAAGTCTACTATGTAGGAAATTATTATTATCAATATTTTATAGTTTAATGGACATGCATGGGTATGATACTAATATGTACCATCTATGATTAAATTTATAAAATTGCCCATGACAATGAGAGAGGTATCTACCTGTAACAATGTCCATGAAGAAGGGAACGGATTCTGTTAACTTGTGAGGAGGTTTACCCTTCCATTTCGCCGCAAGATATGGAATAGCGATGTCTTGCAAATAAACACCAATGGCGGTGAATTTGACGAATTTGTCTTGGATTTGGATACCTCTCACCCCTGCGCCGCCAAGGAAGAAGTTGTTGGTGGATCCCGGTGCCTTCATGGTCGGAGGGAATACTATGCTCTCGATCGCCAATGAGGTCACAGACGGTGTAGCCATTGCTCCCTAATTATAGCATGATTTCGAGATTATTATGTTCTTGACAATATAATATTGCATTGTTTTGTGAATTGTGATGTTGTGGTATATAGTTGAATGTGAAGTAATTGAAAATGGTGAATAGCGGGTATATATGCGTACATCCAACACTTAGACCAACCTAAAAACACTAAGGTCTAGTTTAGCAAGTGTACACCTTTTTATATGGGAAAAAATCATTAATATATATATATATATATAAGAATCTATTTGTTTATATGTAAGAGAATTAGTTAGATATAAAGGGAAAAAAAAACATGACAAAAGGAAAGAGTATAGAATGAGAGAAATTACAGAGAGAAAAAAATGGATGAGAATCAAAATATATCCAATTTTATGGCAAGGTAGAGAAACACATAAACTGAATCGACTTTCCGGTACGGTTGTTACAATTTCCGACACAGTGGTTACAAAATGAGACTCCGTGGTCGCCGGCAAAAGTGTTGTGGTCATGATTTTTTTGTGGGTTTTGCAGAGGAGGTATATATGTGGGAGTGAGTATTAATGAGGTGATATTTTTTTGAAAAGACAAGTGTTTTGGACGAGATCTGTCTCAGAAGGTGAAGGTTAATATTATTAGTGTTGATTGATGATTTGGAAGAAAAAAAGAGAAAGAGATAATAAAAAATACAATAGTGATTACTCAAAAAGTGTATACTTTTTGAAGTTTTTTTTTTTTAAGGAATAATTTTTGAAGTTATAGGCTATATTCATATATTTACAGAAATATCAAATTTTTAATAATATATAGAAATCTTTCTTCAAAAAATAATATATAGAAATCTAACTACATGTATGTATATAAGTCTTGATGTGTTTCCCCTTAAAAAAAAAAAAAAAAGTCTTGATGTGTTTCCCCTTAAAAAAAAAAGTCTTCATGTATTTATGATGATTTAATACTATTAACCATGTGTCTCGTAAGTTTTATTTTATGCTTTAGCGGTCATATATTTTTAATAAGTATACAAGTAACCGTGAGACTTTCCCTCAAAAAAAAAAAAAAAAGTAACCGGGAGACTTTTTTTTCTAGAGGAAGTAACCCTGAGATTTTTTTCTAAGATAGTAACCGTGAGATTTAAAGTGTGACATACAATATAATACATAACATATACATTTGGATATTTAGATGAACAGTTATTTTGAAAAGAGAGCTTCAGCTCTATTTTTTCTTGCCAATTTTTTTTATATTTCTTTTAAAAAGACAAAAAAAAATATCCAAAATTCATTTTTTATTAATATTTTCGACAATATATAATATATTTTTCTCTTCCCTATCATTGACTTTATTTTTTTTATCAATTCCGTTGTTGTTTGTCAAGACTAATAAGATTCATGTGAATGTGTGAAAGACTAATTATATGTTTGGTTTGGCATCGAACCACCATTTTTAGCGTTTCATAGCACTTCCACCGTGAAAAAATAGAAGCTATAAATAGTCACTTCAAACTAGACGTACTTTGTTGCAACTTCATTGCTAAAACAAACACTGCATAAGTTGAATATAAAATTAAGGAAAATTATATTGTGAATCGTTTTGATTTTATAGACGAAAGTCATGAAGCACACCTGAGAAATCAGCAACCACATCAGAGAAGTTTCCAATGTGATAATAAAATCCTTTAATATACCACTAGAAGGATTCTCGAGAAGTGTAAGACTCATCCTCTAATTATTTGAGTCTACTATGTCTAATAGTAAACTCTAGTAACACATGGGTTTCTAAATAAAGAAGAGAATAAATAACTATGATCTTTATTTAAAACTCATTTTGAATTTACTATGAGACAAATCGATGAGTTAGCTTTCTTGCTAGAACGGCAACATCTTTTATTAGTTTTTATATCTTTATTGATATCTGACATATAATGAAAAAATATAAGTGCCTTTTAGTAATAAAATAAAATAGTGCACTATAATGTAAGAATCAAAAAAGATAAAGAAGATTTAGATTGAATAAGTGAAATGAGGATTTATTGTAAAAAGTCAATTGAGGATTTGAATACTTTACTTGTGCAGCGGGCTATAGAGCCATAACCAGCTGATCAATGTTAAAAATATACTTTGGGATTCGTTCATGCAATTAATTAAGCAAAGTCGTCTATTATAATTCAAGTTCAAACATGCAAGAGATCAGATCTAATTTGCACATGCAGCTGCCTGCAGATTGAGCAGCATTTTTTTTATATTGAATCTACAAGCCATAGCATGTAATAAAGTGTTGATATTATTAAACAAATTAGTATTGAATCTGCGACTGTTCACATGTGTAATAATACTTGGCATACTATAACAAGTTGCATTCAATACAAATCATATTTTTTTACTAACAAGTTGCATTGAAGCAAATTAACGAAATTACATTTAAGACTTTATTATATATATATATATATATATTATTAATTATAAAGAATATAAACACCAAATTAGTATGGTGATTAATTTAATTTAAGCAGTGGTAGTGTTTGATATTGGAGCATTGACGAAATGGCAGTTTGTCCTGATTTCACCTTCAGTGCCAGTAAGTGGACTAAGCATTGACATCTTAAACATTGCATCTGCAAAATCTTTTTTGAAACGTCCAAAATTTCTGCTATATCTTCTCACTTGAGCGTTTGTGGATGTTCCATTACCAAATAGTTGCTGATCAGAGTGTATCAGACCCTTACTTTTCACCAAGTTTTGGTAGTAACCATTATCAAAATCATGAGCCTCTGGTTTGGAGGAGTCAAAAGGAGAGAAATTGTCATCACCCCCTTCAAAAGGACACTCTGCTTGCATTTTTGCAGCAAATGCTGGATCTATGTTTGTTTCATTGTATATCCTTGCTCTGAAAAATCTGCACCTTACTAGACCTATTGTGTGAGCACCTGACCAACCAACAAAACCATCAAAACTGTTATATACAAAACAGACACATGTCAGTGTGTCATGTACGGTGTTTAATTTGTCTTTCATAAATAAATATGTCATTCATCGATTTGGATTTCATGAAGTTAGAACTACTGCATGCATTCATGCACTCGCCCCGGCCATGTGTAGATTTCAAGTTCGATATTTTAGATTTTGAAATAAAAATAAAAAATTACTTGAGATCATCTCGGACCATCGATCGGCCTACGTGTAATGTGTCAACTAAATGAATGCGTGCACTATTACTACTAATTAATTACCTGATAGGGTAACCATTTCTTCGGCTGTGAAACCTTTCTTGGCAAAAGCAGTGATAAGGCCATCAAGATTCAAAAAGGGAGCAGGTAACGTATTAGCTTCACTTAAGTTTGCTGTTGTTGAATCTCTTCTGCCTAATAGTACATTCCATCTTTGTCCACCAAGCTATACATAATTTAATCTTAGTTATTATCAAATTAATTAATAAGAATATTGTATAGATCAAATGTGTTTGTAATGTATATATTTACCTCAGCAACACCGTCCCTAGCAGCAAGGGCTAAGATGTCAGAACAAGAGACAGTATTGGGACACATATCCTCCAATTGAGATTTGATGTCATCTATTAACTCAAAACCTCTTAGCGAATTTGCATTTGGAAATGCGTTCTTCTCTCCTGTGAAATTTGATGTGTCGTCTAACAATGCTGATGCATCACATCCCTGCATGTATGTGTATAGTACATGATATATATATATATATATATGTCGTAACCCGGTTTCCAGAGAAAAGAGAACTCTGATAATCTAAAGTTTGAGTCCTAGGGCAATATTAGTGAAAATATTTAAACATATGCAACATTATATATTATGTATATTCACATGTACGTATCAAATTAATTAATATATAGTATATGAAAAGAAATGAGAGTAATTAATTACTTGCACAAAGCAGTCATGGAAATGGAGACGAAGCAAGGATGCTCCCATACGTCTCTCATTCATCACAGCATCCTGCACTGCTTTCCTAATTGTGCGAACAGCTTTTGGACAAGTTTTACCATAGAAATTTTCTGATAACTCAGCTGAAGTATTCATCCCAATCATACATGTAATTAATAGCAAACAAAAGAAGCCTTTAACAGAACTTAAAGCCATTATTGCAAAATGGAATTAATTGTAATGTTTGTAATAAGTTGTAACTAATATTTGCATGGATGTGATTATTGGCATGAAATGCAAAGGTTTATATAGGAGCCTTCAATTTGCAACATACCCTTATGGTCAACAATGCAAAATTCAAAGAATGGAATAAAATTGATTTGACTATTGCAATATGGGTAATATATGGATCGAGGATATATCATATATGTGAAGACTTGCAAAGTGCAATTGCAAATGTTATAGCTGTATATCTTATCAAATAATTTTTTGACTTCATCAAATTTTTTACACATATTTTGATTGCAAAACACTGTACTTAACCTACAAGGCCGGATCCAGCCAACTGAAATAAAATCATTTGTTTATAGTCGCCACTATTACAATGCTTGAATTTCTCATCTTTATTGGTTTCTGATCCTTAATTTCTCTTTTGTTTGCTGGCCAAAATGAAAAACTATATAGATCTTAACTACTAAATGTCAACGCTTCTGCTCTAATAAAATATATAGATCATGCACTAAAAGGTTTTCTTTGTAAGAATAAAACAATTAGAGGAATAAAACCACTCCAACTCTTGTAGAGCTCCTAGTCTCACATTATTGGTTTTCCATAAATAAAAGTCATGTCTATAATGCAACACAATTAATTAGTGACCTACAAAAATAAGAAGATACAGTTAGGAATTATTTGAAGAAAAATATTAAAAGATGACAAATAGTGTTTTTACAGAATGAAATATTAAATAGACCGGCAAACAAGAGCAAACATGCGTGTTGAAGGATAAAAATCAAATTAACTATTCCTTGCTTAAATTAAATTTGATAACTGGAATGAGTAACAATATTTGTTTATTAATTCGCCAATTGATATAAATGTTTTGTCATAATAAATAAAGGGAACTTCTACGGTACACTCACAAAGTGAGGTGTACCGGTACTCTTGTTTCATAATTTTATAAATTAACGATCATTTTTTGTGAAATAAATAACTATTTATCAACATTTATATTTTATAGAATATCATTTCATAAGAAAAAACATCATTTCATTGTTTATAAGAATTTTAGTAATATTTTTACATATTATCGTAAAAAAATAATCAATGTTCTCAATTATGAGTGATAAAAATTCAAAAAAATATTAATTTTATTACGTTGACACTTTTGATGAATAAGATTTAGTTATTATAATTATAAATGATAAAAAAAAATATTTTTTATCAAAAAAACAACTCATTTAACTATTAATTTAAAGAGTGGGTGTACTGGTACACTCAAATATATTGGGTGTACAATAGAATTTACCATAAATAAAATATTTAATTACATTATAGAACTATAAATCCATTTTTGTCATCTTGAATAAGCATTTTATTAAGGGACATCTTGAATAAGCATGGTGAGGGTAATGAGGTCAACTAATATATTTTTTTTTTAATTAGGTCATTCCATTACGGTTGTCTAACATCAATGTATCAGAATAACTCAATCACAAAAATTATGGGACTTAATTATAATTCTTTATTGGTTTAAATATGTTATTGGTCCATGCACTTTCATCAGATTTTGGCATTGGTCCCTGCACTTTTTTTTGTTTGACATTGGTCTCTGCACTTTGTAAAAATATTGGTATTAGTCCCTCTGTTAAAAAAAAAATACAAAACCAACAGAGTGCCGCGTGGCCCAATCATTTCACGCCACGTGGCACCAATACCAATATTTTTACAAAATGCAGGGACCAATACCAATAGTTTTGTATTTTTTTAACAGAAAGTTAATAGAGGGACCAATACCAATATTTTTACAAAGTGCATGGACCAATTCCAAACAAAAAAAAGTGTGCCAAAATCTGATGAAAGTACAAGGACTAAAAGCATATTTAAACCTCCTTCTTTATTTTAGGGTTAAAATAGTTTAGGGACTACATGGTGGTAAAACCTAAATAAAATACCTCAACTTGATTTTTATAGTTCATAAACACAATTTACTAGAATCCTGGCTGACACTAGAGAATAGAGCCCCTAAATTAAGGGCTTCATAAATAAATAAAAAATTAAAGGGAAAATGTAATTTTTAGTGGTTATTAATTATCTAACTAGTTCATTATTTCAGAAACATACTATCTAACTAATACATTATTTCTTGTCAAAAAGAATAAAATAAAACTAATACATTATTTGATAACGATTAACACTTTTCTCCTTCTTTTAAACCCCTCCAAATGGATGGTTTATGGTCAATTTTGGCTTGAAAGCACACACTCCAAATTGTTTCATTCTTCCTCTTTCAATTTAATGAATGATTTTCACATTTTTAGTCTTTTTTTAGTATGTTTTTGTGATTTCGTCGCTTTTGCGCAGTGTTGTTTGTTTTGATTTCTCATCTTTATCCGATGTTTTTTTTCTTCATCTTAGTCTGATGTTTTCTTGATTCATATTGAAATATTAACTTTGATTCAATGTGGATCCAATTAATAATATTGGCATCTTCAATATTAGCTCCGGTGGCATGGGTATTGCACACTTAAATATAATCATATTGTAGACTGATGTATTTTGTTTTTTTATTCTATTAAATGAAAGTTGCGAGTTTGTTTTCAGATTAAACCTTTTTAGTTTTAGCAAATTTGAATTTTTGTTGTATGAATGGCTTTATCAACCTGTATGAATGAATATCTTTATTTTTTTAATTAAAAAAATAGTACATTATTTGGGTGTAAAGAAATTTGGTTTAGCCTAGGCTACCTTTGAAGAATTGTGGATGATTTACACATCAACCAATCAAAATTAGTTCATGGATTAATTTACAAGTGGAACCCACAAACTCACGATTGATTGATGGGTAATCTATCCACAGTTCATCAAAGGTGAGAATTCTCTAAAAAAGTAAGTTAAAAAGAATTTAGAGGATGCGTGAGTAAATTGTCAATTTTACCTTATTTTGGATTATATAATTTAAAAGATTTCTATGATATTTCGAATTATTTTTATTTGAATCCTGTAAAAACTCATAAAAACGTACAAATTACCATAGTTCCTACAATTTTATTTTAAAAATAGTTCAAACAACATAATCTAAAAATGATATAAACATCTCGTATTGTATATCCGAATTGTGTTAAACCCTCATTTTGACACATTTTAGATTACTATAATCAAGCATACCTGATCTATGTGATATAAAATAAGAAATGCGTTAACTAATTTAACGTATGGCTATTACCTTGTAAAATAAGGAATACGATTAAATCATTTAACGTGTAAATAGCTGCGTGATTTAATTTAACGTTGGTTTGTATTGTTAATTTTCTTAACATACACGTGATTTAAGTTTACATATAATTTAAGATTAGAATTTTGAACTACTTGTAGGAACCGCAAACCCAGAAAAAGAAAATCAATAGTATATATATAAAGTAAAGTTTTTTTATGTCACGTGTCACTTCCACGTTTATTCGCAATATTTTTATTATTTTTCTATTTTTTAAAACCAATATTTAATTTAGCATAAATATTGCAACATACATTTAATCTCATCTATTAAATATTTTACTTATCTTTTTATTGAATCCCTAATATTTTATGTAACAAAAATATCTCAGCAAATTACATACGATACATCATCAATCAATCAATTGTATATATATAAAGTAAGGTGTTTTATGTCACGTGTCACTTCCACGTTTATTCGTAATATTTTTATTATTTTCCTATTTTTAAAACCAACATTTAATTTGGTTTAAATATCTCAACGTACTTTTCTTACGTGTTTCAAATTAAAGTTTACTTTGTATATTAAAAATTGTTTGCAAATGTTTATTTTTTTTTTTATATTTTGGACTTTTAGAAAGAAAAAAAATATGGGACTATCAAACACACCCTATAATAATTCAAAACTAATAATTAACGATGTTGTTCCTGAAGTTCAATAACTCCAAACCAGGTACTCACAAATTACTAATCGAACAAAAATCTTTAATTAGGAGATCCAGTTATATATTATTTTATATAACACAACAATTGTATAATTTTATAAATTTAATAACGATTATGGATTTATGTGAGTCCGAAAACTTAAAAAAAAAAAAAAAATATTCTATATGTGTTAATATTTTTACTAAATCCCGTTATTTTATCTGTATGTGCATCTATAAATTTACAAGTATTTATAATATGGTTTATTTTATTATATTCGTGTGTATTTATCAAGATATTCGTCACATACCAATCCGTGATAAAATTTATTTGTGGATATCATACATAAAATTTTTTGATCTTCTTAAAATATGTCTAACTCGGACAATGCCGGATAAATACACTGGTATCTCTAGAAAATCATCTTTGAAAACCCAGAAGTTCACACCTATAAAATGGAGTAGTAGTAAAAGATCTTATAGTTTAATCTTTGATCTTTTATTGTGCTTAATCATATTTGATGATGGATGTTTGTGAGAGAGGAGGATGTCTAGATTGAAACTAGAATGAAAGACGAAAAGATGATTTTGAGAAATGTCCATGAATAGGGGTAGTTTTGGACTTTGGTATTAATGCATTATTATCAAATTTTAATTAATTTTGGGTGTAACCATATATTTTTGGGGTGTGACTAGACAAATTCATTTGAAATTGATCATTAAACCCACAAAATTAGAAATATTATTTGCTTTACCAAGGTAAATTACGTGGCCATTTTGCAGAAGTAATAGATATTTCTTTTAGAAAACAAATAGTCCCTCGCGATAAATAGCATAGCTCAAACAAATAGAAAAATGCTAGATAGAGCGAAAAAAAATTATCCCGACTGTATATTCTTACATAGTTACCTCACCTATCCGCCCCGACTGTTTTGCATAAATAAATTCCAGAATTAAATGATAAAGATAATTGTTCAATGAAAATCGGTAGTGAGAAGAAAGAGGAGGGGTCCACATGTTCCCAAAAAAGGAATGGGCATCACATTTTTTCTATCGAGTTAGTCCCTCGCGATAAATAACATAGCTCCCCGTAATAGATATTGTCAGTCTAGAATATACGCATGCCTGAAATAATTTATTCTAACTTATTTTCATAAACCATTTATAATGACTTATAAAAACAACTTGTTCCTAGTATGAAAATAACTTTTATCATGAAAATAACTTGTACGTAAATATTTATAGGTTAAATATATCTAAAGGTCTTTTAAGTTTTTCATTTTTCCCAAAGTCGTCCTTTTAGTTTTTGAATCGTTTCAAACAAGTCCTATTGTAAATAGCATAGTTGGTAATTGCTTCCTTAAACTCATCTTTTCTATCAAATTTGGCTCTTAACACCCACTTAAAATTAGTCATCTTTTTAGGCATGACAAATAGTGGATAATGCTCTTTGTTGCTATCATCTAAATCATCACCATCATTCTCTAAAAGGACTTGTTTGAAACGATTCAAAAACTAAAAGGACTTGTTTGGGACTTTTGAAACTTAAAGGACGACTTTGGAACTTTTGAAACTTAAAGGACGACTTTGGGAAAAACAAAAAACTTAAAGGACCTTTAGATGCATTTGACTATATTTATATGATTAGCGCTTCTTTTAACGTATATTTTGTTGGAACAAAATGTGTTTTACAATAAACCTTAATGAGTTTTGATGATAACAAGGTATTAAAAATTGTCAATTGGTTATTGCTAATATTTGTTCAAGTGTACAGGACCATAGACAAAGTTGATCAATTTAATAGGTCTTGGAAGAACAAAAGAGAGCAAAGGAATCAACGTGAAGAGAAACCTAGAAGCATCTGAAGATTTGCCTCTGAAGACAAAATGCATCTGATGACGTCATCAGAAGCAAGACCTTCAGAAGCTAATTGTTCAGAAGCTATACAAACATCAGAAACTGAAGTTGATCAGGAGATTTAACCTGAAGTTTCAAATAGCTGTCTAGTGGATTCAACCTCATCTAAGAAAGCGAAAGACTAAAAGGGAAGGTGCCAACGTTCACTTGAAAAGCACTGGGTGCTTGTCCTTCATTGAAGAGTTGACAAAGTACAATTGTACAACCACTACCTCCACAACTCTGCTTGTGTCTACGCTACAAGACAAGATAATAGCTCTGCCTGCAGAAATGTCCCTTCAAGTTAGGAATGGATTTGAACTTGATCCTTCATAGGACAACATCCAAATCAGGCAAAAGATCATTGGTATTGATCAAGGTTTCTCAATGACTCTTTGACGTGCTTAAAGAACTCAACGTCTCTCAACACACCTCTATATAAAGGAGTGAAGACTTGAAGATTATTAGAGACAATTCAACAAGTTAAAAGCGCCCAAACTCTGCCAAATTTGTTTCTCAAAAAGCACTTTGAATTTCTGTGTTGATTTGATATATCTTAGAAATTCTTAAGTCTAGAGTCTTTCAATTGCATTGTATTGTGAACACCACTGATTGTATATCAAGTGTTCAAACTCAAACAATTTTCTGTGTAATTCTGTTTGATTAGAAGTCTCTTGCTTTAGTGCTTGAGCATAGGAAGTCTCTTACCTGCGTGCTTGAGCATTTGTGAAGTCTCATACTAGGTAGTATTGAGCAGTTGGAAGTGCAGGGGGGACTGGACTACTTCCGGTTTGTAGAAGGAACCAGTATAATTGCTTGTGTCTCTCTTTCTTTTCTCTACTGTTTTTACTCCGTTGCGTATCCGATTCTGAACAATACATCAGAAGCAATTTAATTGCATCAGAAGTATTATCACATCAGAAGCACTGTCAAACAGCTTCTGAAGTGATATCAGAAGAAGATTTTTTTAAGAGAAAAAGAAAACACAATTCGACCCCCCCCCCTCTCTTGTGTTTTTCTCACCTTCATATTTTTCTTTTATTAACATAATCAAATATTATTCTAGAATTTAAAATGCACAATATCCTTCCTATGAAAAATCTTTAAAATCTTAATTTTTTAAAAAGAGTAACTCCATGCATGAACCTGATACATGCCATGCCACCACCGATTTTCATTGAAACACGTTCAGCAACACAGGATAATATTGATATACCAGAAGCCGGATCAATATAACATCATTGGCCACATGAAACACGATACGATAGTGTTAGAAATAAAGTATTCAACAAAAAAAAAAATAGTTTACATAGTCAGAAACATTGCAGTACATGACGGCCTAAGATTTTAAACCAAGTACACAACCATTCGCATATTGAATGCACACTTCCTAATTGGAAGCGAGAAAGTTCACACCACTAAATGATATAGCAAATCTATCATTGTTGTAGGCATCATTGACCACAGCAAACAAGGGAGAGCACCAACAGCTATGGCATTTCTTATTTTGTTCAAAAAACTCCACTAGAAGCAATTGCATAACTGTTAACTCACCAAAAGACTGGATAGGCATCCTAATTATGTTAACCAAAAACACTAGAAGACAATTCAAACAGCATCGTCCTCCGTATAGTTGACAGCTTGGTCCCAATAATGAGGAACCCCAGCATCCACAAACACTTTACGAGCAGCTGCTTCAGTGATGCAGTCATGAACACTGAACCTATTGAAGCTCGATTTGGCAACACTTCCTTGCCACACCAGAACACATTTATTCGCAGGCTTTTCATCGTCTGAATCCTCATCATCTTCTTTCTCTTTTGAAACATCGCTCCAATTGATGCGTCTAAGCATAAGTTTCCCATACCTCTTAATTGACTTGCTTCCACCTTCAACCACAACAACGCTAATACCATCACAAATCACAGCACATCCAGTCAAACGATTTTCTTGAGCATTAACATCAACTCTAAAGCGGGCCTTGGGATGAGAGAGGTCATTTACCCTGTAAAGTGAGACAAGTGTGTCCAATGAATTTGGGTCATCAAAGAGCTTCCTTTCTTTCTTCTCACGCAGCTCAGCAGGAGTAAGCTTGCGTGCAATATTCCTATCTATGTGAGCCTGCTCACGCTCAGCAGCAGCATTACGTACTTCCTTTTCAAGCCGGGTGGGATCTTGAGTTGCTTCAGTCCCTAGTACCTTATGTAAATTACTCATCTTGACCTTTGGTTTTGGCGGTTCTATGACACCCTGTCTAATCATCTCCTGTCGCTCTTTCTCCTTAGCTATACGCCTTTGGGTCCTTAGTTTCTTCTGCTCTTGTTTAGTTAGCTTGAGAGGTTGAGGTGGTGGAGGGGCAGGCTCAGCAGGCGGCTCAATAGGCCGAGGATGTTCCACATAGAAGTTGATTTTTTCCATTTTTATATTGCCTTCGTCTATTGTACCGTTGGCAATGTCACCATAATTTCCAGAATGCAGAAGTGCCACGTCCCTGACATAATCCAAAAGTTAATTGAAGATTTATAAAACATAAACAAACAAGGAGAGGGGGGATATTTCGAACACGTTTTCTGCTTCTAATTTTTTTACTATTTAGATAACAAGCATGACAATACTAGATTTGCAAGTAGCCGTTCATGACATATTGTTCATTTTGCAGTCAAGTCCAAGTTTGTTACAACACTAAGCACCTAAAATACTATACATGATTTATGTATTTTCTCCACGGCCTGGGGGAAAGATCCCAGCCTAACTGACACACCAATTGCATGCCCCCCTATCATAACAGCTCAACCTATATTTATTAACTAACAACCTTGTCTCCTTGCTCTAAATATACTTTACATACACTGGGCTAGGACCAGGGACTAACATCTAGTCCATAGCAAGCTCCACTTCTCTGCTATGCACCACCTGCGCTAACATCATTATCATCCACTGAGGTTATACCATATAATCAAATCAAGTTTTCATCAAAAATACCAACAGGACTCCTTGTAAAGTATAGGTTTCTAAGAAGAATGAAGTGATTGTATTAAGAGATCTAGTCAAGACACATTCTACGTGTGGTATCCTCATTGACTAGAATGAAAGGGTTGAAAGGCGCATGAAGCCTAATCTTCCCTTGCTGCAACATCCATTACCTGCCTCTATTGCATCCTTATAATGATGACAAGGATATCTTTAAGGATTGATACTTAGAGCATCCACAATGAAGACACACATTTTAGGGTACTTAAATGGGTCCCACGTGTACACATCACTAATTTATAATTTTTTAATAGCAGTACCTAATAAGCACTCGATCCCTCCAAGCAGCATCTCACACAAATTTCTTAAATAGAACCCACTAATCAACTATCAATAACTTTATATCATTACATTTCAATTTTTTAATATTAAAAAAGTATGGGTCCCAATTATTATTAAAAAAGTGTGTGCAAGAATGATTAATTTAATGGAAAATATTGTGGGCCCCACTTAAGAATGGGATGCTTGCTTGAGACCTTGGGTCCTATAGGACCTTCAAAAGAATTCTTCCCAATGGGGGTACCTAATAGGTACCGGGTCTTAAATGTTTGAGACCCTCCCATTGTGGATGCTCTTATTGGTCTTGTTCCTAGCTGTAATGCAATCACATGGACAATGTTCCAAATGGGTAGCCATGTAATCACCTTAAACGGTAAAAGCTTTTCTTGATGTTGCTTGGACACCAAAACGTCTTACTATTAGGGAGTTAGTTAAATTAACTTAATCATATGGCCCATAATATTCAAGTTTGACACACAGCTGGTTTCAAAATCAGAAGCTATTCAAAGGGATTATCAAACTTCATCCATAGCAAGCAACCAGCGCACGTCTCAATTTTATCAAACACCAAATCGTCTTTACTATTAGGGAGTTGGTTAAACTAACTTATCATATGGCCTACAATATTCAAGCAAGCTAATCTATCTTTCTACTCTACTCATCCAAAGTGTCGTGAATTTTGATGACAGATGGTAATATGATCGACAGGATCAACCACAATAAATGAAGGCAGCTCCACCTCCCGAACCGATAGCCTATCCCCAAACAGACCCACCTATATTTACTCTCCCTATGCATGTTACTAACTCCAAACAGTGCAGACTTCTGCCTTGTTATATGATATACACATCATACATTAGGTTTCCTAGGACGGAGTTCAACACATAGCTCCACTTCCCTGACTGGCCTCCCACACCCCACTCAACGGAGTTCGTAGACATCAAAAGGCCTTTGTAATTTCTATTCAAATAGCATTGTTGCACAGTTGCGGGTTTTTCCATACAGACAAGCAGGTCAATCTAATTTATCACCTTGTGTCTTCTTCTAACATGATTATAATCAACATTTCAATCAATAGAAAGAAAAAAGCATACAGCCATAACCTCTTAAACAAGCATATAATGCATACTATACTAGTTCAATTTCTTCGAAACAAACTACACAAACACAATACTTATGTAGAAAGCAGGAGTCCAAGTAAAGCATGAACTTACCACCACTCAATATCTGGAATACGGTCCTTCAGTTTTGCTTTCATTACAACTCTCTCTGTAATTTCTATTAAGTTCGGATTGATATCAGGAGCAGCCTTTGCCTTTGCTAGCTGTGCTTGTTTGGCCTTCTGCTCTTTTGCTTGAGCTTCTCCAAATTTACTCTGCATGAGGCAAAATTATAATAGCAAAGCGCATATGAGACAATTGGAAAGAAATAAGTAAAAGGACGGGTAATTATAATGAGAGAAAGAGGAAGAACATAGAAAAACCTTCAATTTTATTGATTCAGCGTCTCTTGACCATTTTCCTTCCTCCACAAACAGAAAATTCATCCTCTTAGGCCGCAGGAGCTTTGTTTTGTCGATACCCATTCTCTCATCAAAATGAGGATTAGATTCAGGATCGACATCCAATACAGGTTTTAGTATTTCAAATGCATCTTTCTTCTGTTTATTAATGTTGACCTGGAATACGACATATAATGTAAGGTTAAGACAATAATCACAAGTAGAAAAAGATGAATGATAAAAAGACAATTGAGAAAACTACACACCTTTAATGTGCTAAGGTTGCTTGGCTTAGTCACATTAACAACATTTCCATGTTCATCTATTTCACGTCCCTGGGCATCAAGACGAAGAACAGGAGCCTTGGTTGGTTTCTGAGGGATAGTAACGTCTGGTGTAGCAATCTGGCCAGGAAACATATTTATTAGAGGAGCAAATTGTGGATCATGGCGGAATCCCATCCTGGCAGCAAGCTCCTGAGCACGTCTGACAGCTTCAAAGTTTGTTGCAGTTGCAACACCAGGAGCACCAGTGCCACTGGCTGGAGGATTTACAGCAGCAGCAGGAAAAATTGACATATTTGCAACAGGCCCTGCAGAAGCTGAGGTGGCAGGTCTTGATGCCATTCCAGCACTAAGAGAGGGCGCTGTAGATTCGGTCTTGTTACCAAACTGTGTGCTTTCTTCTGAATTTGAGGTAGAACTCTTATTTAACTGCGCAATATAATGAACAGCACTAAATCCATTCAGAGAAAGACGTATAAGTATAACTATGGTGAAATAAATCAGTATCCTAAGGAAGCTATCAGAGAACTATCCAGCTAACAGAGTATAATCATGAGTAGAAACAATAAACAATTTACCTGAGGAATTTTCTTCAGCTTCGCTGACAACAATTTCTGCATTTGTAAAGCCTTCTTAGCCTTTGCTAAGGCATCACTACTAGAGAGGCTTCCAAGTTTTCCAGCAGTTGTAGATGACCCATCTGTACTAGATTTTCCAGAATCCTCATGAGACCTGTTATTACTAACGCCCTTATTTTCATTTGTGGTAGTAATCGAAGATACCTTGATAGGAAAGGAAGGAGGAGGGGCCAAAGATGTCACGGCCACACTAGCAGGCACCACAGCAGGTGATCCCACGGCAACGCCCTGAAACAGCACACATCAAACACCAATGAATGTATTTCTCTCTTCAAATATCCCAAAATAAATAATACATGAGAATGAAGGAATTAAGTAACACCAAGTAAATTAAATTGGATAGAAACAACAACGGTACATATCTCTCTGCTCAGGCATATCACCTATAAAGCATTGCCACATACACTGGACATAACACTGACCCATCAACCAATAATGATTTGAGAAAATAACAAAATTGAATGTAATCACGTAGTTAAGTGTTGTGCCAGTGTCAGACACAAAATTGATTGCAATCATGTGTGTTAAGTGCCGTGCAGGTGCCGGTGTGCGCAACACCAGACATGCCTTTGATTAGAAGATATCAGTATTCCCGTTCAAATCCAGGAAACAGTTAGTAAAAAATAACTACAATTTGAAGTGATATTCTAAATCAACACCAATACTATGGAATCAAAATCAAACATTCCAACAAAGTAATCATAAGAACAGAAAAAACTATAAATTTAATGAAATAAAACCAAGTTAGAGGCATAAAAGAATCTCACGTTATGCAGTGAATCAATGCTGTCTTTGGAATCACCATTAGTAACTTCCTCCTTAACCCTAGCCTCATTATCATAATAATCGTCTTCTTTCTTCACTTTATCCCCAAATCTCCTACGTTCCTTCTTCGCTTCAGAAACCCTAATTCTCTTATCGTCCAATTCCCGATCCTCGCTATGTTCTCTGTCTTTCCTCTTATGCGAGGAGTATCGCTCCAATGAATCTTCCCTCTCTTCATCGCGCTTCGATTTAGACCTACCTTTGCTACCCTCTCTTTCGTCTATATCGTATACCCTATCCCTATCTCTGCTTCCTTCTCGGTCTTCTCTGTGATTCCGGTCAGATCGATGATGGCGGGGGTCATCGGAATCGTGGCGGCTCCGATGATGGCTACGGTCGCGGTCACGTTCGGAGTGTCGATCTCTGTTTCGCCTATCGGATTTGTCTCTCTCGTCCATGTTAGGGTTTGGGAGATAGATACTCGCGTCTCTTCCCTCCCTTTCCTTTCTATCGTTAATTGGTGTGTGAACCATTTCAGCTTAGGTGTAGTATTGGCAAAACGGGTCGGACCGGTCCATTAACTTCACATTATGGGCTATGGCGGGATGGGGCGGGATGGTTTGCAGGCTCGTTAAAAGATATTATTTATTTAATTTTTATTGTAGTAATAAATTACCTAATTTTATTTAAACAATTGTTTTTCTCTTTCGATAGGATTAGAATGGAAGTAAAAAGATTTTGAGAAAATAAAAATAACTTTTCATAACGGCATCATATTTTTTTAATAGCATTTATCGCAGAAAAAAATTGAAAAGAAAGAAATGTTTAACAGGCAAACAGTTAAACCGCCTCTTGGTGGGATGGGATGGATATTTGAATCCACCACCTCGAGTGGCCCAGCTCACCACGTTTTTTGCGGTCTAACAGTAAGTTGAGTCTAAACAAGGCAGGCTAGCTCGCATTGTTATCCTTATATTTTAGCATACCATTAAAAAAATGGATAAAGAAATAACCAATAAAAGATATTTCTTGCTGTTATTTTTATCCTTTTGTGAAGTTTATCTCTGTTTTAAAATCCAATGATTTTGATATGTCCCTCATATTTTAAAACTAAAATATTGGTGAATAATGATGTGATATGTATCAAATGGCGTGGCATATGATTTGATGATGATGATAAAAGAATAACATCCATGAAATTTTTTCTTTAAAAAATTCATCTAAAATATGTTATATCATCGTATTGAAAAAATTCTGTAAAATGGTAAAAATTGGAAGACCAAAACCGCAATTAAATCTAAAAAAATTATCGAGCATTCAAAAACCCATTTTTTTAAAATTTAAAAGAGATTGAATGACATAACATTTAAGTAGAAGTTTTATGCTACAAATTATAATCAATGAAGTGAATGACTTTAAAATGAAATTAAACTTTTTAACAATATAATGAGTGTGATTTGTTGCAGGGGCATTTTCAGTGATTATAATGCTAATTTCCTGCTTCTTTTGCTTCCAGCAATGGTCATGCTACTTCCTTTTCGGCTGAGCTAATGTGTGTTATGTTGGCTATTGAAAATAGGACATTTTGATTTCATAATTTTATTTTGATATCATAGTTGCTAATCCTTACATTTTGGCCCTTCAAGTATGGCTCTGTCAATTAATTTGGTCTATAATCGTTAATTTTAGCTCCAAATATTTAAAGTGGAATACAAACAACGTTGGTCCACCATACACCTTATTAATTTATTTAATTTCAATCATTCGATCTTTTCTATTAAAAAAAATGATTATTGTATCATTAAGGTCCATTATATCTTACAATATATCACCAATGGTCACTTCTTAATTTTCGATTTTATTCCAGATTTATGGTTGCTTTCTTAAATTTATGGCTGCATCTTAATTTAAACACTCATAATGATTTGTAACATGAACGCAACATCTTTCTCATTAATTCATCAAACATCTCTTTCTTCCCTCCAGATTTATGGTTGCTTCTTTCTCCGATCCTCCTTAACGACGCCACAAATACGACCGTAAACAAAATTCCATCGGTCTCTTGTGCACCAAATATTTAATTGTCATTATCACTCTTACCTTTTTCTCTCGGTTAATGATTTTCGTGCAATGTAATTCATTATTTTCGTTAATCTTTTTGAAGAGCACTCCATCCTTGTTTGTTTTGCATAATCAAAGCGGCGTCGGAGGACATAAGAATCTCAATGGCGATTGGATCCCTTAGATGGACGGTGAAGGCAAGAGAGGTTTCTCGACCAGGAACATCGCGGCGGTCGATGACAGAGGAGATTTTATCGGCTGAATCTCAACAGAGAGGGATTCATATTCGGTGTTGACTTCAGTGAATTTAGAGACGGTGGAGATGAGACGGCGGAGGGAGGCGTGCTCGAGATGGTGAACATGACGTTTTGCAAATACCCCCTGAAGTTTTCCACTTATGTGCAAAATGCCCCCAAACTTAAAAATTTATATTATTTTTTTCTTAAAAACAAACAATTAATAGTTAAATATTAAAACTAACTATTAATTTTGGAATTTGGGAAAACTACATGCATATATACATCAAAATGGGGAAAAATGTGTATTTTTTAAAGTGACAATAATGGGATGATTTGTGGATTAATTTCAAAGGTAAAGAAATATATGTCTAAGTGTTTGACATTTCTCAACAAGTGTTCCTCTATGCATACCGATCACATATTTCATTTTCTGATGATTTGTGTCTTTTTTACATGAATATTACTTAATATGTTATATGATATGTCAGTCTGATAGTATTGTGGTGTGAGCTAGATTGTATACGATGAATGATTGTCCCTGCCTGAAGCACGAACAAGAAGTTAGAATGAAGTTTTCTATAAAGTGTGTAAACAAGAACAAATCATATGAAAATATTGGGGGTTGTGTAGTTTAAATGGTTTGAGCAAATTGTTGAAGGAGTTGGAGGAGTTAAAAGACTAAGATGGAGAAGGAGAAAATATAAATTTAAAACTGATTATTAATTTGTCTATAAACCCCTAAAAATAATAATTTGTCTATTAGAAATAACCATTATTGTCACTTTAAAAATACACATTTTTTCCTATTTTGATGTATATATGCATATAGTTTTTCCAAACTCCAAAATTAATAGTTAGCTTTAATATTTAATCGTTAATTGTTTGTTTTAAGAAAAAAATAATATAAATTTTTAAGTTTGGGGGACATTTTGCACATAAGTGCAAAACTTCAGGGGGGGTATTATCAAAACGTCATGTTCACTAACAGAAAAATTTGACGGAGGGGGTAAATTGATTAACGTTGTGAAATTTCAGGGGGGGTAATTGAAGTTTTTTTAATTTCAGGGGGGTAATTGATGAAACTTACAATTTCAGTGGGGTAATTGCCTATTTACTCTCTGGATTTTGTATGAAGGTTGCTGATGAAGATGTGAAAGATGATGAAGAAATGGAGAAAAAATAGCTATTTATGATATATTGTAAGATACAAGGGACCTTCATGATCCAACAATCACTTTTGATGGAAAAAAATGAATGGTTAAAATTAAATGAATTAATAAGTTCTATGGTGGATCAACATTGTCTGTATTTCACTTTAGACATCTGGAGTTAAAATTACGATTAGGGACTAACTTGACTGACAAAGCCATACTTGAAGGACCAAAATGTAAGAATTAATAGTTATGAGACCAAAATGAAACCAGAAAATTAATCAAGGGATCAAATATCTAATTTAGCCTTGAAAATACTTCTAAAAAAGGTTGGTTTCCTCTTTGCTTAGAGACCGATTCACAACTAGTGACATTGGCTTTTAAACATCCTATCATTATCCCTTAAAAGATCAAGAAATACATGGTTAAATTGCTTGGATATGAGTCGGGGTGGCAATAGGATCCATGAGATCCAATCCATCCACCAAATAAAAAATTTGTTAATGGATTGGTTTGAAATCCATCCATTAAAGACTATGGATGGATTGAGTCCATCCATCTAATTTTTAAAATCCAATGGATCACCTATTTAAAAAAGAAAAAAAAAATCAATGGATTACTTCAAATAATATTTATTTAAATAAATATATATTTGATAAAATAAAAAAAATTAATAAAAAAACAGACAACAAACAAAAGAAAAAAAATTAGTTTTTTAATATTTAAAAATTATTAATTTAATATATTATTAAAATATTATTTATTATAGGTGGTGGTCAACGTCGGAGCTCCGCCGCAGTTCACCGTTGGTCGCCGGAAAAATGGCTGGACCTCCGCCGTGCACCGCCGTGGGTTCGCTGGAGGACAACCGTGATAAACGCCGGCGGCGGTCGGTTGACTATTATCACCACCACTGTTCACTATTTAATTAATAATATATTTGAATTATTTAATTATTGGGCTTAAAAACAATGAAGTACTGGGCTTAATTATATGAAAATTATTTGGACTGAATTTGCTAAGAAACCATTTTAATAAACAATACACATCTTCAGACAAAATAATACATCTTGATTTATGGATCGGATGGATTATCCATCCAATAAAATCTAATAATGGATGGATTAGATGGACATAATATTAATCTTCATTAGGAACGTAATCATTGGACTATTTTTGGTTTTTAGAGTGATGAGATGAAATGAGGAGATTCCATCCCTTATAGCATCAGAGATGTTTTTTCATATAAACGAGCCTGACCTTATAGAATTTAGAGTTAGTTACACATTTTGTTGATTATGTTGCTTTGCAGTGCACTTTTTTCTTTCATCTTGATTTTAAAAGGCTACACTGGGTAGGAGAAAGCATCATTGCCGCATAAATTCTGATACTTACTTTAAAGGCAGGGCGGACCTATTCAAAGCTTATGTTTGGCTAAAACCATACATCCAACTTTTCCATTTTTTTAATTATAAATCACAACAGTGTTTTAATGTATTAAAATTTTAAAATAGTCTCTGATTTTGCACTTTATTATTCAAAATAATCAATGAAGTGATAATAAATAAGTATATCGAAGAACTAATATGATAATATTAACAAAGTATTTTAATGTTAAAGATTATTTTGACCAATGAAACGTATCAAATGTCTATATCCGCCCTTGTTTAAAGGGCTACATTATTTGCTCTCCTTAAGTTGATTCGAAAGTGAAGAAACTACTCAGCCCTTATTATTTGACTGTGAAATTTTTGGTCAATTATGGGGTAATTTTCTTAGATGGATGGGTATATCATGTGTTTTATCAAATAATGTGGTTACGCATGTGAAAAGGTTTTCTTTTTGTATTTGTACAACTATTTTATAACAGTTTTTTGACAATTTTTTTACTCACATAATATCTCTCTCTCTCCATTGTTTTTGACATTAAATAGATATACAAACATCATTGCTCATTCTAAAAACATGTTCATAATTGCTACAAAATTATTTGGTTAGCATGCACTCGGTGCATATGAAAAGAGAAATGATATTTGAACATCCATTTTATGACAACTTTTGTGACAACTTTCTCTCTCATACTCACATTATTTTTTACTTTATCTCTCTATTGCTTTGGTTTTCGTGCAAATACCAACTTTTTCTTTATAAATTATGGTTGTCCTAAAAGTTGTCAACCAAATGGTTGTTCAAATAACACTCCTCATATGAAAATAGAGAATCCATAGGATTTTTTTTTCTCGCGGAGAATCAACACATTACCGTAAATCCTTGGTAAAAATAAATTAAAGGGTGACGGTCGAGAGCAAAGAAAAAAAAGCCTGGTTTATGATTTAAATCATTTGCGACAATTTTTAGATCAGGTTTATATAAGGGATTCACACTTTTCTGCAGTATACGTGTGATTTATCTTTTTCGACACACCTTGTATTAAACTATACTAAATTTATAATAAATAAATTTGGCTTATTGAAAAAAGATAACATTTTGATTTTTGACATGTCAACCTTTTATTACTTAATCATAAAATAAAAGATATCGAGTTACATTTCCGTGAACATAGTTCAGTTGACAGAAATAATGCATTGTTATATGTAGGGGCTGATGTGAATTCATTTAATTAATTTTTCATTTTTTTTTATACAGTAGCTATATAGAGTGTTTTTTATGCCTTAAATAAAGTGTTTTTTTTTTTTTTTTTTTATAAATAAATACTATTTTTGTACTAATACTGGTACAAAAATAAAGATTTAATTGCACTTTTGAACCCCTAACTAATTTAAATACAAAACAGCCCAATATGTTTTGATTCTTTGGCAGTTTTGGCCCCCCAAGGCAAAAAAAAAAAAAAAAATTTGACACATGGCACCTCACTTAGGGTGCCACGTCAGCGTTGACCGAGTCAACACTGGACTTGAGGTTCAAAACTGCCAAAGAATCAAAATATAGGAGGCTGTTTTTTATTTAAATTAGTTAGGGGTTCATAACCGCAACTTTTGGAAAGATAGGGGTCAAAAAATGCAATTAAGTCAAAAATAAATTACTAATACTGGTACTATTTTTGAACAGTAACTCTTTAGTGTTTTTTCATTTTTAGGCGTACACCCTCTTTTACTACAAAAATAAATTTAAAATTTTACAACAATTCGACGTGACATAAATTGACATTCAAAATTTAAAATTACATGATATCTCTATTGACATTACATAAAAGACAAACTTATACGATAAAACTCAAGCTTCACATTAATAAATTAAAATAGGATTATAATTTATAAAAAGTAGCACCATATGATACAAACCAGCTTTGTAAGACTAAGTTAAGACCCCATTTCATTTTGAAGTTATAAAAAATA
This sequence comes from Medicago truncatula, assembly GCF_003473485.1. Classification (NCBI taxonomy): domain Eukaryota; kingdom Viridiplantae; phylum Streptophyta; class Magnoliopsida; order Fabales; family Fabaceae; genus Medicago; species Medicago truncatula. Next base: position 56,070,498 of record NC_053042.1, read on the forward strand.
GTTTATGTAAATAAATAAGCTTTTATTTTAATTTATAAGTTCTCTCTACCTTAAAAATTTATATATAATATAGAAAAACTTACTTATTTACATAAGCTATTTTATATAAACTCTAAAATAAGTTAATCCAAATGGATCCTAAATCCAATATAAAACTCTAATAACTTCTAAAAAAAGGAAAATGTTAATTAAAAACTAAGTTCCAAAATAGTTTTTCCACGTCCCAATTTTTAATTTTTCCAACCTACCCTTATCCCCTAACTCTCGAGTCTCTGCAACCCCTATCACCCCATGCCCTGCAAGCATATCAAGGTTCAAGTCCCCCACCTCATTTCCCACTCTTCCAAAAAAATGTCTAATGGCTAGTTAAAAAATATTTCACCTCCCACGGTTCATAATATTTACACTTTATTTGTCAAAATTTTTTTTTTTACAGATTATTCAATTTAAATTTAAATTTACGCGTTTGAAAATAAGTTTTTAGAGTATCTGAAATTATGAGGAAAAATAATGCATGTGATGGGTGAGACGGTGGTGGAACACATGTTTGTGGTTGGGGAATGGGGGGTTTGGGAAGCAAATGAAGGTGGGAGATTATATGTCGTTGTGGTGATGGTGGGAAGAGGAAAATGATTAGTATTGAATTTCTTTTAGATGCATGGTTATTATAGTAATTTCACACCATGTGGAATGGGATATATTTTAAAATTACAGTGGGATGGTGCTTTTAACAACCCTCTAGAATATAATATATCTATCTAGTTCTATTTTGATTTCAACGATTAGTTAGTTGCGGAAGAAAAAATATATATTTGGTAACTCCCCCTATGAAAAAAACTATTTGGATCTTAATTTAGAGTTGCATTTTTGAACGACTATGTGCGTGTCTATATATATATATATATGCATGTCTTACTTTCTCTTCTCTGCATGAAAAGTATTTTGAGGGAAATCTATATTTATTTTTATATTTTGGTTTCAACCTCAAATTTAAAGGGAGGAGTTTATGATAATTAATCTAAAAATCAGTTGAGAGATGTGTAAAGTTTAATTAAATTCGGTTTCAATTGAGATTTAAGTTTGGATTTTTTTAAATAAACTTTTTTTTGGTTATATAGATGAAATGTTAAACATTATTGAAACTCACACACAATCATAAAATTCAGAATTCCCACACGATGAAAGCGTTCGAAGAAGCAATATTATTATTGTCAGTTGAATTAAACCTTACATACCAAATAATTTGTCTTTTACTAAAACTCATCATCACTTCATAATTTGAGAGATTAGCTTGCTTGGAAAAATGTGAAAAATAAAAGACAAACAAAGGTTTATTTAGATTGACTTATTTTTAGACTTATGAAAAATAGCTTACGCAAGTAAATAGTTTTTTATATTGATTCATAAGTTTTCACTACCAAAACTGTATCTTCATTAACTGTTTTTTAATTATCTTGACAAACTTATAAATAATGCATTATAGATTATTCATTTAGATAAATCGTCTTACCTATGCTAAAAATAAATCAATTCAAAAAAAACTCTACGAAATAGAAAGCAAGAAATTAACATGTGTGTAAACCGGTGGATGAGTCTCATATGCATGTGATTAGATCACAGATATTGACCTTTGTTGCCAAAAAAAAAAAAAGATTAGATCTTGACCTCATGTCATTGCTTATGGGAAAGACATTTCTTTCTTTAGGAACACCTTAAATAACTATTATATATGTACTTTGATAAAAAGTGTGAAAATGAAGGAAATGAAAGGATTCGTGATTGTTCTAGAAAAATAAAAATGATAAAACTTAGGTACTATGTGTAATAAACTAACGATCAATTTTATGAAATAAATAGTTATTTGTCGGCATTTATATTTTACAAAAACGATTTCATACGTCATTCATTGTTTATAAGAATCATTGTAATTTTTTTAGATATTATCGTATAAAATAATCAAAGTTCTCTATTATAAGTGATAAAAAAAAAAATCAATTTTATTTCGTTTACGCTTTTGATGAATAAGATTTAATCATTTTTTTTTGACAAAGAAAAAAAAAATAATATTTTTCTTCATAAAACAACTCATTTACCTATAAAATTAAAAGTTTGGTGTGCCGGTACATTTAAATATGTTGGGTGTACCGTAGAATTTACCTTATAAATAATCTTGATAATATTCATTGTGCATTGAGATCTACTTTAGAGAGCAAAAAATAATAGTACATTTCTTTAAAAATACCTTGAATGGATCATATTAACCAGTGTCGATGAGAAATTGTTTTTTCTTTAAAAAACCATATACTTCTAATACAATAATAATAAATTATTATTGAAACAAAATACAGTAATGACAAACCGAAACAGAATATGAGCCAAACACACAAGACATTGACAGTTAACTAGATGACCAAACACTAACACTATAGTATATATAGATAACTCCAAAGTTACGACTCAAAGGGTTTGTTTTATGACATACGCTTTATGGTATGGACAACAAATGAATGAATGAAGGGCATGCAAACATGTACATGCTCCTACCCAATTTTTCTGTTTTTGACTTTGATTGATATACGGTTTATTGGTAAGAGTTAGCTTGTTAGTCGGTAACTGAATGATGGGCAAGGTAGCCCATCTGCATTAACTACCATGTTTCATCAAATCTCAATGCCAAAACAAACAAAAAAAATCAAATCTCAATCTAAATAATACTAATATTAAGACTTTGCTTGCTTTTCCCATTTTGCTATTTGTGCATTTTTCAAATTGCTTTTCCTAGAAGTTGCCTGCGGTTGCAATGTGAACTCTTTCAATTTATTCCTTTTCCTAACAAGACAATCCGTTTCTCCTCTTTTTCATATTCCTCATTTAGTATAATGCTAAACTTTTCAAAAAGTTTTTTTGATTCACATAACCATTTTTTTATGGCCCAAATCTGAATGTACCTTTTTATGTTTGACTTTTTTTATATAACAAAAACAACGGATAAACCAAATTCCTATGTGCATAAAACTTGAATTTCATAAAGAAACAAAAGATAGCACAAAAAATAATAATATAAAAAGAGGTTAATTTTGAAAGAAAACATATGTCAACCGATCACTAATTATGTGTGATTTTTAAAGTTTCTGCTATAATTAAAGTAAATATATTTAATGATGTGTCAATTCATCATTTACTAACATAGTAAAAATCATCATTATAAAAACATAGTAAAAATTTACAATAAAATAAATTAAAATTGTGAAAAATGCTAACAAATATCTAAAATATACACCCCGTAAACATAACTCGGTTGGTAGAAACATTATATTATATAGGTAGGGGTTGAGCTTCAAATCACTAATTCCTCTTTCTTTTTTTCTGGTACAAAACTAATTCCTCTTTTACTCACCTTAAAAGTAAAATTCTGATTATCATGCCATTTGACAAAAAAATTACTCTAAAACATTTGTTAAAGAATGTGATATGCTTTGGAATGTGTATAATCAATGTTTTCAAAATCTAGAAAGTGTTTCTTTAATATAAAATTTTCTTTTTTGTTTTTTTTAACAAATGTCTTAAACGCACGTCATAAATTAGAATTCACCCTAAACACATAGTTAACATGATCCTAAAATCGTTTACACTAAATTGGATTAGATTCAATCATAACATGTGTAACGATGGAAGTAAACATTTCGGCTTACTTCAACAATATTGACAACAAAGTTGACAAATTTGCTTATTTCAGTGGATAGATTTGCAGTATAGTGTAGCATGTGCCAAAAACTACGGATAATGGAGGAAGAAAAATAAATTTGTTCTTAAAAAAAAACGAAATTTGTATAAATGACACTTACGGGTACGTTGACCATGTGCATATCTTTTTGACATAAAACTTTTTTTAAGATGCTAATTCAACTATTCGGTCAACATAACAAAAAGATGAATATTTCGCAATCTCAAATGTACAAAATGTAGCTTTTAAAAATCATGGTAGTGACAAACTCACTTATTACAAACATATACTTAAATATTCCATCCAAAATGAATTCAAACTGATGGATATTTTAATTTTGGTTTTTTCTGGATTACCTTTAAAAAATTGTGGGTAATTTACCCACCAACCAATCATAATGAGCAATTTATTGGTAGGGTCAAGATAGTTTATGGATACCACCTAAAAAGGTGAATGTTTATTGATTTAGATAAATTACCCATCATTTTTCCATAGGTACCCTAGTTGTCACCTTTAATTTTTAAGTCGACTGATTTTTTTTAGTTTAAAATTGATCTAAAACTAAATGCATTTGCCCTCACAATATTTCAAGCTAGCAATAAATAGACCATGTGATATTAATTAACCCAAATCCAAGCAAACTATTGTGTATTACTGGAGTTAGGACAATATGAGAGTGATTGCGCAGTTATTCTGACTACTTGCTAATTTATCTACGGATTCATAGCCGTGTATGTGGGCAAAAAGGACACTGATATTGATAGTCCACTTCCATGTAGCCCCAAATTCTTGACTATGCCTTCTTCTGAGTTGTGTGTTCATTGCAAATACAAGCCTAAGTTAAGTAAAGACCCCACACGTATATGGAACCTTGCACGAGTGAAGAGTATGAAAGTTGTTAAAGCTGTTATAAAATAGTTACCAATTACTGTTTGTGGCAGTTACTAATGTAGTTTAGTTATTCTTGATTAATTTAGACAAAAAAACTGCTCAAAAGAAAAAGATTTAGACATCAAAAGGTATATTTAAAATTGGGATTCTATGGATTTAAAAAAAATCTAAATAGTTGTTTCTTTCATTTTGATCTTTATTGCCACCTTACATCTTATCCTTCATATAAAAAAATAAGAAATGATATTTGTATAACCTTTTTTGACAATTTTTACACAACTTTCTCTCTCATACTCACGTTATATTCTTACTCTCTCTTCCTTTTTCTTTCTCAAAAAGAAGGTTGTCATAAAAGTTATTGGCAAATGGTTGTTTAAATATCATTGTTGTAAAAAATAGCAGGTCAATTTTTTTGTGAAGTTAACCGTCAATTTAACGTCAAAATTATTGTTTTCCCTTATTATTTTCCACAATTGTAATTAGATCTTGGCAATATGGTTTCGCTTTCTCGAAGGAGAGAAACGGGAGCATTAAAATTGCACAAATATGTCATATCATTCTTAAAATAGTAGTGATATATGTACAACTATTTAGTACAACTTTGATGACAACTTTCATTTGCTCTATTCTCATTGGTCCAAAACAATAGAGAGAGAAAAAGAAAGAGAGAGAATAAAAATATAATGTGAGTATTAGAGAAAAAGTTGTCAAAAAGTTATAATAAAGTAGTTGTACAAATATCATTTATCTTCTTAAAATCCTTTCTTAAACAAAAACAAATAGGCTCCAAATCTTCTATGAGTGGTTTTTCTTTGTTTAGGGGTGTTTAGTTTTTTCTTCTTTTTTCTATTCTTTATTTTCTCCCCCACTTTGGTTGTTTTTTCTCTCTCATAAGTGTTACTCTCCCAAATATTGAATTTTATTGCTACTTTAATGGTCTTTTTTTCTTATATTTATTTTAACTTGTCTAGACCAATATATAAATTGGTGAGTAGCTTTAACAGCTAGAGAAATTCATCTTAAATGTGAATTAAATGTGAATAAGTAGGATGTTTTAGGTTCGAACCCCAACTAGGGTTAGAGTATCCTTAATTACTTCCTTGGTTTTATTTCATTATGTTCCATATCACTTCTTCTACCAATAGAAATACAATATTTGTATTATCGTGAGTTTAGCTCAGTTGGTAGGGATATTGCATATTATATGCAGGAGCCGAGGTTCGAACCCTGGATACTCCACTTCTCCATAATTAAATTGTGTGAGCTCTAGCCACTAGACTACTTGACAAAAAAAATACAATATTTGTTATTGGTCCATTTTTTCCTCTAAAAACATCATTTTAATTGCCTCGTGATTTGACAACTTGAAAGAAGTGTTTAACTTAATTTGATGACTAAATTTAATTTTGATTTTAACATAAAAGAACTAACTATAGAAAAAATATTCAAGTCAATACGCAATGTGTATTAATGTTTGTGACGGGTTAGAAACTTAGAATATCCTTATATACTTTCTATTTCATTTTGCTCCATATCACCTCTTCTACCAATATAAATACAATATTTTTTATTGGTCCATTTTTCCCCCTCTAAAACATCAATTTAATTGACTCGCGATCTGACAACTTACAAGTGTTTAACTTAATTTGATTTGATGACAAAATTTAATTTTGATTTTGACATACAAGAACTAAGTATAGATAAAATATTCAAGTGAGTACTCAAAATAAAAAATAATAAAGATATAAGAAAATCATTTTATATATTTAATTTGTGTTATTATATGGTAGATTCTTAGGTAAGTACTTTGAAGTTTGGTTCAGTACCGATACTTGCTGATAAAATCTGGCTAACAATTGAATTTATTTGAATATAAATTAATAAAAAACATGAGCGTTGAATGGTTGGATGATGGGTGCACATCGAACCAAATTTAAACTTTATAGGTATCATCGTATTAACAATAACATATTCTATATATTTTTCGACCTAGATGAACTAATCAATTCTCTCTAACGTTGTTGTTTTTTGCTTAAAAAGAATTAAAGTTTATTATATAAATATTATTATCAATAAAATATTAGAGACTCATGCAAACCTCTAGATGATTATTCATTTGGCTAAGAATAAATGACAGGGACACATTCTCTAACACACATTATAATACACTCTCTTCTTTTTTCGGGTACATAATACACCTTCTTCTAGTGGTTGAAATTTAGATGAAATCTCATAAATTTGAATGCATTAATAAAAAAAAAAATTAATAGAAGAGAACATGTTATAATATGTGTGTTAGAGAGTGTATTGCTGCTAGCACTTCTCTTTGGTCAGATTATCAAAAAATTATTTACAAATATTAAATTACCACTACAATAAAAGTTAAATTAAATAATTGTAAAAATACTGAATAATTTTTTTACTAAATTAAAATGATAAATTAATTATTTTTATAAATTGGCAATATATTAAGGTAAAGAGAAAAAAAAAACATGGGAGAAATTACTTTTAAACATTGTTCCTGTCTTCGAATCATTTTTCTTTGGCTTAATACATGCTTTGGTCCCTTAACTTATTTTTGAATTTCATTTTGGTCCCTTAACTTTAAACCGTCTCAATTTGGTCCCATAACTTTGCCTCCGTTTACCTAAGTAGTCCCTTCTGTTAGTTTTTTTAACAGAAGGGACCACTTGGGTAAACGCAGGCAAAGTTACGGGACCAAATTGAGACGGTTTAAAGTTAAGGGATCAAAATGAAATTCAAAAATAAGTTAAGGAACCAAAGCATGTATTAAGCCTTTTTTTTATATATAATAATTAAGAAGCAAATGATTTGTTATATACTATGTAACATATAACACTTCAGATTGAAAGGTTGTTCAGTTTCCAACAAATCAAAACATATGTTTCTATTCAATAAATTAATTTTTTTTCTCGAGTTATTAATCGTGTTGATATGTGTCCGCATCAATATTTTGTGTCTATGTTAGTGTTTCATAGATTATATTATATGCACATGCAGATCCTGAAGCAGAAGTGATATCTTTATCACCAAAACCATTGATGGCAACAAGCAGATTCGTGTGTGAAATTTGTCTAAAGGATTTTCAAAGGGATCAAAATCTTCAACTTCATCGTCGTAGATATAACCTACCTAGAAATCCAGGCAAGCTTCTTATAATTCCATGGCTTATCTCTTTTTTATTTTCTTTATCTCTAGTTACTTATTCTTATCATAAGTATATTAAAATTTCAAAGTTAATTAATTATCACGGTAAAAAGAAAACCAGAAATAAGTTCAAAATTACAACATTTATTAACATTTATTTTTGAATTTCATTTTGGTCCCTTAACTTTAAACCGTCTCAATTTAGTCCCATAACTTTACCTCCGTTTACCTAAGTGGTCCCTTATGTTAAGGGACCAAAATGAAATTCAAAAATAAGTTAAGGGACCAAAGCATGTATTAAACCTTTTTCTTTTAAGAATCCTCTCTTCGAATCATGTTAGCTAAGTTGACTTTGATAAACTACAACATGAATTATACCTCCCTCCAAATATGATCTACTAGGAAGTTTATCTTCTGTCATTGCATCAATAAAAAGACAGATAATGTATGTATATCAAGAATTACTTTTACACGTTGTTCCTCTTTTAAATCATGTCAACTCAATTGAATAAGTATTCGATAGCAGTGGCATTTTCTTCGACATCCAAATAGACCATACCAGGGAGTTGATATTTAACGGTATCAACAACATTAACTAAATGCATATATGTGTCTACTGACTGTGTCACAAATAACATTATTCGGAGACAGATACACACTTGTGCATCATAAACAAACACGTTGGCCATTTATGAAACCTTATCAATCTTAAATATGGCTCATAAATTTGCTTGTAACGGGGAATGCCCCATAAATTTGCTTGTAGATAGAATTCCTACCATGTTCAATCTTAGTCATCGTGGTGTCCCGCTCCCGGTCGGGGGCTTTAGGGTGTGTTTTTTGCGATCCTTCCAGTGTGGTACCAGGTCTCTAGGTGGTTGGGTTGGAAATTTTTGATCCCTATAGGTTTAGCCTGACAGTTCCTTTCCTTTACCGGGTTAGGTAGGGGGAAGCGTGTTAGAATATGTTTACTTATTGTTTGGCATGCTATTATTTGGACCATCTGGACCTCCCGGAATGACCTTTTTTTCTTCTTCTTCTTCTGGTGGCGCCCATAGTGAGGGGTCTGTGGTGGATAGAGCGAAACTCTTAGCTTAGAAGTGGTTCCTGGCTAGGTGCCCTGCTAGTTCCTGCTCTTTTTATGAGTGGGAGGTGCAACCCATCCTTTGTTGGCAGCGGTAGGGTGTTGTGGTGGTTGTGTTCCTGGGGTTGTGGGGGGTGTTGGTGGGGGTGCTTTGCCTCTACCTCTCCGGCCTGTCTTCTTGGGTCTCTCCTTGCGCTTTTTCCTTGCTGGATGTGGCGGGTTCCTTTCAGGGGGCCTTTTGGGTGTTTTTTTTTCTATTTTCTTGGTGTGTTGTTTGGTTGGTGCCGCTGGGTTTTCCTCCTCCCTCGTCTGTGAGGCTAGGGGTTGGCCCTAGTGTTGTGTGTGGGGTGTCTTTTGACAAACTGTTGGTGTATTTGTACAGTTTTACTTTTTTCGTTATATATATTTTGCCATTAAAAAAAAAAGTATATAATTTTGAGGTACAAGGAAAGGAAACAGAAAAACAAACTCTAATTATAGTAGTAATAATTTTGAGGTGTGGTTTTTGGAAAATTGCAGTCTATATACTATGCTTGATGGGTGAGCAGGAGTATTCATTTAACTAGCATTTAATCCTGTACCAAAAAAAACTACTGCATTCATTCAGAATATACGGAAAGATTTAAATCCATATAAATGACTTCTTTATCTTCGCTGGCTGAGATTGGTGAGGTGTCAATTCAATTAGAGGCAGTTCCAAAATCTAATAAATGGAGGTTCGTAGAGAAAATGGGAACCTTATCTCTGTTTTAATGATCAAGCTGTCTTCCAACTTTATTCCTAGATACATTTTTCATGAGCACATATTATCAAAAGACATTCTTAAACAAAATATCATTTAAGTTTATTTAACGTTTCTTTTTTGACAAGAAATTTATGAACCTTTCTAGAATATATCTTGTGGAATTAATTATAATTTGAAACTAGGATTCAAAAAAAAAAAAATGAATAAAATAAAAAAGGAGGGACCGGTTTGGAGAAATAATTGAGAATTTGACATCAACAGTGATTAACTCTTTAACCCTTTGAAAACAAATACTAGTTTTTAATAATTAAATGAATAATGTTGATAAGTATAGGACTGGACCGAAATAAACAGTAGTATTCTATAGGGCAAATGCTTACGCAACAGTAGATGAACGCCCAACCTAACTCAACTCCCATGGAAATTGAAAGAACAAGTAAAAAAGAGTAACCCATCATGTGTCCTGAATGTGCCAATAACAAATCTTCACATGTTCCCATTCAACCTTATTATACTACTAGTATGTTGTGTTGAAGAAGAAATGAAACAAAAAGGGAAGGGAGACGTATAGGTAATTGATGAATTAGGTCACCACTCTCACGCCTCATAACAGCTAAAAAATCAAAACCTATAAAATAAGTCAAAACCGCACAATTAATATCAAACAAGACCCACGTCCATAAACTACCCCTTCCACACCATACATACACTGCATCCTATCTTAATTGCTCCCTTTCTCTCAACTTCATCATAAATATACTTACTTATATATTCACACATACAACACAAACACTTGCACATTGTTTCATTGTTCTCTTCCCTACCCACATTAAACACTACCACCTGCTTTCTCTCTCTCTCTCTCTCTCATTCATATTCTTATTACGCCATAACTTCACTTTTCTCCAACCGTATGCTACTACTACTACTACTCAATAACTGTTCCTTCTTATTCAAACGCTGTTAAACAAAATTAACTCAACTCAACCAATTGTTTCTTTTTCTTCAATTAACTATGTCGGCTCGCATTGTAGCTGAAGATGTTCCCGATTCTTATTTCGATTTTATGGAAATGGACGACTTCACGCGCCGCCGTGACGCCGGTGATATGCCGACTCTCGGACAGCTTCTCAAACACGTTGGAGATGTAAGGAAAGAAGCTATTGGTGATGGCAGTGAGACGCCGGTGCACCACACTCTTGACATCAACGGAATGGAGGTTCGATCACTTCCTTTCGTTCTTTCCTTCAACAACCTTACCTATAGTGTTAAGATACGTAATAAAATGAGTTTCACCGACTTATTCTCTCGCCGCCGTGCATCTCCGGTCGCTGAGACGCCTGCACTCGGGGAGACTGCGTTTTCACGGAGTAAGATTCTGCTCAACGAAATCTCCGGTGAAGCACGTGACGGTGAGATCATGGCTTTCCTCGGAGCCAGTGGCTCTGGTAAATCAACTTTGATTGATGCTCTAGCAAACAGGATCGCAAAAGGTAAATTGAAAGGAACTGTGAAGCTCAACGGAGAGTCGGTTGAGTCTCGTCTTCTGAAGGTGATTTCTGCCTATGTGATGCAAGATGATCTCCTCTTTCCAATGCTCACAGTTGAAGAAACTCTCACCTTTGCAGCTGAATTCCGATTACCGCGATCACTCTCAAAATCAAAGAAAAACGCTCGTGTTCAAGCTTTGATTGATCAACTAGGACTCCGCAACGCAGCGAAAACAGTTATCGGAGACGAAGGTCACCGTGGAGTCTCTGGTGGAGAAAGGCGTCGAGTTTCAATCGGAATCGACATAATCCATGATCCAATAGTGCTCTTCCTAGATGAACCAACTTCAGGATTGGATTCCACAAGTGCTTTCATGGTTGTTAAAGTACTTCAGAGAATTGCACAAAGTGGAAGCATCGTGATCATGTCAATTCATCAACCAAGTTACAGAATCTTAGGTCTTCTTGATCGTATGATCTTCTTATCGCGTGGACAGACAGTTTACAGCGGTTCACCATCGCAGTTACCTTCATACTTTGCAGAATTCGGCCATCCCATACCTGAAGGTGATAACCGAACAGAATTCGCGTTAGACCTGATTCGCGAATTGGAAGGTTCACCAGGAGGAACAAAAAGCTTAGTTGAATTCAACAAATCATGGCAAAGCATGACCAAACTTCACAACAACAATGACATTTCACAAAATGCAACACCGTCGTTATCTTTGAAGGAAGCTATCAGCGCTAGCATTTCCAGAGGGAAATTAGTTTCTGGCGCAACAGCTGCAACTAATTCAAATGCAATAGCCACATCACCATCTTCTTCATCATCCTCAATCGTGCCTACTTATGCAAATCCGTTTTGGATTGAGTTATTAACACTTTCGAAGCGTTCAATAACTAATTCAAGGCGAATGCCTGAACTATTTGGGATAAGATTGGGCGCTGTTATGGTAACTGGTTTCATTCTTGCAACAATGTTTTGGCAACTTGACAACAGTCCAAAAGGTGTACAAGAAAGGCTTGGATTCTTTGCTTTTGCAATGTCAACTACTTTCTACACCACTGCAGATGCACTACCAGTTTTCATTCAAGAACGGTTCATTTTCATGAGAGAAACATCTCACAACGCTTACAGAAGATGGTCTTACGTGATTTCGCATGCTATTGTTGCTTTGCCTGCTTTGTTGTTTCTATCACTTGCTTTTGCCTGCATAACATTTTGGGCTGTGGGGCTTGATGGTGGATTCTCAGGTTTTTTGTTTTACTTTGTTATCATTCTTGCTTCATTTTGGGCAGGGAACTCGTTCGTTTCGTTTCTTTCAGGTGTGGTTCCTCATGTGATGTTGGGTTACACTATCGTGGTTGCAATTCTTGCATATTTCTTATTGTTCAGTGGGTTCTTTATCAATAGGGATAGAATCCCTGGGTATTGGATTTGGTTCCATTACATGTCATTGGTTAAGTACCCATATGAAGCAGTTCTGCAGAACGAGTTTAGTGATGCAGCTAAATGTTTTGTGAGGGGGGTGCAGATTTTTGATAACTCACCTCTTGCTTCAGTGTCTGATGCATTGAAGTTGAAATTGTTGGACAGTATGAGTGATACATTAGGAATGAAAATCACAGCGTCTACTTGTTTGACAACTGGTACTGATTTGTTGAAGCAAAATGCGGTGACGGATTTGAGCAAGTGGAATTGTTTGTGGGTAACTGTGGCTTGGGGTTTCTTCTTCAGGATTCTATTCTATTTGTCTTTGTTGCTGGGTAGCAAGAACAAGAGGAGTTGATCAAGATGAACACCATCCATCATACTGTCTGTGTTTCAATTTGTTTATCCTTGGTTATTATTTTTTTAATTACATTTGTAACCTGTTTTTAATTGGCAAGTGCTGGGTACGCTGTGGTACAAAAGTGTAATACCCATTTAGTTGATTATTTAGAATTTGGTTGGTTTATGACAAACATCCGTCAATACTCAATAGAATAAAGTAAAATTTTAATTTATATTTGATGAATCATTTTACTTAGAAGAAGATATTTGATTTCTACGATCAGAAGAAAACTAAAAGAAATGCGTCACGGTTTATCACATTAATGTCCCTTTCCCACTATATCTCTCATGCAAGCATTTTATAAAATTCAGAATACTATCAAATGGAAAATAAAAGTGATTGCGATATGCGACGATATTATATACGAGACAGACGATAGTCTGCCGCTAGTAAAACCAACATGGAAAGTATTTGTAGCTAGCTAAAATGGTCCTATACAACCATATTCCGATCTTTACATTTTACAGTGACTATGTCATCAACAACTTGTTTACAATTAAATTGGAAAATTGATGTTTTTAAGATTATAAACTATATCAAACATAGAGCATGCAATAAACCCCAAGATTCACATTTACTTGCCGGTAGTTCCATATGCCACCAAAAGATATGATATAGGTAGTATGATAAAATTCGATGAACTTCTTAATCTAATGATCACCAAAGGGCAAAGGTTGCGCAACGTACGCAAATTGGGCTGGTCGTCGCACCATGTGGGTAGTGCAAAAAAAAAGTCTTCAAAAAATATAAAATTTCCACATGTTATGTTTTATGCTTTCGGACCGTGTAATCTTTGGTCCGCAGTGATGAGTGATCGTTTAATGGTGGACCTTCGTCAGTAGCAATCTTCTTCTTTGGAGGGAGGTTGGGTACCTGCAAACACTTTGACGATCAAGTCAATAAACGCCAAGATGAGTGAGATATCTAGGGTAAAAAAATGAGCGCAACTGAATCAACGTCATAAATTAACATTTATAGAAAAAAGATTACGATTTTGGTCATTGAATTGTTAATTATCCTCAACAAACACTTATGAACAGATTATGAGAAGTCATCATTGAATCTCTAGTTATATTTAGAGCGACTCTATACCATGATCTACGTGGATACAAGCTATGAAGGACACGCATGTGCAAGTAAAGATTGAACCTTTGCCCATTCCAAAATATTTTTCTTCAGAAACGAACATTAACAAATTACTACCATTTTTTTACCCCTAAAAAAATTAATACAATTTTTATGGGCATGAAGAAATAGTTGAACCAAAAACATTAGCATAATCTTGTTAATTTTTTAAGAGATAAACATTAGCTGATCAATATAAGAACATTCTTCCATCCAACGTATGCATGTGCTAAAATCTTATTTTTATGATTACTCTTGCTTTAGGAAATCTAAATAAGCAACCATACACAAAACAAAACGAACGAATACAAATCAATAAATAAGCAACCATACAACTTTTAATTAATCATTTGAATGATTGATTAGTTGGGATTTGGTAATTTATGGCAAATCAAATGCGATGGGGTGAACAAATGGGCCAACAATGGAGAGCAAAAGACGAAAAGAATAAGACACACAAGCTAAAATGGCGTGCTCCTCCTTTGGAAACTATTTTTTTCTCTCTCTCTCTCTCTCTCTATTGGGATGTATTGAGAGAAAATGGCGTATGTGATTGTCCGATAAATCTATCAAATCCTTTAATTTATTGGATCATAATCTTTATTCTTTGATAGACATCAACCATTTTTTTTAAAGGACGATAGACATCAACCATGTTTTCCGTGTGTAAACAATATTATTTAAACATCAAAATATTGACATCATATCATATGTTACACTTTATTTTTATCACTTTCGTATTTTTCTTGTCTACTCTTCACCCACATTTTAAAAACACATAAATAATTTTGTCAAAAAAAACATCACATACCGTTCGATCAATTTTCTGATGCTCAATCAATATTTCTCTTGCCTAAACAAGTCATAGGATTTTCATAATAAATTACCCAAATTAATCGGTCAATGAATGTTATAAACAATTTAATCAATTTTTTTTTGGGTACAATCTAATCAAAAATTCATTAGACAATATTTTGATGTTTAAATAATATATTTTTTTTGAGAGAATGTTTAAATAATATTGTTTACATAATGCTATTGAATCAATTTCATTGGAAAATGCAAACTTCAAAGTTTATAACATTATACGATTCACCAGCAATAATACTACTCCCTCCGTCCCTAAATAAATGATCTAGTTGACTCTGACACACATACCAATGCATATGTTTTATCTTTGATATCTTCAATTCTCTACTAAAAAAAATTATATAAATTTAATATTTTAAAAATACTTATCGAGACGAATCCAACAACATCTTACATGATATTATTTATCTTTATGAATTAGTAGAAAAGTATGGTCAAAGTATATCAAGTCAATAATGCATATTGTCAACTAGGTCATTTATTAAAGGACGGAGGGAGTATTAAGTTAATGATGATGGAGTTTAGACTGAAATATGAATATCTCTTTCTTTGCGAGGTATAGACAATTTTAGGATTATATTGGTGTACTAAGGTAACGTGTTTCCTGAGGAGGTGAAAGAAAAGAAACAAAAAGAAATATTCTATTTTTCGTATTACTCTTATGATATCTTTTTCTTGTTAAAGAAGGAAATATTATTGGTGCAGGACAGCATGCGCAAGCATATTGTATCTCGCACGGTGTGCGAGTTAGATGGATGGTTGGGTGGCCATATCTATACATTCTTCATGGGATTAAATTTTAAAAAACTGGGTAACATATCATTCTTTTCCTCCTGTAAATTAATTAAATATTGCAACTGTTTCTCTGGAAAATATTGCTATACATAAACTCAACGCAATCGGCAAATTTTATAGAAAAAATTGAAATCTGCAATTTTAAGAAAATAATTGAAATCTATTTATCCACCTATAGTTTGATTGAAAAGCAAAGAATATTTGAGAGATTGTGTTCCATTACAATCCTCTAAATATCACCCAAAAAAAAATAATCAATTGATTGAATTTTAACTTTAAAAATCAAAGCTTTGACATAAAATGAGTGACCCACGTGCTAAATTGGTTATCAAGATCTTCCATTTAAGATGAGATATTCATCGAAAATTTGGTAGATATGTTCTCTTCCATAAAACTAGAAATCCAGTAACCTTGCTGGCAATTCCATGTCAAAACATTGTTTTTTAAATTCATGCAACAGTTGGACCAGTGAAGAAACGAGAAAAAACCCGATTCTCTGGTACTTAGTTGGAGCAGTGAAGAAACGAGAAAAAACCCGATTTCACAACGGCGTAAGAGGAATCAGAGACAAAGTATGCAGGTTCTGTTGTTGTCTCCAAGTGGTCATGGTGAAGACCGAAGCCAGTGGACTTCGGATGTTGAAAATCGAACCAATTCAAAAAAAAAAAAACGTAAATTGAACCAAACCGCAAAAAACCGTATATAGTTCGGATGTATTCAGATCATTTTTTACTCAATTATATGGTTTGGATCGGTTTGCGATTTTGATTTTACCAACCGAACCAAACCAAACTAAACCCCAATATAAGAAAAACACTAATTAAATATATATATCACCTAGACCAATACTTATAGAAATTCAATAAAAACTTTAATAAAATGACATATTTTTTCTCTTGTTAAGTTTCTTCTTTGTTTTTTCTATCAAAAATGTATTTATGTGCTATTTGAACTCTTAGAGAATCATAAAACTTTTAGTCTTTTGTATTTCTTACAAACTATGATTACTTTTTGTGCGCGTTTTAATTTGGTCTACGTTGTTCGGATCATTGTTGGATGAAGATAAAATTGTAATGTTGGATGAAATTTAAAAATTGCGGAAAATATGTTTTGTTTTAGCTTTTTAATGTTGGGAAAAAATATATTGTCTAAAAAAAACCGCTGCAAACGACCCAATCCAAACCGCATTAGTTTAGTTTGGTTCAAATCTTATTTTAAAAGTCAACCGAACTAAACCAAACCGCATAGTTATATATCTTGCAGTTCATATGACTTTTAGCCTCAATACCGTACCAAACCACATCGCGAACACCCCTACATTGGACAGGCCGTATGGCGAAGAGGGCACCCTAGGCTCCAAAAAATAAGTACGAAATTTGGGACCCAATTTTTTTGGATCCCAGTTCATATATATATATATATATATATATATATATATATATATCACATGAGAATGACAATTATATATGAGAATGATAGGAATGAATATGAGCCATCATATTAAAAATGTGTGGTTGAGATTAAAATCCCCACATTAAGTGAGCCACATGTGAATCTTGTGCACAGACTCATATCCTTCAATTCTCTCTCTTGACCCATGGACTCCCATCGCTTCTCTCTCTAGGAACTTGCTGCCTTGCTGGAACCACTACCAAAACAACACGGTTGCTGAGATACAGATGGCGAGAACTCCGACTGGCACACCCACCACCATCGGCGGTGATTTCGACGTTGCTGTTACAATTGCAATCGATTATTTGTTTCCCTTCATTTGACAGTTCTGGTGTGATGTGATTATAGGTGAACAAAAATTCATGAATCCCTTGATATAGCGCAGTTCTTCATGGTGGTGTCCATGGACAATAATCAAAGGTATGGACTTTGTGTATCCATGTCTTTTATCATGGGCTTTTTTAACCCAGCATCATAATATCACCTAAAAGTTGCTAAATAAAAGAAAACAAATAATTATCATAATATTATAATATCATGGACAATAATTAAGGGTGAAAGCAATGGAGAGTGAGAGATATGGCGGCGAGAATTGGGCTTGTGTTTGGAGCGGCGGTTATGAGGAATAAACCATGTTCTTTTGGTAATGGAAGAGGAAAAGAAGACAAAAAGTGCACGTGAAAGATCACTTTAAGACCTTTTAATCTCAAACGTAGATTTAAATCCAATGGTCAAAAATTATTCCTATCATTCTTATATATAATTGTCATTCTCATGTGATATGCCCCATATATATATATATATATATATATATTAGTTAGGACTCAAATGAAGTTTTCCCTTGGCCTCCGGAATCTTTAAAAAAAGAATAACATATTGTCTTCATAAATCTCTCACTTTTTTTTATCTCTTTTTAAACTCTTATCGTCATCATTTTTTTTCTTTTTAGTCTAACAAAGATGGGTGATTTATTGGCTTGAAATCACCCCTCAAATTAGTTTTCTTTATCTTTTAGTTAAATAAGTGATTTTCACTTCTTTTTTATTTCGTTTGTTTCTTTGATTTCGTCGTTTTAACATGTCTCTGTTTGTTTTGATTTTCCTTTTTGTGGGATATTTTTTTATTTTCCGTTTTAATATGATGTATATTTGATTCAAGTCGAAAAATTAGTTTTAATCACATGCAAATATAATCAATGATTTTGACGTCTTGAATGTTGCAATATAAAGACAATATATATTCTTAAAATCAATGACTTTTGTGGAATACTCATTCCGTCCCATTTTAACTGAGTTAGTTGAACTTTTCACATAGATTAAGAAAAATGTATAAATGAAAGAGAGAGAGAGAGAGAGAGAGAGAGAGAGAGAGAGAGAGAGAGAGAGAGAGATGATTTTGAGTGTCTTAGTCAAGTATTGATGCATTCTTCTTTATCATAAATGTAAAGTAAAATATATTGAATTGAGAGTGGTGAAAGTAATATTAATTAGAGTTATAATTGAAAAAAAAGTAATTAATGTTGTATTGAAAATTGAAATGGGTCAAGATTTCTGGAATAATTATTTTTTTACAAATAACTCGGTTATTATGAGATGGAGGTAAATTCATCATTTTATTTTTGGGAAATTCTATGGTGAAGTTGTTAAAATGACTTCTTCGGTGAAGTAATCCTACAGCTAATAAGAACATGTCACGTGTGTTAGTTATGTCATGTTATAGTGGCGGATGCAAGGTATGTATTGTGTACCTTCAATCAAATTTAATTGTATTTTAGCCCTTAAATTTTTTGACTCATCGGATTAAACACTTCACTAGTGTTATTGTGTTGCCTTTCACACTATATTTATTTCTTTTCTCCTTTTTGAATTTTTCTTCCTTCTATTTCAAAAAATATTTAAATAAACCTTTTTATGATAATCCTTTTTATAAAAAAATATTTAATTATTAAAAATAAATAAATCCAGGAAGATTATGAACATCATCACCATGTTCATACCTTCATCATTTCTTTATTGAACAAAAAACAAAATAGCTACTCTAATTCACCTCCAAAAATTAAAATGTCATGATTTGTGTTATGAAAGTTTCCAGATCTATGTCGTAAAATTCAGCAACATAGGCGCAAAGATAGGATGAACGTGACGATGACAGCAGTAATCCGGCGATGGTTTAAATGTTGTTTGAACAACACACAACATTTTTTCCAAACACCTGATTTTGTGATTTAAATAGATAGGAAGGAAGAGGAGAATTAGAAGAGTATTGAAAACGAATTATAATCATCATTTTCAACCTTGAAAATAAGTACAAATCATCGGGTTCAATTTCGG
This sequence comes from Medicago truncatula, assembly GCF_003473485.1. Lineage (NCBI taxonomy): Eukaryota > Viridiplantae > Streptophyta > Magnoliopsida > Fabales > Fabaceae > Medicago > Medicago truncatula. The sequence goes on from NC_053042.1 coordinate 56,090,007, forward strand.
GTGCCAATGGTCTGAATCGGATTTAAACGACCAGGTTGGAGGTTGAAGACGACTTCCTCTTTTTTTTAATCGGACTTTGTATTACAAATAGAAAGGAGCGAAAAAAAAGTACAAATAGATTTTATGTGTTGCAGTGGTTTAGCGAATTTTCAAAACATTTTGGTCGCGGGTTCGATCCCTGCTCTCTTTATTTTTGTTTTGCAATTGACAAGACATAATTAAGCATTTATTAGATTTGATATGCCTATTAATAATAGTAAATACCGAAATAAATGCGCAAATACTTTGGAACAGCTTTGACTTTTGATTTTTATAGAAAAAAATAATCAGAATTTGAAAAAATTGAAGGCTCAAGGTTTCGAACCGTATACTTAAAAGTAAATCCTTGAAAAATTAATCACTATATCAAGTACTTGTTTTTAGTAATCAAGTGAAATATATTATATATTTATACTACTACTACTTAATGAAAATTTGTAAATTCAAAAATAAATATAAAACTAAATTTATTGAAACAAATAATGTTAAAACTGAAGTAGCCGTTAATTCATTAAACCAATAATTATTTAACAAATAGAGTGAAATATTTAATGTATAGGATTGAAAGTATTACATATAGTTTGTTGAGATATTTACTATACATAAAATATTAGGAATTCAATAAAAAGATTAAATAAAATATTTTGTGGATAAGATTAATAGTTTGTTGAGATATTTATTTGAAATAAAAATAATAAAAATATTGACAAGTAAATTTTGTACTCCTGTATCTTTATAGAAAAAAGTTAATCTAATTAAACGGTCTGGTTAATTATATTTGTTTCCGTTTGTTTCTAATGTGATAGTTGGTCAGATTGACTTACATCAAAGATTCCGATTTCCAAAATTTCAGTTCGTGCTTCGTTCTTATTTCAATAAGGTCATATTCAACGGTCTGATTGATTATATTTGACATCGTTAAGTCGATTTGGTCCGTTTTGATCGTTGGAGCAATGTCCTTCCATGTTGACTATGTTTCAAATGTGATAGTTTGTAAGATCGACTTACACCGAAGATTTCGATTTCCAAAATCCAAATTCCTACTTCGTTCTTATTCTAATAAGGTCATACTCAACGGTCTGATTGATTATATTTGATATTGTTAGTCGATTTGGTCCGTTTGATGGTCGGATCAATGTTCTTCCATGTTGACTAGGTTTCAAATGTGATAGTTTGTCAGATCGACTTACACCGAAGATAAAACTTTAATAGTTCATTATTATTTTAAAAATATCTCCAAAAGAAATTTATTTATTTTGAAAACTCATGACTATTTCAAAATATCAACATTAATAAATGTTTTTTATTAAATATTTTTAAGACAAAATTTTTATTTGTAAATTCTTTAAGTATTATCCTAAAGACATCGATTAACAAGAACCTACAATTTTTTATAGAGACCAACTATTCAACTAAGTCAATTGATTTAATTTAGTTCAATACCCTTGCTGTGTCAATGACATGTCCAATTTTTAAAACATAAGGGCTATGACTTTACTTTAGTGGGTACGGTTAGACAGGTGATTTTATTTTGAATTTTTACGTACCATAAATTTTTCAAAATTGTCCTCAGTCGTACTCTTAGTGTCACTGTTATGATAGACTTTATGGTCAATTTTCTATTAAATAATAAGAAAAACAATATATTATGACATAAATAATAAGAAAAATAATATATTATTTAGATATAAAAGAATTTTTATTAGTAAAATCATTAAATTATTGCTTATGATTTTTCTTTCATATCTTTAAAAGTTTAATAATATTATCAACAAAAAAAATTATCAATCTAATTGTTTTTTTATATAATTTCCGGTAGTATAGTAAAAAAATTGATTTTCTTGGTCGGTGGAATTTTCTACATTTGTATCTTATAAAAAGGAATTTTTTTTCAAATGGTTGGTCATAGGTTCGATTCTTATAATGTTGGAAGATGTTTTTTTTTTTTTTTTTAATACTTCATTTTCTACCTCTAGACGGGTCATAACGACCCGGTTAAAATCCATGCGACCCAAAACTAAAAAAACATAACTTTAACTCATTTTCATGAACAAAAGTAACATTTTTTGCGATTTCAAGCAATGTTTTGTAACTTTAAGCACTCAAATTGAAATAAATAAATTTAATTTCAATAAAAAATACCCAAAATTGTTGTTGACATTTTTGAATCTATGGTAGGTTTATTGTGATGGATCTATAGCTTCATCTGCATTTTTACGTTGTTGTTGTTTCTATGCAAATGTAATTACTTATTATGTTTTTTTTTTATATTTTATAATTTCTTTTTCTTCTTTTTTTTTCCGATTTTTTTCACATGAAGATGTTGAAGAGTGACATAGTGATTTGATAAAAATATGGAAGAAAGAGAATATGGATAAATAAAGAAAGAGAAAGAAATATGAGAGAGATGAATGGGTGATAAAGAGGAAAGAGAATTGGAAAAGTAAGAAAAATCATGTGTAGAGGGTGTACCACAATAACATAGAGATCAAACAAATCTAACCGTAAAGATCTTGAAATAAACTTGTCTATGGTGGAACATATGAAACACGTGATCCATTTTAGAATTTGTCCCAACATATGATGTGTCATGGCTTGAAATCTGATTGGCTGAATTAAACGACTTCACCGAAAAAGTCAATTTCCCAACTTCTTCATAGAAGCTCCCTTTTTTTTTTTTTACCTATTTAGAATTTGTATTGTTTGATTACATTAACCATTAGAATGAGAGGGAACATGGTTTATTTATTTATTTTTTAAAAAATAAAGAATTTTGAGTGAAAGGGAAGTGAGAAATCTACCACAAAAAATAAAGAAAAGTGTGTATTGTATGTATTATCCACAACAAAAGACGTGAGAGTGAGAAAGGAGAAGAAAAAAATGGCGAACTTAGCAACAGCCTCTGTTCAACTCTCAAACCCGTTTCCACTTTCTTCTTCCTCCAAATCTCTTCTACGCAGACCCTTCCTTCTCTTCACCACACGAGCCACCGAACCTCAAACACCACCCTCCGATTCGGATCCATCCGAACCCACCGCCACCGGAGAAGACTTCGACGACCGCATTAACCAACTGCGTATTCGTTACAAGAGAGGCACCGGCAAGAAAGCAGAAATCCGAAAAAGCAAAAAATCTAATAAGGCTGCATCGGGGTCGGGACCGGGTTCCGGCGTGTATCTTCCGCCGGTGCCGCTGAAAGAACCGGTTTCCGGTGGGTTGAAGGTGGAGTTAGGGTTTAGCAGATACAGCGAGAGATTGAATGGTCGAATTGCGTTACTTGGATTAACGGCACTGTTGTTGGTGGAGCTTGCAACTGGGAAAGGTGTTATCAATTATCACACACCTGGGACTGTCATTATTCAGTTATATTTTATGGCTTCTGTTACTGCTATTTATGTTAAGCTTGAAAAAGAGAAAATCAGTGTTTGGCCTGATAATTCTTCTTCAAATAATTAATTAATGTTTGTGCATTTTCAATTCAATAACTATGTTACTTTACTTGTTAATTAATTAATTAATTTTGTTTTTGTTGAGCTTCAATTTGTACCATACTACAATGAAAATATATACCCCATTGTTTGTATTTGCTTTCTAATGTTTATAGATGAACTTTCTTTGGTAATTTGTTTTGCTTCATTTTGTTACATTAGTCAATTGAAACATTGTGATTATAAATAAACTTCAATTTGCACCAATCCGCACATGTATGCATCAAAATATGCGTTGATGAGTATCAGTGAAATTCTAAGCATGATTATAGAACAAGTCCAAACTAGCTCTCAATATGGTATGAGATGAGTGATGAACTGATGATGATTCAATCAAATGCAGTTAGAGATTACAGGATGGGAACAAAAACTCCGGCTTATACTAAAACATATTGGTCTGCGAATACAAAGAGTGGGATTATGCTGGCACCGTGTGCTTTCAACCATTCCAAACAGTCTTTCAAAGCAGCAGCCTCTTTCTCATCGTTTGCGTCATTTTTGGAAATGCCCGTAGAGAATCCAAGAACCTGAGAGACGTAAGAAATTGGTATGGTTGGCCAATATGATCGGACAAGCAGGTCACAACTTTATAACGCATCTTTTCAACATATAGATTTGTGGAAATTAGATAAATCATTTGCGTTCGTCTCCCTTAATATATGTTACCAACTAATCAGCTAGACATGAAAAAATGTTTTCAATACTCACCCTATAAGGCCGGTGTTTTGTGTGTTTGGTTGCACGTTTGCGGGTTTACTGAAGCAACATTGTTGTGATTTCAAGAAGCTACAAAATGGAGGTTCTACCTTAACGTGGAAATCTTGCCGCAGAACCAAACAAAAGTGTAATTTAGGAACTGCTTTGTACAAACAATCTAAAGAATGCAACATACAGTAATTTCCCAAAGCTACATGCTTTACAGCTTCATCCTTCCTTGCTTCGTCAGATAACCTAGCAAAGACAACATTATACATTAACATTAGAGGCATTCCGACATGATAACTGATACAAAAATAATGACTGAGACCATTAATACAATACAAAATATCAATGTGTAGTCATTGAAAGACTTGGTTATTTCCATCCAATTCTCTATCTTGTTTGTCAGATGTGAACATTGAATCAGTAATTTTCACCCATACATCCATAAATTTGAACCTTAAGAACCCCTACTATTGCTACCAAACTAGTATTACCTAGACATAATTGCAATAAATTTTCAAACTACCAGTTACCAATAATACTTTCAAGATAAAATATGTGTGACAGAACATTTATTTTTAAGTCTGACGCAAGATTTCTCAATAAACCAGTCAGTTATCCACCAGAAGAGGGCCATCAAAGAATCACCTAGGCAGATAATGTCAAACAACACTTTATTCAAAATTGAAAATCTTGTGAAATAAGATAATGCATATTTATGGGACCCAACTCCCCAAGAGGCAAGAGCTACTAGAAAATTTAAAAATCCCAGTAAACATTACGGTATTAATAATAGCCCAAAATTCTGAGATTCAATATAAGAGTTCTACCAAGAATTTTGAAGACGGAATAATTATGTAAGCATTGTAACACAAAGCTTACCTTGCCATTGATGATAGGATTTCTCTGTAATTACTTGAATGCATTATGACACAAAGCAAGTTTTAAACAGGAAATGTCAATATCTAAACGTCAATAGTAAGGTAAAAAAAACATCCTCAACGTCTACAACAGACCGATCCTATTTCCAAAACAAATGATTTGAAATGTATAATTTAATACTCCACTTTGCACTGTTACATAAGTCACACACAAGCACAGATAAATTAATAAGTTATGCACGTTTAAATCCACATCCGCACTAAAACTCCATTGTAAAACTGGCTCTTGATCATGTTGTCAGGATCGTGAGGGTGCTCGTAGAATCATTTGCAATACCTAGGAACGGAATATCGAAATATACGTGGGATCACGAGGTTGAAGGTGGGATGGAACGATTCTTCCCATCCTTGCGCAACTGGGGTTTAAGTTGTATTTTAATAAATCTGTTGCTTATTTTCTCAAAAAAATAAATAGATCTGTTTTTTATTTTTTAGAATTTAAACTTGACATGACTGGGTTATAAGTAGAATCTCAAGTTTGACAACATTGCTCTTGATGCAAATCACCTAATTATCTTTATGTAGCTCGTTGTTCAATAGAACTTAACATAGTTTGAAAAGCATGAATGACTTTGGCCTAGTAAAACAACATGAAAATTATTGTAGCTAGCTAAAGTGGTCCTACAATCTTCAATGACAGAACCATATTCAAATCTACAAATTTTATACTTGTAGATTTGCAATTAAGGTAAAAAATGATGCTTCTAAGATTATAGGCTATAATCAAATGTAGAGCTGCCAATAGGCAAATAATGCCTTGTACTTTTCTAGGAACGTTGACTGAGAAGGAAAAACCAAGGACCATAGCAAATAATGCAATGGACATTGTGTTATTTACTACCGGTGAGATCTAGCTAGCTCTTACAATTTCATGTCATACTGACGACAATTTTACCAAAAATGAAAATGCAAACTAGATCGTTGATTAGTATTTACAGATTACATCGATGACTCTGACTTTAGCGTTATTGTAATATAGATAGCTAAGCTAACTAAACTACAAATAGGTAAGCACTAACATCACGCAAAGACATCACAGACTGTGTCATTAAGGATAAGTCTTCAACAAGTCAGTGTCACTCGATTGTCACGGCTTATGTTAATTATAGGACTTCTTTAACATACATTTATTTACTAGTTAATTATGACAGATCCTTGCCGGCATCCGGTGGAAATTTACGGTGTAACATTCCAATGTCACGTTAAATAATATGTCAAAGTTTTTAATTAATTAAAAGATTGTACATTTCCAATCCTCACCCAAATTTACTACAATACATAAGTCCTCAATAGATTTTTCTACATTTGAATTAAAGACAAGTCAATCAATGAGAGATTTTTCCACATCTGTTTACTTTTCTGCATTTACTCGTTTTTAAGTTGCTTTATTTTACTTTAGTGTGTCTATTCATTTAAGGGCCAAAACTGACCAAGTCATAGCAATGATAATCGGTTGGTTGAATGATTAAATGTTGGTAGGAAACCAGAAAAGAACCAACAGCCAAGTACTCCAATAAATAAGTACTAAATTATTAGGAACAGGTATAGCTTCTCTTCAATCACACCACCCACCCTTGCCATTTGTTTATAGGTTCAGTTTCTAGATAGATAGCAAGAGTTTGGTCCCATACCGAAGTCCCAACTAAATTTTACTTGTTCAGAGCAACTTTCGTTTTCAAATTCCTTTCCTTGACAAAACAATCTGCTCGCACTTTCATGCACGCTGCTTTTACAACCAGAACTTGATTTTTTTTTTCCACCACTTAGAATGGCTTAAGCTAAAGCTATGCAGCAAGGAATAATAATAACTGATTAATTTATTACTAAAAACTAAGTCTAATCTTGTAGATGAAAAACTGCAAAATACAAATTCCATTGTCCTCCAGCAGAAGACTAATTCAGATTAAGGGGAAATCATTCAAAATCTTTTCCTCTTCACTCTGGAAATATCATCAAAACTGTCATCACTCCAAACTTGTCCACCATGCCTGAAATTATCTTCCTGCTCATCCATGTTTCTTGTTCTTCTAGGTGGCCCATTTCCATTCCTACCCTTGATCCTTCTATCAAAGTCCCTTTCCCTCAAGTTATTGCCTCTCTCATGAAAATCTGAATCATCTGAACAGAATCTATAATGTCTAGGCCCGTCTTCAGCATTTATATGAAAGTTCTCACCGGCATTGTTATTGCCATTGTTATAAGGAGGCCTGAAAGAACGCACAGGACCTCTTCTTTCACCAAACCTCCTCCTCTCCTCACCATTTCCTTCACCATTGTTAATGTTAACCATCCTACCAGAATGCATAGGCCCTCCACTACCAAAGTATTCATCATCATTATCAGATCGATCTCGGGGATCTACAACATCAAATCTTCTGTTTCTGATTAAAATTCTACCAGATGGACTCCTATTGGAAATGACAGACCTTGGATGACCATGGTCCCTTGCAGAGTCAATGTCCCTCATATCATTAGAGGGTCGTGATATAAATTGAGGCGAGCCATGTCTCCTCACCACTCTCTCCCCAGTGAAAACAGGTCGATCAGGGGATCTCATTCTGTCAACCCTGTATAATGGTGATCTTCTATGAGTGATTTCAGGGTGTCCACCAAAACCATCTGGAGATCTTCTTCTGGGGGACCTCCTTCTAGGAGATGTCCACTGACCAGGTGAACGACTCCTCGATCTGATGGGTGATTTTGAACGCATTCGAGAAAGACCACCCCTTCTCTGCATGGAAGAAAAATTCCTACCCCTTCCTCTTCCTCTTGAAAACCGACCATCCATTCCCTCAAATTGTTGGGGACGTGTATACACAGAATCTAGAGTATCATCATTAAAACCTCTCATAAATTTCTCACTATGCCTCATGCCACCTAACTCTGAACCATCCCCTCCAATACATCTACCACTAGGACTAACAGGTCTTTGATTCCTATGACCCATTTGAATGCCATCTCTTACTCCTCCTGGTGACCTCCTTCGTGGTGCAATATATGAGCCATCATTCAATGGCTTTCTACCTAACCGACCATTAACATATGAATCATCGGGTCCAGCATTATTGTACTCCAGATCATTATCAGCAATAGCAGATGAATATTTTGACCTTGCGCCACGGTACTGTTGATTTGGACCATTGTAAAATTCACCAGAATATTCACGCTCAGATTCCCAGTCACCACGACCTCGGCTATTAACTCTTCCTCTACCACGCCCAAAATTCAATCTAGAATTTCTAGTGGACATGTCTTGATGTCTTTCTCTTGAAAATCTGTGGGGAGCATCAATGTAAACTTCATCCCTGAAAATCAAAGCAGGAAAAGGGAACACTTGAGCAACTGAATACAATTCAATTAATAAGGGCAAAATGGTAGTAGTATATATATATATAGGACTAAAAGGCTAATAAGGAGAAAATAGTAGTACTGTAAATAGGACTAAAAGGCTTACCTTCCTCTGTATAACTTGTCACCGTCAAGTGTGTCAGGAAATACATCTCTTCCAGCTCGAGTTGGCAGCGATCTGCCTGAAATAGGCCTGGTTTTACTAGGGGATGACGAACTGGCAGCTCGTGACAGATCTATGATTCTTCCTTGATTACTACTGTTAGTAACATCTTTGGTTATATCTTCAGTATTAGCAGATCCTTCCATCTTCGGAAAATCTAAGTCAGTTTCTCTAACAGTGTCAGTTGTTTTCACAACCTCATCAGCACATAGAACATCTATCACATGTCTTCCATCAGTGGCTTGATTGCAAGGTTGTTCAGTCTCCTGAGTTTCAGAGACAATTATTCTTTCTAAAAGATCTAATGGTTTCCCTTGCGAAACATTAACTGGTCTCTTATCAGCAGCAATATCAGATTTTTCACCATCCATTGACTCTTGCACACACACATTTTTATCAATGACTTTACCAGGTTTCTCATTCATTTGAATGTCCACGTCATCTTTACTAACTATTTCATTGTGGATTACAGTCATATTGTCATTTTCCATCACACGAGATGAAGTGGGATAATCACTACTCACCACCACTCCTTTCTCCACTGGTTTATTATCATAGTTACTTAAGTCAGGATGTTCTGTTTCTCTTACCTCGCATATGGTATCCTCCACTTTGGAAGGTTCCAGTGGTTCTCGAACCTCACCATCCTCATAATCATCATCTTCAGTGTATCGCTCAGTGTCTACAGCAACAGTTACAGCATGGTTTTCATCGGACTCGAGACCAGAACCAAAAGAATCGTCTTCCAACATATCAGTTGACAAGGTTATCTTTTCTTCATCACTAACACAGCCTACACCGCTGTCTCGTGCATCAGTAGGCTCATTCATGAGTTTCAATCTGCAACCATCATGTTCATCGGCAACTTCTTTCTTGGTTACAATAGAAGAATATTTCAAGCCAGTAGTAACCATAGGATTAGAAATAGCAACTGTTACCAGCGGAACCTGCTCAGAATTTGAGGAAACTACGTCACATACTTTCTCAACATTGACTCCTTTAGCACAGCTATAATTTTCCAGTTGACCTACTATATTTTTACCAGTAGTTAATACTGCTGTACACACAGGTTTCACAGCAGGATGAACCACCTCTGCAAAAACTTGTGTTGAATTCAACATGACTGGCACTGTCATGGAAGATGAACATAATGACATTTGAGGCAACACTTTACCCAACTGATTTGTTGTAGTACTCTCTGCTGTTTTGGATCTTTCTTGATTACCCTCGTGACTTGGTTCGGATTTAATGAATGTAGAATCGACATTAGATGGCTTGATAACTGAATGCTGAATAAATTCTTTTTTGACAGCAACACTATCTAATGAACCTACAAGATGGGCATTGGCTTTTTTCAAATTCTTTTTCAAGTTCTCATCATACGGTTCTGGCTTTACCAACCTAACACTAGAAGTATTTGCATCACCAGCAGTAGCTGCCAGACTTGGCAAACTAACAAGAGGAGCCGCAACACCTGAATTTAGTTTAACAGATACTCTAGAGGGTTCCTCGACATACTTCTGAACAAAAGGCGAAAGACATAGATTACGTGGATCCGCACATTTATACTGCTGTCCGTACAGACCAGTTGAAGTAACGAAAGCTTTGCTCTGACTCTCTTTGCGTGTTTGGTTTACAGACACAGCACTTGTTGGTGGTGTCATCCCAGTCGAGCACGTTAACTGTTTCTCACCAAGTGCACTGTGACTAATATTCAACCCATCAATAGAAGTTTTAACAGAACTGGCATCACTCCCTTCATCCCATGCATCCATTGTAGTATTCAGATCCCAGTTTGCCCTGCTAGAATGCACACGAGTAGTGTCACTATCACTTTTAGCATCCGTATTTGAACTGTGAGTACTACTTTCCTCCTTGCTTAAAGATAATTCTAATGAGACAGGTTCTCCTTTCTCCATATTGGGTTGTATCTTATTAATATCCGAACTTGTAACAGACGAAAACAAGTGCTTCTTCATGCTTAAAGATAAAGTAGTACTTCCAGGAACTATAGGACTCTCTTGCTTAACTGTGTCTTGAACAATTTGTTTACTCAGATCCGCTCCAATGCTAAGTGCTAGACCATCTTTTGCAGCCAATAAGAGTTCGGGATTTGCCTTAATTGTTTGGGATCCTGAATTTTTCTCATTACCTTCATTGAGCATCACCTTTTCTTTGCTATTCACAACATCCAAAGTAGGGTTTGATTCCTCCCGCTTGGGCATAAGCAAAGAACTTTTTTGCACCATGTCAACATTTGTAACATCGGAACTTGATTTCATTTTTTCAATTATCGGGTTTCCAATGGTATCAGATAATCCGGCAGAACTGGTAGAAAGGGTTGAACCCAGTGATGTGGTTGAATGTTCCTTTTGCATAGTATGACTCTTTTCCTGAACCGAAGCCTCTTCCAAAGAAGCTTGAAGTGAAGGAGGGAACCTCCTTTTCTTGATAGGTGCACCTGCAATACTAACATTTGATAGAGTTGATCCTTGAGAAGTGCTTGAATTTTCTTTTTGTTGTAAATCAGTTTCTTCCGTACGAGGAGGTGAAGGAGACTGGATCAAAGGCGGATACCTCCTTTTCTTGATTGGCACACCTGCAACTAAATCACTAAACTGCCCAGCAAAGGACTTTATCCCACTCTGTCAATATAAGATCAAGTAATCAATATCCAAAATAGAACAAATTGTCATGGTTCTCTAATCAATCAATCGTAGTTAGCTGTAAATCAATCAGAAAGGAAATAAACACCTCTTCACGGCCTGAGATGGGCATGATTCCAATCTTCGCTATAAGAACGCTCACAAGTCAAAAACTTTCTTTCAAACTACTTCAGTTATGATGATGATTCAATAGCAACAAATCCTCAATAAAAAATATTCAAGTTAACAGAAAATTCCTGCATCGAATAAACTATTCTTAAACATTTCGTTCGAGATCTGTTCAACCTTTTAAAATACTTGTTCCACTATCCTTAGCCTCACTTCAAATAAAGTAGCGGGAACCTGCAAAAACAAAACATGTAAAATCTTAAACCACCTTAAAACCATTGATCAAAACAAAACAAACAACCTATGAAAATTTAATTACACCAAAATATCAATAATATACAATAGATCCAAAATCAATCAACCACGTGATCACAACAATTAACAAACTAACTAATTAATACTTCGAAAACATAAAAAATAAAAAAATAAAAAAAAACAGCATAAAAAACCAAGTTAAGTACTACTATGAAACCAACTACCGACAAAAAATCCACTCTAAATTACCGAACAAAAAACAAACTTTACCAACCAAATATAATCATATGTTGGAACAAGATCTGTGACGTTGAAAAACAGAAAAAGAAAAAATAAAACCCATTGAGGGGATTTAAAAACACAAAACTAAGAATCAAGTGGCGTGAACCGAGAAAACCCACAAGGCAAGAAACAGATCTAAACCTATAAACAAAAAGCGGAAAATAATGTGTAAAGGAAAGAATCATCATCGATAAAATATATACCGTAAATTGCAGGCCACGGAAGAATCAAACAGAGAGTAATAAAAAATAAAGAAAAATAAAAATCAGATCTTGACGATGAAAAAGAGGAATAGGAAGAAGAAGAAGAAGAAGAAGATAAAAACCTGATAAGAAAAACAAGGTTGTGATGTGAGAAAAAGGGTTTTGGGGTGTTGTTGTTCTGCAACTTCCACGAAAAAAGTGCGAAGAAAGAGATATAAACGAATCTCTTTATTCTCACGCGCGCACACACTCGCTCGCTCGCTCTCTTTGAAAAAAACTAGGGTTTGTGATTTAACGCCGAATTTATTGATTGAATGAAATTATTATTGACTTTGTGGTTGTGCAACTAGTGGAGGCTTTATATTCTTTTTCCACCGACGTGACGCGTCAACTATACATTGCCACGTATTCTTCTTTTTACGTGGTCAATACTTCATCGTTCATTCCTTATCATTTAATTTTGTCCGTTCGATCAAAAGTATAGACTTTTTTTGCTGGACCCTACCCACGTGTCGCATTCCTTCTACCTAATCTTCTCACGTTACCTTCCACTCAATTACTTATTTAAATATATTTTCTGGACAAAAGAGAAATAACAATGATAATAGAACGTTTTCGTGTACATGTCAAGTTGTCAACTAAAAAAAGTATATCCTATAAAAAATGGTTTAATTTGTTTTTCTAATTTTAATATAAAAGAAAATTTCAGTAACCAATTAAACGGAGTGACCCCTACAATCCAACAAGAGGAGTGCATGAAGTAAATTACACTTGGAATTAACCAAAACAAGATAAAAAGTGGCAGCATGTTCTTTCAAAAAGATTAGCTATGTATCAACACAAACATTAGCCACTCGGAAGAAAGAAGTGATGTAAGATATAATAGATAAGGGCAATGGTTAAGGAAATTAAAAATAGCATGTTTGCATTTGTTTCAATAATATTTTGACTTTTAAAAAGTTAAATTTATCACTTTTATCATTTTTCAATACTATATTTCTATTTTTATCCCCTTATCCAATGCCTCCAATAGTAATGGTTAGCATTTTCTAAATTAAAAAGATGTAAAAGATCATAGTTAAATATGTTTTTATCCTTATAAATATATTAATTTTTCGTTTTAGTTTCTTTAAAATTTTATTTCAAATTTTAGTTAATATCAGATTTTTAATCACTATTTTTTTTTTCTATTTTTAAGTAAGTTTTTGTATTTTTTAATAAAATTGTGTAGAAATATATAATATTATAAAAATCAATTCAAAGATAGGTAAGTGAAAAAAAATGAAAAAACCTCTTGTAAACGTAAAATTAATCTAAACTGCACTATACCCAAGTGAAAAATTATTGCCACCTTGACAAGACTTGGTATAAGTAGTGAGTTTTTCATTGCATTATTAACCACTAGCGAAAAGATGGACACTTACTTTCTGTTTTTTTTATTGCGTTAACGTTTGAAAATTATGAACGATATGTTTTTATAAAATTTTGATTTTGATAAACTAAAAATATAAATGTGTGTTGTTTTCAAGTTATAACAAATCAAACTGACCATAATTGTCTATTTTAATGACACCAACAATATAACTAAAAAATATAATCTGAATTCTTTCTTTTTAATGATACCAACAACAATCTTATTATAGAAAAGGTTGTTTAATTCAGATAATGAAAAAGTAAGTATGAATGTACTCATCTAGTTTGTTACACTTTTTAAATAATAAAGGAAAAACTTTATATATATATATATATATATATATATATATATATATATATATATATATATATATCGTGCTTGTTACATTTTTTAATTTTTTTTTTTTAAGATTTAAATTCATTCTTATCTATCTGTTTTATATTTTTTAATGTTTAAAATTATCCTTATCTATTTGTTATATGTGTTATTTATATTGAATATTAAGGATATTTTTGGAAAAGAATAAAGGCAACTCAAAAGAACTGAAAAATATTGTTTTCTTTATATAGACTATAGCCTTGGTTGTTTTCTAACCAAGACTACTCAGTGCGCAATGTAACGCCTTATTTCTATTAAAGCGATAAAACACGCGAATAATCTAAATATTCAATAAATAGACGCTACGCCATCAACAAAATTCAAACGACATGCATGTATAAAAATTCTCGACAGATGCAGCAGATATAAACCATATAATTCAAAAGCATACATGTTATGACGTCAACATACATCATCATCAAAATTCTCCAAAATCCCGACAACTGGGTAAATCTCCAAAACATAATAAATCCACAAGAGATAATCTAGAATAATCATAAACAGACACCTAGATCAGAGTCTATCCTAGGCTCTAAGGACACGATAACAGAGATAGCTCCCGCTATCCAAGCAACCACCAAGCAACTCACCAAAACAACTAACTCTGCATTTCGTCTACCCATCCATACAGACAGGTCGGCGGTCAAAACCACTGGGGGTAAGCTTTACATCAATCATAATCAATAAAATAAATTTGAGCATATATGAATTAAATCAAATTCCAAGTACTTAACATAAACGGTTAATTCAATATACACGTTCGCATAACAATCTCAAATATCACGATCAAGTACTCACCAAGCACACTTATCATCAACAATTATCATTCACAATCTTCAACAATTATCATTCACATACATTAATTACGACTCATGTCAATGTGCTATGCGCCTAATTCCGACACATACATGCATGTGGTACCAAACAACAACAACAATATGTTAACCGCACATCTGTAAGAGCTCTATTGTCAAAGCGGAAAAGCGGCGCGGCCACCCAAAAATTGACGCGGCGCGGTATGCGGGCGCTATTTCATAACGCGGACACTAATATATTTAATATTAAAATACCATACTATACAAAAAAAAAAAACTAAAATACCTTGCATATTACTTTAAATTTATGAAGTATCCATAATTTGAAATAAAAGCCACAAGTCTTAGACATAATTGAATAAAATCATTAGTATATATATAATAACAAGGACTAAGAAAGTATGAAAAAATATGTTTAGTATTAATATAAATGAAAAATTAAAGATGATTAATTTTTTTTTAGTATTAAAAACTATAATAAAATGTATTTAATAATTACTATCAATATAAATGAAGCATATATTTATTATTATTTTTTAACAATATATTTATTAATTTATTAATATAAATGAAAAAATTATTTTGTATTCATATTTAGTATTAACACCATTGTTATTTACCTATTTAAAATCTGTAAGCTAATGTCTTGTTGGGCCTAACCCAATGACACAATCTAATCAAGAATACATAACCCTAACTCAACTGTCTCATTTCAGATCTGATTTCCTACTTTCTCTCTCCCAGCCGCCACACTTTTTTCAGATCTGATTTCCTTCTTCATATTTTTGTACGATTTGCTTGTTTGACATAAATAAAAGGATGATGAAGAGAGAACAAAGAACAAAGATGAGATTTATTCCCATATCTCTAATCAATCTTTCACTTCTTCCCCTTCTTCTTCATTTTGACTGCGAAAAAAGGACGACGAAAAACGAAAGGAGAACAAATATGAAATTTTACCATGAGATTTTACACACGAAGCAAAATGTGCCCGCTTTGACCCGATTTCGACCCGCTTCACTTCATTGAAACGCGCCCGTGAAACCCGCTTTCCACAAACGCGTGACTCTGTAGCGTTGTGATGCGGCTCCTTTTTTTGGCCGCGATAGCGCCGGGAGCGGCCACGTTTGACAACAGAGTGTGAGAGTACACCTCCTTTTACATTTCTCATACGACTCGATATGACGATGATGCATGAACATAAGCGAAGACTCAATAATGCAAACTACTCAACATATACATACACTAACACAATGTAAAAGTACACCTCCAATTACATTGCTTAACTTCAACAGCAATTGCATTATCAAGCATTTACATCCACACAATCAACATATCAATTAAGAGTCAACACCAAAATATCATAATTCATCAACATGTATTCATTAATCCACTTCAACTATATCATATAGTTCAACAATGTAACACCCCGTTACCCAAAAACAATAAAATAGCATATAAACATCAGAGTATTTCACCAAACGGGCATGCTACATTGCAAATTCAAATTCTTAAATAGAAAATAAAACTATTTAATTCAACATCAGTCATAACTTCAAAATACTGCAGCGGAAAGTTTTGCATTTCAATAACAACCACAACGATGTAAATCTCCAACAATATCCTGGCATTAAGCCTAAACAACAAAAGTCAACCAACAAAGGGCCACATCATCAAGTTCCAAAATTTGATACATAGGAGGAAAACAACAATAAAATAATATAAATATTCTCATCCCACGTATCAGAGCCCTAGACACGACAATGAGCCACCACCAACTACTCAGGATCACCTGCAAGTTACCCATAGGAAGGGCAACGTTTTCAAGCAGAAGGGGTGAGATTCACAACAATAAATATAGATATTAAAAATCATCAAATGAATCTAACACCCTAATCAACAACACATTATCTTGTAAACATATATATGTATAAGTCACAAGGAACAACAACATCAACAATACACCATATAAATCACCCAAAATCACACATATAAATATAAGCATATGCATATACTCCACATAAATCACCAAACCATCATATATAAATATATATATACTCCACATAGTTTAAAATTAATTAAATAAATAATTAGGGCGTTACAAACAACTCCATACAACTTCTCATAATACAAGTAAAGGAGGAAAATACAACACCTTATGATAAATATCATATTCAAGACCTCACAATTAGTCACATATCTTCACTCAATCATATAAAACTAATCACAAAAGATTATAAGGTATTTGGCTTTAATGAATCGTTTTTGACAAAGTTCGTCTCTCATTTTACCATTTTTCAAGTTATCCGACAAAACAAAGCAAACACATTTGGGAACCTCAACTAAGTATATATACAAATTATATTTGAGTGCAGTAGTGTATACATCAACGTCTTACATGCCAACTCACTTAAATTTCAAAGTTTTCCCATGAACATTTTAGCACAACTTCACCAATTCCACCCATTTTCACAAAATCAACCACAACAACTTATTTCACATCACCAACTCATGATTTATGAACACCCAAGCTATGAATCATCAACAACAACATCTCTCAGCAACAACAACGTCAATTAAACATGATTCTCATCATAATTCAACAACAACATAGCACAATTCAACATTTATAGCACAATTCACAATATATCATTTTCACATACTATGAACATGCAATTTCACCAACAACAATTCAACTATCACCAATTTCATGTATTCAAACATATCACCATAATTAGAGCACGAAAGTCAACAACTATGAACAAATAATCACTTATTCAATTAAGCACTTAATCATGCAATTAATGAAAAATTACAACTAATTGATTATGGTTGAATTCTAACCCTCTTACCTTAGTTAGCAAAAATCCTAGCCCAAGCTTCAATTTAGCTCCTAGAATCTCCACCACCTCTTAGGTCTTCAAGTCTCCTCTCTTCTGACCCTTTTCCTCTTCTTTTGCACTTTCTCTCTCTACCACTCTCCAAAAATCTTATGAAATGAAAAATGAATGTTATTTTCTCTTAAGACAAGGTTTATATAGGTTATTATCAAATGGGCTTAACCATAATGCCTTAGTGGACTTAACCCACTCGATCACAATTCTAAAATGTTTTTACATTTAACGGTAAAATACTAACAACGGTCACTTACCGACTCACAACTATTTACCACTATAGTAACTTAGTAAAAATAATGGTTCTCACTTGAAACACTAAAATAATCCTCACTAGAAATTACTAATTTACCCTTCTAACACAAAAACCCATTAAAATGCACCCAACGATAAATAATCACGCACAAGCACATAAAACACATATCAAAACAATTAAAAATAAATCTAACGAAAATCAGACTGTTACACGCAAAACCTATTGTTTTCTGACGGCACCCGATGAAGTATTGGGCGGCGATCGTACTCCTCAAGTGTGGCATAAACTAGTTCATTCTAAGATATCTGTTTTTGCTTGGCGTTTACTCCATAACAGAATTCCTACCAAAACTAATTTGTTGTGTCGAAGAGTTCTTCATCAATATAACATTATGTGCATATGCGGTTGTGGTTGTTCTGAAACAGCGGTCCATCTTTTCTTAGATTGTACGACTTTTGGCAGCACGTGGTACTTGTTGTGGCGGTGCCGCATTCATCTCATTTATTCTTCAGATTAGATTAATTTGGCTTGCTTGTGTTTGGGTAATTTGAAAAGTTAGAAACAACCACATATTCAAGAATGTGGCCTCTGACATGTTTATTCTTTCTGACAAAGTGAAGTTGAACACATTTTTGTTGTTGAAATTAAATCAACTATCTTTTGATTTTAGTTATAATGACTGGTGTCGGCACCCGCTCCTTCTTTTAAGAGGCACTACTCTCATGACATTGTAAATTTTTGTGTGTTTATCTCTTAGCACGCCTTGTGCTGGGAGAATCACTTTTGGTTTATATCCCATTGACTTGTTCAAAAAAATAAAATAAATAGACTATAGATGCAAAAGCGAAATAATCCAACAAGCTATTCATCGTTTTGCCTATTAAATCTCATAACAAAGGAATGTCATACGGTCATTCCAAATCAAAAACTAGTTACTTTTTTATTATCCTAATTATACTCTTAAACAATTTTTTCTAAAGATTATTATTGGTGTCATTAAAAAAATATGAATTTAGATTTTTTTTTTTATTATATTATTGGTATCATTGAAATAGAGAATAATGATTAATTTGATTTATTAGACTTTAAAAGCAAAAAGCATT
The DNA here is from genome assembly GCF_003473485.1 of Medicago truncatula. NCBI lineage: Eukaryota > Viridiplantae > Streptophyta > Magnoliopsida > Fabales > Fabaceae > Medicago > Medicago truncatula. The sequence goes on from NC_053042.1 coordinate 56,109,062, forward strand.
TAGATTTTTACTTTTAATAAAAATCAAATTATCATTAAAAAACACAATTCATAATTTTCAAATGTTAACACAATAAAAAAAACTTTTCGTTAGTGTAGAATAAGATAAATACTATAAGTTATACCATAGAGTATAGCTAGAAAATCAACATAACATGCCATTTGAATCATAAAATTAGACATCAACCTTGAATGTAAGATGATGGACAAAAAGCAATCAACCCATTTTACAAATTGATCTCAGCCGTATCGGCAAAAAAAAACCTTTATCATGAAATAATAGTAACACAACTACAATCAAACGCCAATTCCTAGCATAAATTTGACAAACACGCTCTGACCAACATATACTGCATTGCTCAAGAATCTGAATACTGTAATATTGCTCGATGTCTCTTAAGATCTCGATATCATCCTGCAAACCATGATTGGGCCCAACTATAAGAAACAAGTAATATGAATTGAAAACCATACTAACTACTCACTTAAGAAACATTAATTCAACTAATTTAACGTTTCCAGATTCCAATACCTTTCGTCCAGAACGGCCAATCCGATGAATGTACAGCTCTCGGTTATTCGGAAGATCGATCATAATTAATAACTAGAGAAACCTGATAACAGAAACAAGTGTATCAACAATTAATTCCTCCATTTAATTGTTACATTTCTTAACAACAAAAAATGCTACTGTATTAGTGCTGAGTGCATACCTTCACCCCGACCAAAAAGATAAAAACACAAACAAGGCGCAAAACTAATACCACTATTAACAAACAAATTAAATAAAGAAGCACAATTGGAATGCTTGAGCACATCAAGTCAACATCAATATTTATGGTTTCTAGTTTAAGCAGTTGTGAACGTCTGATAAAAACAAAAGAAGAGACGAGACGCACGAGTTAAATATTGGATTTTAACATAAAACTACAGGTAATTTTGTAAGTCTAGTTAAAAAATTTAACACTCATCTCCCCTTCCTTCCAAATCCAATTTTGGATTTTGATCCTCTTCCCTCCCTTCCCCTCTTTGAAAGTCGAGTCAAATAAATACAGTCTCTGTTTTAAAATGAGCGTCATTTAGCTAAAAAAAATTGTTTTAAATGAATGTCACTTTAAATTTTCAATACAACTTTAAGTTTTCTATTCCAACTTTACCCTCAATAAATACTCAAACTTCTCTCTCACATAATTTTCAGTGCAACTTTAATTTTGTCTTTTCCTTATAAAGTAAGGGCAGTTTAATAACAGTGTTATATCCAATGATTATTTCATTCCATTTCTTAATCTGTATGTCAAAGCCTAAAGCGACATTCATTTTGAAATGGAGGGCAGTATAACTCAAATATTCCCTCCCCTCCACCTACGTCCAACAAAACATGTTAAAAAAGATGGTTGAAAAAGTAAATTTACATTAAAATTTATTTAATGTTTTCACTTTTACTTGTTTAACATGTGTAATATAACATTGCACATGTTAGATAAACAAAAAAGATAAATAATAGAAACACACATTTTCATATCCTCTCTTTGATTAAAATTCACAGAGATCCACCAAATTTATATAAAATTCACTCAATTTGATAGAATTTATGTGAATTTTAACCAATTAATAGTCCGTTTGTTATAGCTTTTTTAAGAAAAAAATAACTTTTTTTTAGGAAAATACTAATCACTTTTAAGAGTTTTGCATCTGTTTGTTACAGATTTTTACAAAAATCAGAATCTAAAAACAACTTCAAATGAGAAGCTCTTGAGAGCAGCTTCTCAAAAAATAATTTTTTTTAGAGGAGAGAGAAAATATGATTTAAAAGTTTGAACTAATTTTATAACAAAAAAAAAAATCCCTTTTATATAGTTGTATCCCAACAAACTAGATTATTTGTTTAAAAAAAGTGATTTTTATCATGCTAAACAAACGTAAAATAGATTCTGATTCTTCACAAAATCTCTAATATATAATCTCTAAATTATTTTATGTCAAAATCATTTTTATTTTAAATACGTAACAAACGGGTCCTGAAAGAGTCTATTGATAAAGTGAAATCCATATAACTTTTAACCAATAAAAAAAGTGTGATAAAAAAAAGGGTGAGGCTTACGTTACCCTATCTTGTTTATGGGGTAATTACCCTCTCATGATATCAACCAATCAAAATATAATATATATAGACAACATTAAATGTCAAATAAATGAGTCAATTTTTTCTAAAAATAAATGAGTTAATCTTAATCATAAGGTAACTTTTAATACTTTTAATTTTTATTTAATTATATTAAGGTGTTCAATCTTAATTAATTTACACTACAAGACTTATAACAAACAAAATTTTACATCAAATTTTATCATTTGGATGTCCTTAATCCATCACTTACATTCATAAATTTCTTCCATTCCAGAACCCCAAACGTGAGAACAAAAACATCTCCTTCATTCAAATTTCTTCTTCTTTATTCTCCCCTATTGATCAATTCTTGTTTCTTTTTCATTCTTCTTCTCATTTTGATTGTTCAATTTTGCCGTTCCAAACTGTCGCAGTTTCCAATTATATATAGTAAGAATTGTCGTTGTTTCTAGAACCGCGTCAGGTATCGTGACTTGATTTTTTTTATTTAAGCAGCCAACCTAATAAAATCTGCTAACATGCATAGACCAGCCTCACTATCAGCCAAACCTTTAAGTCCAAACAAAAGAACAAAAGCCTCATGACTTAACCATTTCAGCAGCAATCGAAAAAAATGCTAGCAAACTCCAAACACATCACAGCGGCAACACCTACTAGCAGTCCTCAAAGTACAACAAATGACTTACTCAATTATTATAATTAATTACCTCATAACCAATAAAAATCAAGTCACCATACCTGACGTGGTTCTAGAAATAACGACAATTCTCACAATATTTGGAATCAAACGAACGATGACGATTCTCACGAAATTTGAAAACTGCGGCAGTTTAGAACGACAAAATTGAACAATCAAAATGGTAAGAAATTTTTTTATGAACGTAATTGATAAATTTAAGGACATTCAGATGAAAGAAATTTGATGTGAAATTTGAATTGTTCTAAGCCTGTCGTGTAGTGTAAATTAATTAAGATTGAACACCTAAATATAATTAAGGCAAGATTACATTAGGGGCCGTTTATCTTATTTATTTGTAACATGTTGATCCTTTATCTTTATTCTTTCCCATTTAGGTCATTTATCTCTCTTAAAAGCACATATACATATTTTTTTTTCTCATTTTTTTATTAAAAATACATAATTTTATTTTTCAAAATATATTTTTATTAAAAATACAAAAATTCAGAAATATGATGAAAATGTTCATCATCTTCATCTTCTTCCTTTGAATCTGCATCATCTTCTTTAAATAAAAAAAAATCTACTAAAATATATCTCCAAAGTGTTACAAATAAATAAGATAAATGACTTGTAATGTATCATTTGGATGTCCTTAATCCATCACTTACATTCATAAATTTCTTCCATTCCAGAACCCCAAACGTGAGAACAAAAACATCTCCTTCATTCAAATTTCTTCTTCTTTATTCTCCCCTATTGATCAATTCTTGTTTCTTTTTCATTCTTCTTCTCATTTTGATTGTTCAATTTTGCCGTTCCAAACTGTCGCAGTTTCCAATTATATATAGTAAGAATTGTTCATCTTCATCTTCTTCCTTTGAATATGCATCATCTTCTTTAAATAAAAAAAATCTACTAAAATATATCTCCAAAGTGTTACAAATAAATAAGATAAATGACTTGTAATGTATCATTTGGATGTCCTTAATCCATCACTTACATTCATAAATTTCTTCCATTCCAGAACCCCAAACGTGAGAACAAAAACATCTCCTTCATTCAAAATTCTTCTTCTTTATTCTCCCCTATTGATCAATTCTTGTTTCTTTTTCATTCTTCTTCTCATTTTGATTGTTCAATTTTGCCGTTCCAAACTGTCGCAGTTTCCAATTATATATAGTAAGAATTGTCGTTGTTTCTAGAACCGCGTCAGGTACCGCGACTTGATTTTTTTTATTTAAGCAGCCAACCTAATAAAATCTGCTAACATGCATAGACCAGCCTCACTATCAGCCAAACCTTTAAGTCCAAACAAAAGAACAAAAGCCTCATGACTTAACCATTTCAGCAGCAATCGAAAAAAATGCTAGCAAACTCCAAACACATCACAGCGGCAACACCTACTAGCAGTCCTCAAAGTACAACAAATGACTTACTCAATTATTATAATTAATTACCTCATAACCAATAAAAATCAAGTCACCATACCTGACGTGGTTCTAGAAATAACGACAATTCTCACAATATTTGGAATCAAACGAACGATGACGATTCTCACGAAATTTGAAAACTGCGGCAGTTTAGAACGACAATATTGAACAATCAAAATGGTAAGAAATTTTTTTATGAACGTAATTGATAAATTTAAGGACATTCAGATGAAAGAAATTTGATGTGAAATTTGAATTGTTCTAAGCCTGTCGTGTAGTGTAAATTAATTAAGATTGAACACCTAAATATAATTAAGGCAAGATTACATTAGGGGCCGTTTATCTTATTTATTTGTAACATGTTGATCCTTTATATTTATTCTTTCCCATTTAGGTCATTTATCTCTCTTAAAAGCACATATACATATTTTTTTTTCTCATTTTTTTATTAAAAAATACATAATTTTATTTTTCAAAATATATTTTTATTAAAAATACAAAAATTCAGAAATATGATGAAAATGTTCATCATCTTCATCTTCTTCCTTTGAATCTGCATCATCTTCTTTAAATAAAAAAAATCTACTAAAATATATCTCCAAAGTGTTACAAATAAATAAGATAAATGACTTGTAATGTAATCTCGTCTATAATTAAATAAAAATTACAAATATTAAAAGTTACCTTATGATTAAAATTGATTTTTTTATAGAAAAAATTGACTCATTTATTTGACATTTAATGTTGTCAATGTATATTACATTTTGATTGGTTGATATCATGAGGGGGTAAATACCCCTAACCAAGAGAGGGTAATCTATAAAAAACCTAAAAAATGTGTATTAAAATGTGTGTTTTACTAGATTTTTGACCCGTGCTCCGCTCGAGTTTATTGTAAAGGGATTGCCATACGAATAATAAAATGCAATATATATTTGATAACAGTGAAAAAAATAAGTTGCAAGGTCACGTCTTTCCATTTGCAAAACTCTAAATATCAAAATATATTATTTTTGTGTGTGTGAAATTTTTACACGATTTAGATTTTTTTTTGTTGAGAGAATCACGTTTAGGGCTTGGTATATATAACCAAGTTTACATGGAAATTAGGGTAGCCGAGTTTGCATGGAAATTAGGGTATTCTGTTTATAAACGTATTAAATAAGCGTAGAAAATATTGTAAAAAAAAAAAAGGCAACAAGATAGGAATGAAATAAAGACATGAAATTAGTTAAAAAAAAAAGTGTACAAAATATTTTTTTTAAAAAAGGAATGAAATTAGTGAGATATTAAGAAGGTAACATTTGACGGTAATAGGTAACAAAATAGTTTAGATGAATGTCATGATTGCATATAGTATTTCATAATATTAAGAAGCATAAACGTTGGTAATGTACCATAACATAATTTTCCATGACATCGTCCTTGATACCGTAACGTAACATTATAGGTTAAGTACAGGGACGGAGCTAGGTACTAATGAAAAGAGGCAGTCGCCACCCATGAAATATATAGGACCCCTATTTGACCCATGTGCATATTAACCGTTCGCCACCATGCTTTCATATCCACTTGGTTCACTTATACTAAATTTTATTTTTTTAATTAAAGGTCCACTCATGTTCTCTTTTTTCTTACCATCCACTCATATTTTTTTATAATAGTAAATATAGCATATTGAATTGATCAGTCTATTAAGTTTTATTTTTATTTTCAAGTAGAAGCCAACAACGTTTGAGAAATTAGGGGTGATAGAGATACCCTAAATCATACATTCAAGAACAATTATATTCTAAAGTTACAATTTCTAAAAATTTCAAGTACCGCCACACCTCAAGATTTAGTAATATATTTGTTATTGTTTATCTTGCAAACAAAGCAGGAGCATGAAAACAAAATAGGAGGAAACTGTTATAGGATGGACTCCGTTTAGTAAAAACAAAGTAGCAACGATGAGTTGAAAATAGGAGCAACAATTATAGGATGAAACAGTTAACGGGTTAAATTTAATAAATAAGAGATTTCAAATAAGATTTTGATTAAATTAATTAAATTAAATAGATTTAATTAAACAGGGATAATACACTAAAATTAAGTATATAATTTAGGTTAAAATTATGATAAATTGATGTACACTTAATAAAATTAATAAATAAGGATAATGAATTGTTAGCTTTCCTCAACAAAGTGTTGAATATCGAACGCATTGCAATGTCATTTCGCGTTGCAACCCTCCGTCGCTGGTCTCTGCATACCGTTGTTTTCAATTTCTCTTCTTCTCCTTCTCCCCAATTTCAATCTCACTCCGTTCTCCACAATTTTTTGCCATGGTTGGAGAACAAAGCTTCTTCCACCATTTCTTCTTCCCTTTCCATTTCCAATTCTTCATATGGAAACTCCTTGTTTGCTTCTAAATCAATACAAACCGGTGATTGCATTTTACAAGTTCCTTATTCTCTGGTGCGCTTAATTCTCTATTGTTAATTGTTATCATATAGTACATCACTTTCACAACACAATGATTAATTTGTTTGTTCCTAATTGATTTTGCAGCAATTAACTCCGGATAATCTCCCTCCTGAAATCAAACCTTTTATCAGTGAAGATGTTGGAAATATTGCAAAACTTGCTACTGTTCTTTTAATTCACAAGAATTTGGGCCAGGTATTTGTATTGTATCACACTTTTCATCTACATTTTTACGAGTTTTCGAGCTCTTGCGAATTTCACAAAACAACATACCATTGTATGACAGGACTCTGAATGGCATCCTTATATCAGCTGTCTTCCCCCGCAAGCCGAAATGCATAATACGGCAAGTTTTCTACTTTATTTATGTTGACAAATGTATGGTGTAAGGCATTACTATAAGCTATTTTAATACCAGCTTATTTGTTTAAATGTCAATTTTATGTTTTCAAATTATTTATTTATGTCTGTGATTGTTTTTTTCTATAGATATTTTGGAATGAAAGTGAGTTGGAGATGATTCGTCAAAGTTCAGTTTATCAGGAAACTATTTACCAAAAGTCTCAAATTGAAAAGGACTTTTTGGAAATCAAGCCTGTGAGTACTTTGCATACTTACCTGTCTATTGAATGCATGAGTTGTTTTGATCCATTTACGCGAATTATGATTCTATCTATCATATATTGTCCATGTCTGCATTTATTTGCATGTAGTTATGCAGTTGGCTAGAGCAATGTCTTACCTATCTTGGGATATAGCAAGATATTTTCTCGTACAGTTAATTACTTTTATTTTTATTTTTATTTTTTTATAGAAAATCTGATGATTATTTATATCAGAATGAAGAAATTAAATTATATGGACTTTACAATGCTATAGGAGTACAAGCAACTGGGTCAGACACTCAGAGTCTCATTCATTTAAGTATAAGAGCTACAACATTGATTTGTGTGTAATTAATATAAGAGCTACAACATTCAGCACACTTTTTAGACTTATTAATGCCTAGGCTAGGCATTTTTTTAGCATATTGGAGTTGGGCTTCAGGTTGTAGGTTATAGTTAGAGTGTTAGACTGCCTAACAGCTCGAGGAAAACAATCAACCAAATTGTATTTAGTTGAACTCACAGTATAAAGACGAGCATGCGTGTCTGATTCACTTGTGAACATTCAATGAGCTTTTTACATTTCGATATCCCTTTTTCTGTCTCCTCAGAGATCTTTTCAGTGAAATATTTCATCTCTCAATCTTGTGTCCTATATGTGTGGTGGTGTGACAGTTTATTATTTGGGAGTTTGGACTTGATTCACGACCGGGCATTATAGTCTTATTGAGTTCGGCTGATGCTCTTTATTTTATTCTGAGTTGAAATGAATGTTCTAGCTTCTGAAAACTCTTTATGACCAATTTTGTCCTTTTATTTCAGGTTTTTCAACCATTTTGTCAAAGTTTTGGAGATTTTACTTGGAAGGACTTCATGCACGCATGCACACTAGGTAAATCAAGCACTTGAAAAATTTGTCCTTCTCTAGTACGCTTTATAAAGTACATTCTTTGTGCATGAGAATATGGAAGACCTACAAACAATCAAGCTTGACATTGAATTAGTTAGAGCCTCCCACGTCATTGATGTCTTGAAAATTTTGCATATCTTTGTTAAACCTCAAACACAGCCTTGGAATTTGTTGCCATTGTAACATCTTAGTGATCAGTTTTCATTTACTTGCTGTTTATTTGCATTCTATCATTCCACCCTCCCTCACTGTGCATCCTGACTTGGCACGTGCCAGATTATCTGACTATTATATCAGCAAATTGACTCAATAGTTTCCTAGTTTCTGGTTAAGTCATATTTTTCCCAAGATTTTATTAATTAATTGTCTCAGAATTTTACGAGAATCATCATTTTATAATCAGGTTTCAGCTTGGATTTTTAACTCTCTTTCTATTGGGTAGCAGTGGTGAAATATGGAATTAAATGTCAAACACATTTGTGTCAACTTGTGCTGCTGTCAACTTTATCTGTACCAGAAGGCTAAGTATCTGTTTGTTTTAGATCTCGATAGAACCGACGTTGAAAGAATTAGTACTGAGAAAGTTGATTCTGAAAGAACTGAGATTAAACAAAAAATGTATTTGGAAACGACACTTTAAAAATGAATTTAAAGAATCGATTTTGTTTGGATGATGAGCAAATTAATTTTAAAGTATTAATAAAAATAAATTTATAAGTCCCACATTCAATAAATTATACTCAATGGGAAAATGAAAAGTTTGCACTTCTCTGGAAATAAACTCTACTTACCGCAATATTGTTTTTAAAAATTTGAACTTTAACAAACCATCTGTGTTAATGAGCAACTCTATTTCACTGCCGCAGACATTATTTTTCTTATATCAAACAGACTATAAAATGTATCAGAACTCAAATTTTAGACTCCTTATTTAGTATTGATAATATGATGAACACTAATGTTTTTTTTAACCCCAAAGCCAAACAGAGTTAAAATCTCGAATTTGATAAATTATGAACTTCAGTAGTTCTCAATCCCATAGTCCCGTGTTGGCTCTCAGGAGTTTTACTTGAGCATTGGATTTTAACAGTATAAAAATAGGGTGGGTGGGGTTTCCTAAACATGTTTTCTTGATGAAAATGTGTTGTTGGGTAAAGCTAGGATTCAAATCGGAGTAATTTAGTCTTTATGGCTTCTCTTTCGAACTCTGGTTTTGAGATTTCTTAGAGAATTCCTTTAATAGACGCACACCGGGTATTCCTAGTTTTCCTAGTTGACAGTCTTTTGATCTTTTATGTCCTGACTTTGTTTGGTGGTGTCTGACCTTCCTGATCACGCTAGTTCCATATTTTTGGCTCTTTCGTAACTTTACTCAAGTTGAACTCTAAAAGGTGTTTATAAGCATAATTTTTTTTTTTTGTTGAGTTTGAACAATTGTTTAGTTCAATTTGATCACTTCAATTTCAAATGACCAGTTGGCTCTAGAGCATGGGGAAGCACAAAGGGTTTATCTCTGGTATTGCTACTGAATGGAGTCTTCTTTTTATTTTTTATGTTTGACCCTATTAATTAATCTGCTAACCATTTTATAGATTCCATTTGCAGATTTCTTGAATCACGATGGGATTTCAGAAGCAATTGTAATGAGTGACGATGACAATAAATGCTCAGAAGTACCCTCTCTTGCCTTTCATTAAATCTATCAATGGTTATTAGAGCTTAATTAATTGGTTGTTTAACATTTTCCCCATTACATATAAGTCAAATTCCATCGTTATGGTCCGAGTCGTTAATATTTCACTATTTTCATATTAAATCTCACGCTATACAGTTATTCTTGTTCTAGAACATAGAGTCGAAAATTTTGTGTAGGAGAAACGAGAGATGGGATACTCAAATCATTTGATATTTTGATATGTATAAAATACAAAACAAAAAATGGAACATAAAAAGAAAATTAAACGGTTAGCATCAATGCTTATGTATTCTAATAAGGCTAAAATACATTTTTGGTCCCTTAACTATTTAGGTAGTATCGCTTTGGTCCCTTAATTAAAATTCAATTTATTTTGGTCCCTTAACTTCTCTTTGTTACACATTTTGGTCCTTTCCATTAGTTTTAATTCAAAAACGTTAGGTTTTCTTCATTTTCTTCTGGAATTTTTCCGGGATTCTTGTTGTTGAAGGTTGAAAGAGATGATATGAAGATGAAAAAGAGGAGAAGAAGATGAAGAAAATCTAACGTTTTTGAATTAAAACTAATGGAAATGACCAAAATGTGTAACAGAGAGAAGTTAAGGGACCAAAATAAATCAAATTTTAATTAAGGGACCAAAGTGATACCACCTAAATAGTTAAGGGACCAAAAATGTAATTTAGCCTTCTAATAATTTAGGTCAAGTATTATACTACCACTAGTACAAGCCTAAGATCTCTAGAATAGACTCTTAAATCTAATTAAATATGCAACGTACACAATACATTGCTTCTCAATTAAATGATAACTAGATTCCACAAGGGTTAATGGTGCTTTACCCCCTGTAATATAGGTCATTTTTGGTTTCCCCCCTGTAAAATATTCTACAATATACATATGATATGATTTTGTGAAGATATTCCAACACTTCAATTTTAATTTTGCACTTATGTGCAGGTGTTCTCTGATCGTGATTATGTTCCTGGTGAACAGGTCAAATACTATTTTATTGAATACTATATAGTATATATTGTCTCCCATTCTCGTTGCATCTGTACTCGTAGTTGCGTGATGAAATTGTACGTATTTTTTCTCTATTTTGCAAGCTTGAATGGTTGAATCTTTAGTGGATAATTTATCATTAAGATTTGGACAACCTCTTCTCATATTTGTCTTTTCCCTATTTTTCTCAGTTAAATTAATCAGTGGATTGCTTCTGAAAAACTCATAGTTGATTCCTTCTGTTTAATGATTGTATAAACTGCAGCACTACATAAATTTTGCGCTGTGTTGCATCTCTCTTTTGAATAAAATTTATAGAAAGAAGATATAGTGTAAAGTATTATAGTATGCCAAGCTAAACTGTCAACGATTCCCCTGTCACTGCATGCACATTGGAGACTTTTGAAATATGCTATTGCATAAGCCGATTATAGAAGCTCGACCAAACTACCAGTATAGCTCAATAATAATGGTAAATGTCCTTTTCACTTAGAACTGAAACTTAAAAGAAAGGGTCTTGTTAACTTGTGCCCTTAGGGCACAAATTAAGGAGCTATAAAAGGAAATAAACAATTAATTTTGTATTGAAAGTATAAATGTTCAAACTTTTGTGAAGTTGAATACACAATTTCCAAAAAAATATTCTATCTTTAGCTTCTTAACTTGTGCCTTAAGGGCACAAGTTAACATTTCCCTAAAAGAAAAAGGTAAATTCCATTATGTGGCCCTGGTTTTTAGAGCCCCACTAGCTTCTTACCGAGCTTCAAAAGATTAGTTCTTGTTCTTCTAAAACTTAAATGAGAATCTTAGATTCAACGTGCTTCGGATAAAAAACTTAAATGAGAATCTTAGATTAGTTCTTGTTCTTCTAAAACTTATATGATATGGTAGTAGAGGACTTTTGTGATATAATTCTTTTTTATCCACCTGTGTCTCCTGTTACTTTATTTTTAAACAACAATCTGATGTTCAAATCACCTGTCATTGTTTGATTATCAATTTATAAAATTTGTTACCTAGTTGACAATTTCGTGCATTTTTTTGTTTCAGGTGCTTATAAGATATGGAAAGTTTTCAAATGCTACATTGATGCTGGACTTTGGTTTTACAATTCCATACAACATTTATGATCAGGTATTCCTTTCAATTGGATTTCAAGTATCATACAATGCGGGCTGATGTGTTTTTTTCTCCTTTGGCTTGTGGCTTTTATTGTTAATATGACTTGATTGCACCAGCTATCTTGATTCATAATAATGCTAATCATTCTCACTTCCCAGGTTCAGATCCAGTACGATATACCTAAGTATGATCCTCTGCGTCACACAAAATTGGAACTCTTGCAGCAATACTTTGTGCCTCCAACCAAAGATGCAAAGGGCTCAAAGTATTCCGTGAATTCCTTCGCAATCAAGTTTGCACTTATTCCTAATTTTATATTTGTCTTGCTGAATAATTTAGATAATATATTCTGATTTTTTTTACTGATTCTTGGCAGTGGGGTCTTTTGGCTAATATAATAATACTCCCTCCGTTCCTTTTTAAGTGTCTTTTAAGGGTGAATTTTTTGTTCCTATTTAACTGTCGTTTTGGTATTTTAAGGGTATGATTTGTCAATTATAACCTTTGTCAATTACTCGTATCTTTTTCTTTGTTTGGTTACTCTTATCTTTTTTAATAAAACTAATTAATGTTATATATTTGGAAAACTAAAGTTTGTTTTTTTTAAACAAAATTTGTTTCTTCTTATCTTCAGATTTAAACAAAATTTTGTTACATGTAATAATGATTTTATGAAGAGTTAAATCTTCGTCTGCTCTCTCTACTAATAGGAATTATAGGAAAAAAAAAAATGTGCATGTGTGTTGAATCTTAAACATGGTTGTTGAGTTTTATGATAAATTAGGATTAATAAACAAACTCGACATTAAACATGATGTAGATTATGATAAAAGTGATGGAGTAAACAAAAGTAGAGATAAATATTGTATCAGTACCATTGTTGCTCTTTTCTGTCTGCTCTACTAAGTTATCTTCATTCAATGTGGATTTAGCATTGGTTGAAGTCATAGTTGAAGCCTTAATTTTGATTAAAGGAGTTCGAGGAAGTTAATTTTTTTCTTAACTTTTAATTAATGTGAAGTTGAAATAATTTTTATATTGACTTAAATTAATTAAAGAGATGTGCACAATATTTAGAAAATTGACAATTGTTTGTTAGGAGAGAAAGTGTGCAAAAAAAAGAATTAATTTGAGAAAAAGATAGTAACTAACAAATGTTTGTTACGATCTTTAAAAAAAAATGTTTGTTACGAGAAAAATATAACATATTAAATTTATTGGAAAGAAAAAGTGTGTGCCGAAAAAATAGGGATATATTGGTGGATTAAATTGAGGGTATAATAGGAAGAAAATGTGTAAAAATACACTTTGCTATTTTCGTGGTAATTTTCTAAAACGACACTTAAAAAGGAACGGAGGGAGCAAGATTTTGCATTGTGAGTCCAAACTGTCCTTAATGCTCATGAGTGTAGTTCTTGCAGAAAAACTATATATATATATATATATATATATATATATATTTGTGTCTGTGTGTGTGCGCGCCAATTGCTTTTCCCTTCCCTTTCAACCAATATTAAGCATATACAATGAACCCAGCTAGCGACATTCAATGGTTAAATTGCAATGTTACCTTTGATCTGTTCCCTTTATCACATCTTGACATTTACGTGTGCGGGATATCCTTTGTTACGCTGCCTTGGGATTTATCTGTGACTTGTGCATGGAACATCCTTTGCTATCCTGCCTTGGGCTTTATCTGTGTCTTGACGCATGGAACATCTTTTGCTATCCTGCCTTGGGATTCATCTGTGTTTTGAAGCATGAAACATCCTTTGCTTTCCTGCCTTAGGCTTTGTCTGTGTCTTGATGCATGGAACATCCATGTTAAATTGTTGTAACCCTCTGCATATTTTTGATGTTTGATATCATGGACCTTCTGATGTGGTGTTTCTCTAAGTGTTGCTTACATACTTGCCACTGCCAGTATTTGGCCATCTGATGTAGCTGTGATCACATAGGGAGGTGAAGTCCGCTGGAGGAAAAGGGAAGGGTGTGCCGCAATCACTTCGTGCACTTGCTCGCGTTCTTTCTTGTACCACTCTTCAGGGTGTGAAAAATACTATTTTTGATTTTTTTTAAGTGTTATGTGTTAATAGTTACAAGTCTTTCCACCCAAAAAAATTGTTAAACTTGTTATATGACCTATATCCAACAATATTCACTTTTGGAATGTGTATTGACGGAATGCCAGAGCTTAACCATTTGGTCATGGAGGCTGCGCAAACTGATGGTAGGCTGGCTAGGCACCCTTTACAGGATAGGATCAAAGAGATACAAGCACACAAGATGTTATCCTCCTTATTCATCCAATTAATTGGGGAGCACAATGCAACCATTACGGTAAATATTAAAGGACTTAATCTAATTTATTGTTTACTATTGGTTACTGGTTAAACATCCAAAGAAGGCGGCAACTGAAGTGTGTATGTATCTGGGTGGACATTTTTATCACAAGAGAATTTTCAGATTGCTGGTCAAATAAAAATATAAGGATTGTTACAATGTTCCATATGTTACTCCAAAGATCTTATTGTTCCAACACTGGTCATAAAAAATGTGCTTTCTACACGTGTATGCAGTCATTAGATTCTTGCGATTCTTCATCCTCGAGTGAAAGACTTCCTGTTAGAAGACAAATGGCCCGAGATCTCTTACATGGCGAGCTTCACATTCTCAAATCTGCTTCTACCTGGCTGGAGAACTACTGTTTTTCCCTGACTTGATGGTCCAGTAAATGGCTACAGCCACAGGAGGACTACGAAGTAGGCAGAGTTAACACAAATGGAAGGTGAGATCGAATTCCTCTGGGAATTCTTATATTTTTTGGGATATTACATATTGTAGTCTCACATTTTTTTATGCGTAGTTCAATGTTACAAGTTTTGCAATTTCTAATTTATGCACGATGTTTCCTCCATTTGATATAGCAATCAGAGATATGTATCTGCTTACTAAAATTATTTAATGACATGCACCAAATACTGAGGTTATTTATTCTCCTTTTAAGTCAAACACAAGTACTACTGGCCGGACCAAATTTTCATTCCTGTTCTTAAATGCCAAGTGGCAACCAATTTGGGCACCCTGTATTTCTATTTTTTAAATGAAAAATGATATTTGGACAACTACTTTATTACAACTTTTTGACAACTTTCTCTCTCATACTCACATTATATTTTTATTCTCTCTCTTCTTTTTTGTCTCTCCATTGTTTTGGACCAATAAGAAGAGAGAAAATGAAAGTTATCATCAAAGTTGTTCCAAATAGTTGTATATATATCACTACTCTTTTTAAATATATCACCTTGGAATTGTTGGACCCATCGTGGATTTTTTATTTTTTATTTTTTATGTTGTAAACTTTGTAATGTTAAAGATTCATTGCAATATTTTGGAACGACAAAATAATGGTAATAGACATCAAATGTAATTGGAATTATGCGTGGAATCAAAAACAAAACTTCAAATGAACGAGACAGGAGACGAATTCCAAATTCTTCTCAAATGAATCAAGTAGTTCAACCTAAAAAAGTTCCGAAATCTAAGAAAAATGGAAACCCTGTAGAAAATGAGCGGAGAAGCTTCTAGATTCAAGAACAAGGAAGTTCCATTTGTATGTTTTAAATAAAAATATGTGGATTACGTGTGCTAAGGATGGTTTTAAGGTAGAAAATGAGAGTCATGAAGCTCCTCGTTTCAAGCAGAAGAAAGTTTCGGCTGAAAATTCTAAAAGGAAACCCGGGTATCACACTGGTCCAAAAGATCATAGTTTCAAGGTAGATAATGTGAAAATGAAGCTCCTAGAAGCACGCCAAAGTTTCGGCTGAGTTTTCTAAAAGGAAACTCGAAGCTCACACACTAGTAGTGCAAAGGATTGTGGTTTCAACGTAGATGTTAAAAATGAAGCTCCTATTTTCAAGCACAAGGAAGTTTCGGATGAAAGGTCTAAAAGGAAACTTAGGGCAAACACTTGCGCAAAGGATGATGGTTTTTAGTGCTATATTAGGGGAGCCACAAGAGGTAAATGCATGAAGATGAACAATGGGATAAGAAGGCTGTGAAATCATCAAAACATGAGATCAATGCTTAGTAAAATCTAGATTTCAAATACTTGAATTAACACCACCATCAGGGTGTGCGGCTTCACCTAAAATGGAACCAATCAGCCCCAATTTTCAAAACACCATTGTGGAAAGTAATAATCTGCCACAATAAACTCCAGTAGAGTTGAATGCATTAGTAGTCTCTAACAAGGCAAAATATCTGAGTTGTGATTTTGCAGACAGAATCAATTTTTGAATTCAAAAGTGAACAAGTTATACAGACAGAAGTTTGAGAAAGAAAACTGCATATTTAGGACCTATTGCAACTTGTTATTATTCTTCTAATTCATAAGAATTTGGGTCAGGTACTCTTATTTTCTTGTTCCTATCATAGTTTTCATCTACATTTTATGAGTCAGGATTGTCATTTTATAGTCAAGTATCAACTTGAATTTTAAATTTTATTTGTATTGGATAGCAGTGATAATCAAAAGAGAATTTAATGTTAGAAGAGAAATGACTCAAGATTTCCTACATAGCGAGATTCACATTCTCAAATCTACTTCTTCCTGGCTGGTCAGTTAATGGCTACAGCCAAACCTACACAAATGGAAGATGAGATTTAGGCCTGCTAAGAGCTCATATACCGTTTTCAAATTCATGCATTATAGGAGCTGTGTTTTTTTGGGTTCTTCCAAAACAGCCGATCTTGTTAAAGTATTTTGTCCGTCTTTCTTGTCATTTTTGTTTGGAAGGATCGAATTCCAAGACTTGCCGGACCCATTCATTCATTGTTTACATGATTTACATTTTCAATGATCAAATCAAAATCAAATCTAGGAATGAGTAATTATTAAATCTAATCTAAAAGTGAAATACAATCGGGTTGTTGTTCTCTACTATAACAATAAAATACAGTAGTAACAACATAACTGAAAACTACAATAAACCCATACGAACAAATCAAAATCGTTTCATCCCAAACACTTATCTCCGAATTCGTACCCTCCAACAACACTTCCACTCTCCCATTCATAAAACCCGAAACCAAAACGAATAAACCCGAAAGTAACCATCCAAATATTAACCTCTTTCCCCGCATCAAATCCGACCCGACCGTGATAGCTTCCAACCCTGTTCTTTCCTCAACGACGGAAACCACCATGCCCAAACCCATGACCCCCATCAAATAAACCTCGAAACCAAACCCGATCGCCATAATAATGAATCGCAATTCAGGTGATGTGAAAGCCGAAGAGATGACACGTGGCACGGATGAGAATACGAAAAGTATGACGTAAACAAAAATAGCGGTGACGAACGGGCGTTTCCAATTCTCTTTAACGGCGGTAACAACGGAGTTAACAGTAACCGATTTACCTTGAATGAAGTTGTATGTGGTGTGGACGGATGAAACGGCGGCGGCGAGGGAGAGAGGGAGGCAAATGAGTAAGAAGAGTGCTCTGATGCGGAGGAGATAAACAGCGTTGTCACGTGATTCGTGCCAGACGTGACGCGCTTCCATGAGAGTGGAGGTGAAAAGAGCGAGGGCTTCGAGGTGATAGATATGGGAACGAAGGGTGTGTGTGGTGATGGAGAGTGTGAACAAGAGAAATGAGAGTGGAAGTGTTGTGAATAATGCGATGAACAATAATACGAGCTTGTTGTTGTGAATAACTCTCACTGGTTCTAACACTCTCCAAAAACCATCTTTTCCTTTTCTCAACATTTTCGTTGTTAACTTAACAATCAATGCATCATCAATTATAATATCTATGCTTCCTTCCACTTTTGCTACTTTCTCAATATTATTTATTATTATACTAATATTTTTATTTCAAACGGCAAAGATCACTTAACTAAGTATACTTCTTGACAGAATTTGTTCGGAATTATACTTTTTGAACTACTCATGTTAGAATCTTTACCTTGAATGACTGGTCCGCTACTAAAAGACATATATATATATATATTGTAACATTGGTGAGAGCAGTGGTAACAGTACTCACTGCCGCTTTGGAGAGGCATTGTTAAAAATACTCGTTAGAATTGGTGAAAGCATCAAAGTAATTTGATGGGCAAATTGACATCATCTTTGTTTTGAAGTCAACTTGGAGAATTCTGATAAAATATTGACTTAAAAAAAGTTTATGATATTTATGAATTGTTAATAATTTTAGTTTTTTTTTACTTCATTTAGTATTTGTACTTGTTTTTAGTACAATAGTCTGCCGTCAGCCGTGACCCTCTATCAGGGGTGCGAAAACTTTAACTAAGGGGCTTCGACTAAAGTGAGAATACATGATGGGGCCACCGACAATTCTTCCATAACCATAGGATTGCACCAAGACTCAACCCTAAACCCTTATCTAATTTTACCTTAATTTTGGATTTACTAATGGAACACATTAAAGATCTTGCACCGAGATGTATGTTTATATTTTTCTCTTCAGATAATGTAGTCCTACTTGAAAAGTCGATGGAGGAATTGAATGGAAGGTTGGAAACTTAGAGACAAGCTTTAGGAGTGTATGGCTCTGCCTAAGTTGAAGCAAGACATGATATATGAAATGGAATTTCAGCAAAAGGTGAAGTATCTCTACCTTATAGGTGAAAGTTAGAGATCATATCATGCCACAAGTTACAAGTTTAAATAGCTTGGGTCTTTAGTACAAAAGACATAGAAATAAAAGCATATGTTAATCATCGAATTCAAGTTGGGTGGTTGAAATAGAGAAGAGTTTAAGTGTTTTTACGTGATATGAAAGTACCACTCATGTTGAAGGAGAAATTTTATTGAATAACTTTAAGACGGACAATGTTGTATGAAGTAGAGTGTTGGACAATGAAGAACTAACACGAGAATAAAATAAGTGTAGCGAAGATGAGAATGTTACAAAAATTGGTGAAAATAAGTAGAGTTTAAATTTAATACAGTTATATGTTGGAGTTTACCATTTACAAAAAATCTTTGTAGTGAATATTAGTTATATCCATCGTTGAATTATACTAGAAGTTGTAAGTAATAACAGAATACTAGAAGTTGTAATAACAGATTTTGTTTAATACGCGCAAGGAAAATAGTCTTACATCATCCACACGAGTGTGTGTGTTTTCATCCATGGATCAATAAATATTATCATATCTTAGTTGATCCCATGATGCAATTTATTGATTCAACCGTCGAAAATAAGTTGTGTTTGATGCAAAACTTATCTTATTTGTGCACCATAAAACTAGACTTAACAAACAGTATGAAAATCTGAACCTAAGTTTGTCTGATTTATTAAAAGTGTGATTTTGATCAACTGTGTTATTTTGACAGGGAAATGACATTCTTTCTTTGGAATGGCTGTCCGATATTGTGGATGATTCTCGTGATGAGAATATTACAATGAAAAAAGTGGAGCAACATCCATCATCATCAGTCAACAAGGAGGATTTTGTGCTCCCTAAAAGCAATAGTTCACCCACTTGTGAAAAGACCACAGTGAGACGTACACGCTCCAAGCGTCCACGTCTTGCAACCTTCAGCTCCCATCATTCAACCATGCAACTCATTTCTTCCACTTCCTCTTTTGTAGGGGAGAATATGCAGGATAGTGTTATTTCCAACAAGGGAGCGTCTACAGAAAAATTTCCTGACTCTCAAATTGCAGCAAAGAAACAAAAGCTTTCTTCTGGAGAGTCCAAGAAGAACAAGAAAACAAAGGCGCCACTTCTTGCTGCTCTAGACCATAATGCTTTGGGACTTGTCCGGCAATGCACGCATTGTGAGGCGACGAAGACTCCACAATGGAGGACAGGGCCAGAGGGGCCGAAAACACTCTGCAATGCTTGCGGTGTTCGGTACAAGTCAGGCCGACTCTGCCCTGAATACCGGCCTGCGGCTAGCTCAACTTTTTCTCCGGATCTTCACTCTAACTCACATAAGAAGATCCTTGAAATGAGAGTGATGAGACGCAAGGATAATAAGAATTCTGGTATTCTTGCCTTGGAATACATGTGAAGGGAGAATGATCCAAGTTATGGATATTTCTCTCTCGTCTCTTTATCTAGTGTCGCGTCTTAGGTTTTTTTTTAAAGAATTTTACTTCTTTTGGTAAACAAGTTTGGGTTTTATGTGTAGTAATTTTAGTTCAGTTAGGTAATCAGGAGTTTGTGTCACGTATGTCTTAGGTATTCTTGCATGCAAGTATTAATTTCTTTTCGTATTGCTTATATTCTCTGTGGTGCAAGAAATGTACCATAAAATCATTAATAACCAAACCATTTCTACTGTGCTTGTTGGCTCTGAGAGTGCTAGGAAATATGTTGTTTTAATAAATCAAAACGTGAGAAATAGTGACAAGCTTTTGAGTTTATTTAACAATATTTTGGTGTAGTGATCATTACATTGATTTAAGATTTGACTCCTTCAATAATACAGGAAAGAAAAAACGTTAGTTATCATTTATAAGGCAAGTTACTTATATTGGGAGACACTGCATATTCAATTCTAAATTACAACAGAAATCCAATATTATGTGTTCCCACGAGTGCTTTTGTTTAAATTCTTAATAATGCGAAAAATTGGGTCGAATTTAATCACCAACCTCTTAGGTCTAATAACCAATCTATTCAAATGCAAGTTTGTTTCAAGTTTTCTATCATACTGGGTAGGTCTGAGTAGAGCAACTTCTTCCAATTCTGTGAATAGAAGATGACAACATAATCATTGATCATTTAAATTATTATAAAATTGATAGAGATTAGCATCTATTCCAGTTCCTTAGATTACAAGTTTCCAAGTCAGTGAAAAAAACCTAAATCTCCAATAAAGTGCAGCGCTGTTGGTTCTTTGCAGGCTGGTGTGTTTGATTTCTACTTTATTGGGAGATTGTTTCTATCTCTTATTTCGAAGGGGATTCGTCTCTGGTGTTGCACAGCCTTTTGGGTATCTGGACTGCATGGTGGTGGCTATAGTTTGCATTTCTGGGAGTCACGCAGTTTGTGCGTTGCAGTCATCGTTGTGGAGTTTATTTTTCAGGTGAGTGGCTTTTTGCTCTGTTGATGCCTCATTTCGTGGACCTTGTACTGTTAGTTTTAGTCTTAGGACTCTGTGTGGTGTGTCTTTGCTAATTATGTGGCGTATTGTGAAGGAGAGGCAGTTGGTGAATGGTATTCTTCCTCTTCTGTTGTCAGTAGCTTTGTCTTAAGGTGGATGCGGTTTCTTTGACTATTTGTGTTTTAGAGTCTTTGAATGTTGTTGGTCATCTTGTTTCCGTGCTGAGTATTAACTCTTATTTGAGTAAGTTGCAAGAGATTGATCCTTTGTTTGATTGGACTTTTTAGCATTCTCCAAGTTTCTATTGATTAGGATTTTGCCTCATTGTGAACTAATTAGCTTGTTCCAATTTTGGTTTGTTTTGGTCTGTTATGGTTTCAGCTTAGTTTCTAGTATGGGCAGCTTGGTCTCTTTAGTCATCAAGGTTGTTGGTTATTTTATTTTGCGGTGTTGGGGTGTAGTGGCCGTCTATCTGTTCTATGTTGGAGTTTTTTGCCTTATTTTGGCGATTTACTGCATTTGTTTCTGACTTTTGCTGCTTTGTGTAAGTGTAGTTCGAAATCGTTGTACACTTTTTGTTTGTTTCTTGCGTGCTTGATTTTAGAATCGATTATTCAAAAGATATGTTTTCTAACAAACTTAAGTGGAACCCTGCTAGGCACAAGCAAATCCAATGTTTTTAAGTTAAGGCTGTAGTTACGCTGCAGGCTTTTATAAAGTAGAAAAATGCAAAATAAAAAATGTTTTTGCTGTCAAAATTGAGATTGGGATGCTGTTGTGGAAACCTCAAAATCCGTTATATTGCAATTGGAGATCACAATTCAAAACACCTTGAGAAAAGCAAATTCGCAAAGAGTAACTAACCAACATGATTGGCCACTTTCACCACAACCTTCCGTAATTTCCTTCATGAAACAAATTGAAAGCTTAACTACTATAAGAGAAATCAGTTCGCGGCTGTTTTAATGCAAATAGTTCATGACATATAGCAGTACTGTTAAGACAATCCCAAGTAGATTGTAGATAGAGTTATCCTATTTGAAAGTAGAATTTGCATCCATTTATCAATCCAAATGTGTTATTCTAAATTCATTTTGTAGTGCGCGTGAGTCCATATCTCTTACTATTCTTGGATCTTCAAAAAAGAATTTGTAAATATTATATGTACTTAGAGAGAGGAGCTGTTTCGCTAAGTAATGATCGACCATCTCTATTTATAAGATAATAAATATAATCATTGAATATACGATAGATTTAGGATAGGCGCCGACTTGACTAAAATGACTATAAGCATAAAACCGAAAATGGTTAGTTAAGAATAGAGTCAAATTAAAAATCATTGAACGTTAAGATTTTACAAAATGGGTGTTAATAAAAATCCGGTCGGATAAGGTCCAAGCTAACTTGTTTTATTCTGGAGGATCCTTTGTTATTATTGGATTTGGAGGTTTTCATTATTGTTTTTGGGCATTTTGGTTTGTGTAGGTAGCTGATGAACGTTCAAAGTCTGTATGTGAAGCTTTTCGACATGCCCTGCTGCAATGGTCGATTTGCATTTATGCAAGGTGATGATCATGTAAACACTGATTCTATACCTTATGCTCAAGTTCAACCATCATCCTACACTTGTATTCTTCAATATCTTTCTAATTTTATGCTTACTTTTTTCTAACAAATTGTGTGTCATCAGTAAAATCCTTTGTGGAAACTGGTCCGCAATTTGCTGAAAACGCAAGACAAGAACAAAAGGACTGTCCACAACCATATGATTGGCTCAGTTAAGTTATGGCTAGAGACTGGTTTTAATAGATTATTTACATTCCTGAGAGCATTGCATAACTTGATCTTCTTGACTAGTCCATTTAGTAAATTCAGTTATTGTGTTTTATTTTCTTTTAGAGAAACTTTGGTAGCAAATTTACCAAGACCGAAGTTTGATGGCAAAAGCACTTTTGTCCCAATGAAGTTTTAGACCTTCTGCTGATTTATACAAATAGGCTTCCTTGAGGGACAAGTCACATGTGCTAGAGTTATTCCAAACAAATAAATATGTCTTCAATAGGCACAGATGGAATGATAATTTTACTAACTATTTGATTCAATTGAGGGAAGACTATTTGGACAGAGGTAGGAATATTCCAACTAAAGTTTGAAATAAAGTCACTTACAGTAGACTATTGTGTAGCATATTATGATTTCAAGCTAGTCCACAAAGATGAAAAGATGTGATAAGCAATTAGTCTTTTGTTTGATACCTAGCTAGCCCTCCCTTCATCATAAGATTTACATAGTTTCCTCTTGGTAATGTCACCACTCCATATCAAATTCCTTATCCATTTCTCTATACCTTTCAACAATGCAATGGGCCAGGATCAGATAGTAATGCATGAATTACAGACTTGTCCTTTTCATATAAAGTTTGGCACATTTGAAAAAATAATAATTCTTACTTGTGAATTTATTTGTACTAAAAATATATATTTTTTAGCAAAATTGTACTCATATATTTTCATCAAAAACAAATTTCATAAAAAAATCCCAACATTATATGTTCGAATTCATTTACTACTTATACCATTTCCACCAAAATATACTCTTCAAAAATTTCTACCAAAAATAAAATAACTAATTACCATATTTAATTGTATTATTTATTATAAGAAGAATGCTATTGAGTGTCCATGATGCATTGGTTAAAGTATTGTAAATAACTTTGCATAAAATTTTTATGTAATTATTGCTAAGACAAAAATAAAAACTTGAATATAAGACAAATTTCTAGTAATGGATTCTTTAACCAACAAGTTATAAAACATTAACATCAATAATACAACGCAATATTCATGCAACTCTACCCTAACTCTAAACATGGATGTGTTTGTTACATAGTTTCAAAATTTACTCATGGGATTAGTTTTCCTAGGAATCCTATTACCGGGAATATAAAATTCTCACAAATGTGTTTGGTAAATTTTTTTATATTTTTAGGAACCTTTTTTCTTTTAATTATTTAGTATAAAAAATTAGTTACATGGTAAAAATTAATCACCATGTAGAAAAAAAATCTTTAGTGAACACTGAAAATTATTGATACAAAGATTTTTATACGGTGTACACTAAAGATCATGGGAACAATTAAATATGCATCAATCTTCTATTTTTTTTATCAAGTAGTTTAATGGTTAAAAATTCGAAGAATAAATGGATAATACGGCCGGTCCTACATATCACAATGTTCTTGTCAACTTGTTAATGATGCTTGAATTTTATTTTGTTTTTGAGAAAAATTAAACTCTTGCATAAATTATAGAAATAAAATATTTAGAAGTGTTTTTTATTTTTTTGGTCAAGTAGTCTAGTGGCTAGAACTCACATCATTAAATGTGGAGAAATGGGGTGTCTGGAGTTCGAACCACGGCCCCTGCATATAATATGCAATATCCCTATCAACTGAGCTAAGCTCACGGAGATGAAGCGTTTTATAATATAAGCGAAGTTTACACAAAAAAACAAACACCTGCTCCCTTATTAAATAAAATAAGGCTTATTTTATTTCTCTCTTTTCGGAAAGAAAAACAATGCAATCGCTCAATTGGAAACGGAATAAATAGCTCAATTTGCAGTGTCGCAACTGTTTTTTATTTATCAAAGTGTGATAACAGTTTTTGTTATTAGAAACCGGCAAAGTTTATTTAAAAGTTCTTAACTCAACTGACAAAAATACCAAAATTGTTAGGCCAGATGCTATGATCGGGGTTCAAACCCCGGTACCCTCGAAACCATGAAGTGTAGTGCAGATACATTTTATTAGTAACGTTTTGCGTATTGATTACTCCCTCCGGTCTTATTCATAAGAAACGTTTGACTTTTTTGATTCATTGCATAAATGATGTATTTCCAAGTGTGGAATTGAAAGAGAATCTTGAAAAAAAATGAGTTCTTCAGCACTTAAGTGCCGAAGTTTTTTTTTCCGTTTTTTCGTCGGCAGTTAACTGTCGAAGGAACTTCGATAGTTAACTGCAGCCGGTTCCAAACTTCGGTAGTTAACTGTAGCAGAGGCATTTTCGTCTTTTACATGTGTTTTTCAGTCCTATCATATATGTCAACAGCAATTCTTGAAGGCGATACAAATTTTTTGAGTCTGAAGGCCAAATGTTTGTAAGTTTAAAAGTGAAGAGGGTTGGATAGGGTCTAAAATGACGATAAAGTTTTTAAAGTCGGTCCTCGAATCATAAAAAAGTCCATGAATGATTCAACTTACAATCATAAAATTCTCTAAAAGGTAAAAAAATATTATTAAAATAATCCCAGAGCTTTATAATGTCAGGAGCTAAACTAGTTGACGCTTTCATGATTGTATAACTAATTTGGATTTAAAGTAGAGTCTTTTTTTTGTTGTCAAAGTTTATAATAGGGTTTGGGACCAAAGGAAGTAAAAAGTGGTTTATCAACAATAACAAAAAAGAGCATGGCTCTAGGCTTAGCTTATCCCATTTGCGCCTTAAAAAATTGAAAAGACTAAGCTAATGGATGAAAGTATTTTGAAAAAAATATTTTACATTGGTCGTAATTTAAAAATAAAAATAAGTCCTCTCCTCCCTTCCTCTCATAAACCTACAACCCAAATACACCTTAATATTTATTCATATATAAACAAATGGATTACAAGAAATGAGGAGGAAGAATAAAATGAGGAAGAAGGTTGAGATTATATTTCTAGGTTTTCATTTTGAAGAATTTGAGTTATTCACTATTTTATGAATATGAGCATGATAGGGTAGGTGTTGAATCGAGAGTCTCGACCACCGTTGTGGAGGGTAGAGACGACGTTGTGGTGGGTTGGACACGGCGAAAGGGCAGTTGTTGAATCACAAATCTTCGTCATCATGGATGTGTTTGATTTTGATGAGTATGATGGTGTGGGTAGATGTTGGCTGCTGTTTTGGGTTAAAAGGGTAAGAAGGAGATAGCTTGAAAATGGTGATGAAGATCTTGAATGAATGAATGAGAGAGAGATGGAAGAAGAGGAAAACGTGTGATGATTGTGTTTTAATTTATTTTATTAACAAAAAAATGACTTGTAAGATATTTATACAAGTGGACAAAAAAAATTATACAATCAGCGCACCATATCGACTTCATTACAAAGTCAGATGTCATGAGGAGTTAAAATCAAACAATCTTTAAATGACAAGGGGAAATCTAAAACCTTTTTTTTTATATGGCATAAACCAAAACTCTTACAATTGACAAGAAAAAAACATTATTTAACCCTTATTATTTTGATAAAAGTACATCGAATTGAGTAAAAAGAATAGATGGTCAAAATATTGAATAGAAAAAGTAAAAAGTCCAATACTTTCTCAATCTTAATACTACCCCATCCCTAATTATAAGACCTTTTTGAAAAAATAATTTGTCCCTTTTTATAAGGCTCTTTTGGTATTTTCAAGTACATTAATTATTTCTTTACCAACATACCCTTATTTATTTTGCATTTTTTCTTCAATCAACAATAAATATTATATTGAAAATATAAATTAACTCTCTCTCTTAAGGATAAAATTGTAAAAACAATAGTAATTATATACAAATTTAATACTACAACCAACTTTATTAATCTCCGCAATTTTGGCAAAAAGCTCTTATATTTAGGGACGGAGGTAGTAACTGAATATACATGTTATTGACAAATTTAATGTAATAATTACTACTCCTTTCGTCTCACAATAATTGTCTTTTTAGTATTTTTTTCTTTTTCTTAAAATAATTGTCACTTTACAATATCAATGCAACATTTATTATTTTTTTTCTCATTATTATACCCTTATTTAATGAATTTCATTCAACTTAACTACTCCACTAACTACAATTAATAAGGGTATTTTAATAAATGACATTAAATTTACCATCGTAATCAACCAAATTAATCATTTCCTTCATAATCGTGCACAAACCTTAAACGATAATAATTTAGAGACGGAGGGAGTAAATATTTTAATCTGATCGTTGAAATCTTACACATAAGAATAGAGGTAGTATGTTTGTCAAAAAAATAAAATAAATAGAGGTAGTATATTTTAAAATTGGAGAATGCTAATCTTTGGGGCAGTGGTTAAGCATCAAAACAAGTAAGCTTTAATGAAAAAAGTTGTGTAATCATTACTAGATCAAGAGTAACATCTTAATTTTCTAAGACAAAATTTCAATTTATAGATTTTTTAATCATTGCCCTGAGGCCTGAGGGCACTGGTTAGCAAGACCCTTTAAAATTTTAAAAAATTTATACACCAACAAAATTTTATCACACTTTCAAAAAAAAAAAAAACATGTTTTATCCCACTAAATAAAATCGATTGCATAAATAAAACGATGTCATAATATTTTATCAAATAAAAATATATATATTTCAAACGTTTCATCGTGTGCGTGTCCATTTTTGTCGCCACCTCTATTTATAGTTGTATGCTAATTAGTGAAGGTCAATAGAGAAATCAATGAATAATTAACATTCAACAAAAAGATGAAGAACGTTGATTATTTATATCTCTTACTTCTTCTTATAGGGAGTATCAATGACTTAGCGTTCTCAAATTCTCTCAAATCTATTGACAGAAACAAAAACACAATCTTGTTTTCTATTTACAATCGTATGTCTGGTAAGGACGTGGAATTCTATTTCAACAGCTTAATTACTACTCGAACGATTTTGTCTCCTGGAGAAATGATAACTGAAACGTCGAATCTTGATCCCAAAACATGTTCAATCTATATGAATCAATTTTGTACCTCTTTTCATGTGTACGATCCTAAGATTGATGGAAACAATCATGACATAGTTTTTATGGTAACTAACAATGGTGTGTTTTACAGTTTGGATGATAGCGGCATATGGAGTCGTAAGTCAACTTGGTATCACTGTTAATCTCTCTTCTTTTACCAATAAATGAAGGGTTCTTATTATTCTACTATATGGTGTTACAGTGTGGAACCTTAATGTTAATTTACATGAATGAAGAGTGTTCTATTTATGCATAATATATATATATATTTTTTTTACTTGCAATTTGCTAGGAAGATAGAAATCTAAAAAAATAGAGGAATCTATTAGTCCCAAAAGCTGGACACTAAACTTCCTACATATAATAATATTTCGAATTTCAGTTCTCAACTCATACCAAGCGTACTCAATTTCCTAAAGAAAAAAGAATCTATTAGTCACAGAAGCTAAACACTAAACATCCTACATAATAATATTTCGAATTTCTCAACTCATACCACGCTTACTCAATTTCCCTTACTTTTATGTAAATTCATGCGGCGTCTTCTTCGAAATTTAGAAAAAGAAAATTCAGTAATGTGTAGTAGATTATAGAAATTTCACATGATGAATAAAATACTCCCTCCGTCCCTATATATAAGATCCTTTTGTCAAAATCACGGGAATTAAGATAGTGGATA
Organism: Medicago truncatula; assembly: GCF_003473485.1. Classification (NCBI taxonomy): domain Eukaryota; kingdom Viridiplantae; phylum Streptophyta; class Magnoliopsida; order Fabales; family Fabaceae; genus Medicago; species Medicago truncatula. Next base: position 56,137,653 of record NC_053042.1, read on the forward strand.
TTTGTATTAAAGTTGTTTGTAATGACTATTGTTTTTACAATTTTATCCTTTAAGAAAGAAGGTTAGTTTATGTTTTCAACATGTTATTTATTGTTGATTGAAGAAAAAGATGTATAATAAATAGGGGCATGTATGTAAAGAAATAATTAATGTAGTTGGAAATAACAAAGGGGTCTTATAAAAAGGGACAAAAAAAATTCTCAAAAGGGTCTTATAATTAGGGACGGAGGGAGTATAAATTTCCAAGTTTTCTGTGCTTAAAAGTTAATATTCAATTCGTATTTTGTTGAAAAATTATAAATTGTTATGAGAAATATTTGTATACTATTATAAACATATTTATAGTCATCGTGAGTTTAACTCAGTTAGTAGAGACAATAAATAAAATGTGCAAAATCTGAGATTCGAATCATGGCAAAAAAAAAAATCTTTATAAAAATTTATTCAAAAATATGAAAGATGCATATTAGTTGACTTAAAGAAGAGACCAAGTGCAAAAATATTCGGTGGAGCAAAACAAAGTTCAAATTTTTTAGAACCACTAAGAATGAAATTTGAAATTTTTACAAGGACCAACAACTAAATATGAATTGCCCTTATATGATATAATAAGGGAAATGCTAAACGGTACCTCGGGTACTGATTACTAAAAAAAAAATTATATAGTAGTTAATGCATTGAAATTGTGTAATTAATTTATAAAATGTCAAAAGCAATTTTCTTTTATGGTAATAATTTCCTTTTTTTGGTATGCTTAACCAGTGCCCCAGGGACACCGGTTAGCATGACGTAATTTACCCAATAATAATGCATTTTTATTGAAAGATTGAAAAACACTATCATTGTCCCCACGAGTTTAACTTAATTAGTATTAACATTGCATAATATATGCAGGGACCGGGTTCAAACCCCAAACACCTCACTTCTCCACATTTAAAATATGTGAGCTTTAGTCGCTAGACCATTTGACAAAAAAAATACTTTCATTATACATATTAAACATTTAATATCGGTCTAATGCATCCCCAACGGAGCTCCTCCTCCATTTGGATGCATGATTTTATTATTATTTAATAATTTTTATGTTATGTTATAACTGATTCATTTGACCACTTCACATATATTAAGAAAAATACACCCCCTCCTTTCAAAATTGTATGTCACTTTGCAACAACAAAAAATATTGTCTCAAATTGTAGGTCATTTTAGAACATCTATAAAATATTACTCCCTCCGTCCCTCAATAACTGAGTTATTTGCAAAAAAAAAAAATAGTGTCCTAAAATAACTAGGTCATTTTACTTTTCAATACAATATTAATTACTTTTTTTCTTTTATAACTCTAATTAATGTTACTTTCACAACTTACAATTCAATATATTTCACTTTACATTTATGGTAGTAAAGAATGCATCAATACTTAACAAGAGCACTTAAAATCATTTTTCTCTCTTCTTCATTTATACATTTGTCTTAATGTGTGTGAAAAGAAAAAATGGCTCAGCTAATTTGGGACGAAGGGTGTAATATTTTGAGACTTATAACTTGAGACGGATTAAAGAGGGAGTACTATGTCAACATAATCACCCTTATCAACTAATGGTGTGCTCGTTTTTTCTACATTACCTCTTGATGAATTTGGGGTAATTTACCATTATCAAATAATAAAATCATATTTTCATCTTTATTCTTATAATCAATTACCATTTTCATCTCAAGAACATTAAACTTCTTCATCTCCTTCATTTAACAAGTGATCTCCATCTAATTTGTTCTATAATCGAATTATATTTACCATCAGGGTAAATTACCCTCAGATCATCAAGGGATAATGAAAGCATCACCAAAATGATTTTTTCTTCTTACAATTAGTTATCATTTTCTTCTCAAAAACATCAAACTTCTTCATTTTCTTCATTCGACATGTAATTTTTATCTCTTTCGTTTCATAATCAAATCATATTTGTCATTAGAGATGAATTACCTCCAATTCATTGAGTCCGGGTATGCTCCATTTACCATCAGCTTTATTTACCCCATTTAGGGTCTTGGATGAATGACACGTGGCACAAATGAATTCAATGGTTCAGATTAAAAATAAACAAAATATTAGGAGTAAATAGAGTTGATGGTAAATGGAGCATACACTCCAATTTATTAAGGGGTAATGTAGGTCTCATGTTGTATTATGTAAAGAGAAAACTGTTGTATTATGTAAAGAGAAAACTATTGAATTGTGAGTGATGCATGTAAGATTAATTAGATGGTTATAATTGGAGAAAAAGAAATTAACATTTCACCCAAACTTAAATGTCATTTATTTTGAGTCAACTTCTTTTACAAAGTTGTCATTCATTGCAAGTCAAAAGAAGTGTCTTATAAAGCACTCCAACAAATGTATACGTAAGTCTTTCTTTTAATTTACTACTCCTATTTTTTATTTATAGACAAAGTAGTACGTAATAAGTATATCACTTAAAACTCTCACACAACAATAAGGTCTTGAATTTAAACTCTCAATTAAAGTATCTTATCTTGTAACGTCAACATGCCCGGTTGTGCTTTATCTTACTAAAGTGTGAGTCATTTTTTGTTTTTTTGTAGAAACTAAGCCAGTCTTTATGCTAGCTTGATGATATTCCAACCTTTCATCAAATTATTTATTTAAGTATAATCTTTATTGCAGATCTTACAAATGATAGAAAGAACAAATTATAGAGTTCTTTCAAAAAAAAAAAAAAAACAAATTGTAGAGTTACTTTTACTCGTTAAGTATAATTGAGGTAATGGTTGATTGTCTTTGCACGGGTGTAATCTTGTACATGCTCTAAGAAGAAAAATAAAGATATTGCTAAGTACGTACCACCGTATTTCCCCAAAAAAAAAAATAGGGAACTATATTTCCCCATTTTATGTGTTTATTTGAGTATGTGTTAACCAATAATATATAATAATCTTTTTACATATACTTTCAAAAAAAAAAAATCTTCCTACACATTAATCTTTTGAATTTGTCAACTCATACCACCTGAACTCAACTTTGCCCGACTTTTAGTCCATGCTTATAAGTAAATTCATGTGTATTTTTCAAAATTTTGAAGAAAAAAATCTCAGTCATGTTTAGTATATTATAGAAATCTCACATGTGGAAGCTTAATTTTTTTTAACTAAGGATGAATAAAATATGAATTTTAAGATTTTAGCGCTTACTTTTTTTAAAGAATCGCTTAAAAATTCAGATTTAATATCGTCGCGGTGCATCTCCAATGAAACTCCTCCATTTCGATGCGTGAATGGAATATGTATGTACACATAATTCTTTTTTTGTCAAGTAGTCTGGTGGTTAGTACTCACACAATTAAATGTAAAAAAATTGGAATATCCGGGATTCGAACTCCGACCTCTACATAAAATATGCATTGTCCATGCCAAATGAGCTAAGCTCACGAGGACCACATAATTTATTATTATTTAATATTTTCTATGTTTCGTAATAAGTGATTCATGTGACTACTTCACCCTTATCAAGTAATGAGGTATTCACTATTATGATTATTGTAAAAAGAAAGATATTGAATTGTAAGTGATGCATCTAAGGTTAATTAGATGTCGTCGTGAGCTTAGTTCAGTTGGCAGAGACAATGTATAAAATATGCAAGGTCTGGGGTTCAAATTCTGACCACCACAAAAAAAAAAAATTAGATAGTAATTCCAGAAAAATAAATTAATATTTCACTTAAACTTAAATGTCATTTATTTTGAGTCAACTTTTTTTTACAAAGTTGTCATTCATTGTAAGTCCTAAGAAGTAACTTTTTCTTTATATAATAATAATAATAATAATTATTATTATTATTATTATTATTATTATTATTATTATTATAAATAAATTAAACTAGTCCACCCAAATTTACATCGGGGAAAATCGAACATGAGACCTTTAAAAAAAATCTCTAAAGTCTCAGGCCAACATTATCAAACCAACTCAAATGGATTAGAAAAGATATCTTATAAAACACTCCGACAAATGTACTAAATGAGTTTATCTTTTAATTTATTTTTTAACTGTAGACAAAATAATAAGTATCACTTGAAACTCAATACACACAACAATAAGGTCTTGAATTTAAACTCGAGTTAAAGTATCTTACCTAGTAATATCAACATGGCCGGTCGTGCTATAGTATCATCCTGAGTGTGAGTCGATTTTTTTTGTGTACAAACTAAATCTATCTTATGTTAGCCTGATATTCTTACATTTCAACAATTATTTATTTAATTATAAACTTTATTGCCTGTCTTAAAAATGCCATAGAGAAGAAATTATAGAGTTCTTTCAAAAAATAAATTCTAGAGTTACTTTTACTCGTTAAGTATAATTAAGATAAAAGAAATATTAATCAGCACTGGTTAAGGAAGCCAAAAGAAGAAAGTGAAAATAAAAAAAAATACTTTTTAATCTTTTAATGCATTGATTATACAGTTTTCAATGCAAATATTATTATATTTGCTTCCTTAACTAGTGCCATGGGGACACTGGTTAACATGATTCTCAAGATAATGATTGAGTGTTTATTTGGCCCTAATTCAAAAACACGGTCTAGTCTTCTAAATGCTTTAAGAAGAAAAAAAATAAAGACATTACTAAGGACTATCATATTTTCATTGTGTTTATTTAAGTATATGTTAATGAATAACAAAAAGAAAGTCATAAGATATATTAATTATTATTCACAAAAGTACGTCTAATTAAGTTAAAAGAATAACCAGCAAATAAAATTAAATAAAAGGAATAAAAAACTCCAATCTTTTCCCACTCTTGAAAACTGAGAGATAGTCTTGAAAAAAAAGAATGTACGTTATTAACAAATTACATAATTTTTATATTTTGATCATCGAAATCTTATGCACAAGATAAGAGGTAGTACATTTTAAAATTTGTAACTTTTTATACTACAATAACCAAATTTTATTCCCCTTTAAAAAAATAAGCAAGTTGTATCTCACTAACCGGAGTCAGTTATATAGATTTTTTATAATCCAAAAAACATCAAATATTTCCTTGTGTGTTTGTCGTTGCCTCTATTTGTAGTTGTATGTTGATTAAGAACAGTGAATAGAGAAATCAATCAATAATTAATATTCGGCAAAAAAATTGTTGGATATTTGTATATTGGCTTTGTTTTTGCCTAAAACAAATATTCAAGTGAGATGTTGAACACGATGTGCCAACATCCTTGCATGGTTCAGTTGACCTGCACCTTGCCTTGTTTTACGCACGCACTATTTTATTTAAGGAATCAACGTCTTTATTTTTGTTGGTCAAGCTGCGTGTTTTTAGCACATTATCAGATCATTTGTGATTTCCTAAGAATGTGCTATCTACTTAGGAAAGTTCGAAGGTGATCAGGATGTTCCTAATAATGTGCCTACATATTAGGAGTTTCCTTTTCTGGTTCTGTTGTTTTTGTGAAATAGATCACCGATTGTTCTGAAGCCCAACAAAGTTTACTGACCCGTATTGCTTCAGTATTTAAACAAGACTGGAAGAACTAGAGAATCATTCAAGCCGTCATTTTGAAGAATATATTGTTTAAGGTTTTGAGTCTGTTATTTGTGAGTCTTTCGTGTATCATCTTGATGCATGTTTAGAACTGTGTTTGAGTTAAAATTTATGCACTACTCTGAAGCTTTTAAGCAAAGAGTTAGGTAGTTTGTAAACTGCACCAAAGCTATGAAGCACGGTGTTTAGTTGTTTTGTTTTGAAGGCAACTTCATTTGATTGTGTTTGTATATTGAGAATCACAGGGGCTGTGATCATTTGTAAGGGAGTGGGATGAGATCTCAGATCTAGGAGTTCCTAGGTTGAAGTCAGTACGGGTAGATCCTATGTCATATAGTGCGAACGAGGAGTTTACTGAAAGCTATTGAATAAGGACTGTACTAGTGGATTTTCTTCCTGACTCGGTAGCCTCCAGAGTAGGTGACGTTGCACCGAACTGGGTTAACAAACTCACTGTGACTTTTACTTTTCTGTTTATTGTTTTACTTGTCTTATGTTAGCTTAATGTTCCAAACATATTGTTCAACATCTATTTCTGTGTAATTGGTGTTGAAACATCGCGAAGAACATTGTAAATCTAACGTGCCAGAATTTCAAAGATGAAGAATACTCTTTAACGGTTTAGCGTTCTCAAATTTTCTCAATAAATTCACAATGCCTATCCATTTCGAATCCAATTCTACTGACAGAAACAACAACACAATCTTCTTGAACAGAAGCCTAAATAAAAATGATTTAAACATGCACATTAAAATATATATTATTTACTTATTTAAAAAAATATACATTGTTTATATTAGAAAATAGCTTAATTATTTTTATTTTACTTTTTCTCACTCATGTGAGTGGGGCCAAATCCTTTTTATTTGAACTTGTGACTAAGTAAATATTGCTCCAATATTGTTCACGGTTACGATCCTAAGATTTATGGAAACCATCGTGACATAGTTTTTGGAGAAATGATATATATACAACCATTTTTTAATAATTTTTGTGACAACTTTCTCTCTCATACTCACATTATATTTTTACTTTATCTTTCTATTGCTTTGATTTTCGTATCAATACATAATTTTATTTGTAAAAAGATGGTTGTCCATGTGATTGTCAATCACATTGATATTTAAATAACATTGCTCTAATTTTTATAGCAACTGACGGTGTGTGTTATTGTTCGGGTGATAATAGGATATGGAATCAAAAGACTATTAATTTCTTTCTTGTTGACAAGATGCGCGTATCATCAATAAATGTTTCTTATTATTGTAAGAGAAACTAAACGTTAAACTTCCTACATACTGGTCCTTTGAATTTCTCAATTCATACTAGTCCTTTGAACTTCCTACATACTAGTCCTTTGAATTTCTTAATACATCATATGGTCTTTTAACTTATTTTCTGTTTTCAATTTGGTCTCTTAACTATTAAATGTTTTAAATTGGTCATTTATCTTCTTTACATCATTTAATTTGGTCCTATTTTATTTATTTTAACACAAAAAAAAAAGTCCGTTGGATAAACGAGGCCTATGTGTATCACCAGATTTATTTTACATTTTTCATCTTCTTTCCTCATCTTCATCTTCATACAACTTTAATCAATCTTCATCATCTTCAACTTTTTTTTTTCTTTCAAAAATTCATCATAAGAGATTGTTATTTTCATTTTTGCTCTTTTTTCTAACGATGGTGGGTGATAAAACAAAATCTTTAAAAGCTTAATGTTCGGTCTCAAATGGCAGCTACAACAACAACAACACAATTGATCAATCTCACGCGCTTTCCACGCTTCAATCTTCACCACTTCTCAGTAAACAATGTTCACATTCTTCATCACCAACCCTTTCCTTCCAAACTCTACTACAACCATCGTTCAAATCTCAAAACCATCAATTGCAATTGCAAGGTATATAATTTTCACCTTCATCTTGTTGTTTCAGCAAAAAAGGGTCACTCAAAATTTTGTTTTTAGAAAAAGGGTAACTCAAAATTTGTTATTGAATTTATTTTTTTTACTCTTGTTTGCGATTTTTGTAGCTGAATAACTCAAGTGGGGGAGAACCATATGAGATTGATGTAGGTGTTTTTGGAGGATATAATGGGATTGAAGACGAGAGTGATGAGGATGACGAAGAGAGTAATGTTGATTTGTTGATAAAATTCTTGAATAGGTATGAAGGGTGTGAGAATTAAAGTTATGGGTTTGGATCCAATTGAAGAACTTGAGGGAAATAACCGTGTGGTTTTGAAGTTTTAAGAGGATGTGCTGGATTTTGAATGGGGCAAGAGTTTTTGATAAAAGAGTGAGTTTTTTCATTGAGAGTGGATTAAGTGATTGTGGAAAATGTTAATGAAATCTTGATCTTGTCAATTTTGATTTTGGTGACAGAGAAGGATAAGGTTATGTGATGGATTTAGATTTCAATTTTTTTATTTTTGAAATTTTGGGTTTAGATTATGAGGGTGTGATAAAGAAGAAAAAGGAAGAAGATGAAGAAATGAAAAGAAAAAAAAAATTACTTGTTGATGGTTCACTTGATTATGTGATTTTTATTGAAGTTGAAATGATAAATTTTTTAAAGAACAAAAAAAAGTTGAAGATGATGAAGATTGATGAAGGTTGTATGAAGATGAAAGTGATGGAAGATGATGAAGAAAAGTAAAGTAAATTAGGTGTTGGTGATACACAGTTAGATCTGATAGACTTCATTTATCCAACGATCTCCTTTTTATGGGTGTTAAAATGAATAAAATAGAACCAAATTGAATGATGGAAAGAAGATAAAGGATCAATTTGAAACGTTTAATAGTTAGAGGACCAAATTGAAAACAGAAAATAAGTTAAGGGACCAAATGATGTATTAAGCCATAAAATAAAAATCAGTTTCAAACATAACAATAAATCATTGAAACACCGTAAAACCATTGAAACAAGATAGAGCAAATAGTCACTTTAGCCCCTGATTCTGCAGCTCGCTGTCACATAGGTCTCTGGCTCAGGATTAAATACAGATAAGTCTCTCTGCATTTCCGTTATCACTTTAGTCCCTGACGTTAAAAAAATCTGTTAAGTGATGATGTGTCACAAGGACCAAAGTGAAAGTAGAAAATGGTCACTTTGATCCCTAAACCAAAAATCAATATCCTCAAATTGAATATCAAATTCCTAAATCCCTAAATTTTAAATCCTTAAATGTCATCTAATTATCTTTTTTGTTCAAAATCAATCTTCCATTAAACACCAACCTACTGTTAGGTCCCTGACTGCGCATACTTACTATCAATTAGACCCCTGACTGTGCATACTATTATCAGTTAGGTCCCTGACAGTAAACACGAAATTTCACTAAAGTTCCTGGCTATTAGAGACTTTTTTGGCTTGAAAGTTGATCTTGAGGCAATGATATGTTGGGCTAAGGTTTGGAGTTTTATAGTAGTATCATAGTGTTGTGGTTCTGTTATTTCTTTTACTTTTAGTATATAATGACATCGGGATTACATATATAGAAAAATGAATTATGAACGGTGTATTTAATTATAATCCCCGTAAGTATTTTAAAGTCATAGCTTGATTTTTTATGTGTCTTTCAACAACAATATCCAATTATAAACAATAGAAATTATGTTAAAAGAAATAAATGAATTGTCATTTGAATATATCTTGAGCTATTGGTTATTGTATGCTCAGACCTACGGGGTAGAGATATGAATTATCATGTGAATATAACAATAATCAAGAGTAATAGAAGCTAATGGATTTGCTAATTCATTGTCAAGGACCTAACTGATAGTAAGTATGCGCAGTTGGGGACCTAACACTAAGTTGTGTTTAATGAAAGATTAATTTTAAACAAAAGAGAGAATTAGATGACATTTAGGGATTTGAGATTTAAGGATTTAGGAATTTGATATTCAATTTGGGAATACTTATTTTTGGTTCAGGGACCAAAGTGACTATTTTCTACTTTCACTTTGGCCCCTGTGACACCTCAGATGCACTACATCATCACTTAACACATTTTTTTAACGTCAAGACTAAAGTGATAATGGAAGTGCAGAGTCAGAGACTTATTTATATTTAATCCTGACTCAGGGACCTATGTGACAGCGATGTGCAAAGTCAGAGACCAATGTGATTATTTGCTCAACAAAATATGAATAACAGGTGTGTATACGAAAGCAATCCAAGTAACATGAGTGTATCTACAGAACACGGGTGTATATAGCAATGCCAATAATCACAAATGGTGGAGGTGTGTTGGCTTGTATCAATTGTTGTAAATTCCAATGGTGGGGTTATATGACCGTGGCGCTGCACCATCGGGAGCACTGCTTCTACAATAACAAAGATGACGACAGTGGTAGGAAAAGTTGGTATACTTTTCTTGAAAGGGATGAAGTTGAAAGGAGGAGATGAAAGGGACGCGATGGAGAACATAAAAACGAAAAGTTCTTCTTGAGGTTTTAGATTTTGGAAAGAAATTAAAAAACCATTTTCAAAATAAGCGAATAACCAACTTAACCCAATTTTATCCCAACAGTTTAAAATCAAGGAATTTCTACAGTACACCGGCGGTGTACTTTTGCTTCATAATTTTATAAATTAACGATCATTTTTTATGTAATAAATAGTTATTTGTCAATATTTATATTTTATAGAACATCATTTCATAAGAAAAAATATCATTTCATTGTTTATAAGAATTATAGTAATTTTTTTTTACATATTATCATAAAAAATAATGAATGTTCTCGATTATGAGTGATAAAAATTCAAAAAATAATTTTATTTTGTTGACATTTTTGATGAATAAAATTTAATTATTATAATTATAAATGACAAAAAATAATATTTTTCCTCAAAAAACAACTTATTAGATTTTTGTTTTCTTCAAATTGTTTTTTTTTTTTTTATGAAGTATTAGATTTTTGTTTTCTTCATATTCTTTTTTTTTTCTTTGGGTGGTGGCCGGGGTTCAAACGCCGGACCTTGCATATATTATGCATTGTCTATACCAACTGAGCTAAGCTCACGAGGACAAATTCTTTTTCTTTTATGAAATACAAATTGTTAGGTATTCAATACTTTAACGAAAAGTTCGCAAAAATCAATTAGTATTGTTCATTATTATAAAATGCATAGAAGTTAAAAAGAACCTCTACTGGTAAGTTCAATCCATAATCCCATGAAAGAGAAGTTCATTACAATGGAAAATACTAAATCAATCTATGCACATGTTTAAGTCATCCAAGTGATACTAAAAACAGTTTACATATGTACAAGCTTTAAGTAAAGACCGGAACACATATAAATAAATATATTGACTGGTTAATGAAAGGGTCGTAAGAGTAACTTTGCAAACATTCCCAATCTGAAAGCCACAGTAGCTTGAAGCCAATGGCAGGGTTCACATTTTCAATCATTAATCAAATTTAAGTATTTAGATTTATGAAATATATGCCTTGACCAGTTCTGTGTAACTGCAAACTAAACCTGTCCTTGGGCAGATGATTCTACCATTATTCTTCTTAGCCATCTCTTCAAGAGCCTAAAAAGGAGCAAACGACAATATAGGATTAGCCTCAAGTCATTCTTAAATGTAGAACATCTAGAATAACAGGACTTGTATAATAAATAAATAAATAAAAGGTACCTTGGTGCTATAAACATATCCATTGGGCAAGACTTGCGGTGGGTTCTCCGTGTCCATTAGCTCCTTTGTTATGTAGCAAACAAGTTTTGAGTGATGCTGCTTTGAATATGGTAATGGCAAGGCTAGTGTGCGGAAAGCCTCCTGTGATAGAGGATCTTCTTTTGTGCAATCATCCTCGTAACAATATCTTTATCAAGTCAAGGGACATTTATCAATAGAATTATCACAGACAAAGTTTACAGACAACCTAAGGTTGCAATAACAAATGTGCAAATTTATGAGCAAGAGGCTTGGTATTATCAGTATGAGCCTTTAAATCTTCAACAAGTCTTAAAATCGACAACAATCAAGACTTATCCCGCTAAGTGGGGTCGGCTACAAGAATCAAACGGCATCATATTGTTCTACAAAAACTATGTCTTTATCCAACTCATTAACATCTAGATCCTTCTTGATAGTTTCTCTTATATTTGTTCTAGGTCTTCCTCTACCTCTAGAGATTTGACTCCCTTCCATCTGATCTACTCTCTGCACTACAGAACCCACATGTTTTCTCTTCACATGCCCAACTCACCTAAGTCTAGTTTCTACCCCAACTCTCTCTCCAATGTTCTCATTTCTAATCTTATCTTGTCTAGTCTTACCACACATCCAACACAACATCCTCATGTCTGCTACGCTTAATTTATTTTTGTGTTGTTTCATTACCACCAAACACTATGTCCCGTACAACACTGCCGGTACTTTCGCCGGTCTTAAAAATGAGAAGCATGTAAAAGAGAGCAACCATACTTTAGATGGATTGATGGAATAGTAGTAAAAGATCTGTTAGACCTTGAGAACTGACATAAAAATCAACTGAAGGCCTTGGCCACCAGTTAAAAATGTTTTGAATAATGTACCCAAAATAAACTACGATTATCGATAACTGCTACAAAAGGCTCAAGACAATAGATTGATTATCAATATCAACAACCCATTAAAGAGAGTCCAAGTGATTTAATTTCATTTTTTTGTAGGTCATTTGTATATGAATGTAAGTATTGATAGTGACTTGTGACTATCCCGGAGGATAGGAATTTTAGGTAAAAAACTTCATGCAGATCATAATCTATATTTTTTTATGGATACGGAGTTTTGAGAGCCGAAAGTCCAGCTTGCAGATAGATATTGAGCAAAGGCTCTAAAGTCATGCCATATAACTTGCAGAACTCTTGTTTGAAATGGTCTACTAGATAATCCCATTGTTTAGGTTCAAATAAGACCTGTAAATTATGTGAAAGAAAATTGCAAATATATCAGTGCTGAAAAGGAAACTGCCAAAGAATTGGCAATGCAATATGAAGCAAAAAGTCTACTAATAAACAAAAGCATCAAAACGATGTGTCCGACCAATATCATGTTGATAGACTTCATTGTAACTAGTAAATACAACAGGCATGGAAATTTTCTTCTATAAGAAATTATCGTAGTTAAACAGAAATTCATGCAAATAAATTTTTGTTGCTTATCAAATAAACTCCTGTTACTTATCTGATCAACAAAGGAGGAACTATGTTTGACAATGAAATAGGTGATACATACTGCACAACACAAGTTATCTCGATTATTAAAACATGTAGGCAAATACATTACAATTAACAGCTTAAGAGATCTGAAGCATGTTTTGTCAACTAAATCATAAACTATAAAAACTAAGAAACATAGTTATAACTGCTAGCAGTTAGATACTGTTATTAGCATATTGCTTGCCAACTCATATCAGTTACAACTAGAAAATTCAAAGCCAACTGTGATTCAACAAATAATATGAAATACTGGCTGCTTATGCTCTGTTTGGTTAATGAGAGAACGAATAAAGAAATAAATTAGAGAGAGATGTGAGAAAAGGAGTGGATCGTTGGTATTGTTTAGAGAGAGAGAGTAATAGAAAAGGATTCTCTCTCCCTTTGTTTGGTTAAATAAAAAAAGTGTGATGAGATAATGGGTGTATTTTTAAAACAATAATACCCCTGTCCACTCCAATTTTTTCTAGTGCAACTCCTATCCATCAATGTTTCTCATATGGTTGTTGCTTGAAGATAAAAACCCTGGCTTGTAGCTTCACTTTTTGGTACTACATGATTTATAAAATATTGTTAATATTTTGAAAATTATAGTCTCCGTTGAACATCCATAAAAGAAACTTTAAATATTATCATGAGATACACTGAATTTGTGGTATGAGAAATGCCAGGAACACTCTTTCTCTAACACTCACCACTTTCTGTGGGATCCATTTCGAAAGTGTGGTACCCACATAGATTCACCCAATAAGAGAGGGAATGTTAGAGAGGGTGTTAGAAAGAGAGTGTCCATAGCACTCCTCTTTGTAGTCAGCTAGTGTCCTTTTTAAAATATTTTATTCAAAAAAGGGCCCAGCTCAGCATCACGCATGTCTAACTTTGTTGAGCAAGCCAAACTCCTAGTTAGAAAACACGCCCAGGAACATTATGAAGGAGGGCAAGTCAGAATGACAGATATTATAGGAAAATTGTAGAAACATTAGCTTCTAGCCTCTTTTTTTTTTTTTTTGTACCTTAAAGGAAAAGCAGTTCAAGTGCTCTGATCAATTCATCACGTTCACTAAACAAAAGGAGTTTCACACTCTCTTTCCTAATTATCTCCCATCTATTTCTTTCTTCTAAATTTCATTCATACCAAACATAGTGTTGGTATAAAATCAATGGTGTCAATAGCGCATAGCAAAAAATAGCAGCAGGTTGTTAAAATTCTGCTATGCAATGGTGCTATAGCGCTACTATAGCAGCTATTTGACAACATTTTTCCCTAAACAGTGTATCAAAGGAAAAATAGCGGTTCGTCCAAATTCAGCTATGCTATAGCAGTACGGCGTCGCTATGAATGGTGCCATTCAACAACTATGAATATTAAATACAATCATAACAATATTGCATTAAGAAAAATAAAATTAAAGACGCACCAGTATCACTAATGCACAAACACACACAAAAGAAACCCCATTATCACCTTATATTTTGTGCACGGTGTATCTCTTTTAAAAGCTAGTAATGCTGTGACTTCCTGCAGTTCTTTCATGTGGTTGCCTGCCCATGGTGCAAGATACTTCTTAGCATACGCGATGGCTCTTAAATTGCTTTCAGTTCTTACCAATTCTATGAACTCTTGAAGTCTCAACTGGAACTCCAACTTGCTCTGTTAACATTAAATCGCTCTTAATTAACAATTGTAAATAGTATGACGCCAAGTTATGCATCAGATACCAACAATTAAACATCACACAAGAAAATCTGGTAGTTGTTGATATTCAAGAAAGTCTGGCTTTGCATCAATTTAAAAAAAAAAAAAAATCAATTTCGAACCAGACTTGCATCATTTTTATTTATTTTTTTCAAACAACCTCATACAGTGGTTATTTCTCTTTTCTATGAATATATTCTATAGTTGCTGGGTGAGTGAGACGATCCTACAAATATTCTTATTGCCTTAACATAAATGCATTACCTAGACTTAAGAGCCAAAAAAATACCAGCCTATAAGTATGAGGAAGCAACTATTAATAAGATCAAACAGCAGTATAAACCTTAGACTTCTTCAGCCTTGATTTGTTATCAGCACACCATGCTAGGGCAGGTGCAGCATCCTTATTTTGCAAAGCATCAATAACCGTTTTTGCCTCTTGGAATACATCAATATCAACTAGATCCTGATACACAAAGACCAATAAATATCACTATTATATCAAAAGTAACCAAAAACAAAACAACAGATTGCAACATGTTACACAAAGAAGACCCAAAAGAAACAGCATATTACCAGCATCAAATGATCATCAAAGTCATTACCTGCAAGTTGCTGCATTCAGCAAGTTTCTCTGCAGTGTCATAATACGACATCCTCAACATATAATCAACAAGAATCCGCTTCAAGCGAGTGGTATTCCATTCAGACATATTTTCTGCCTCAGCAGATTCCAAATGTTCGATGCGCACACGGCACTTCTGCGCTTGCAAATTCTCTGCTCGATTACCTTCTTCCAACTTAACATATTTTCACAATTAAAAGCCAAAATAATCAAAATTACAAAACATAATTAATCAAATATGCAACTAAAAATCATACGCAGTATCTACATTGCAACTAAAACAAAGTGAAACGAAACATCAAATTATTTACACAGTTGTGCTTAAACTAACACTGCAAATCAAGATTCAACAAATTTAAACACGAAACTGAAATAATCTACGATTAGCGTAATCATGAAAACATGTGATTCGTATGAAAAAAGAACAAATAATAAAAAACAAATCTGCATCATCGAAAATCGAATCAAAAAATTAGGTTAGTAATTACTTTTCTCTTGAGCCCTTGGAGGCGAGAGACGAGAGAGTTAAGGTGATTGACGGCGTCGTCAGGGGATAAGTCAGAACCGGCGGCATCAGAGACGCCGGAGATAACGGCGGACATCTCTTTCTCGACGACTCGGTGGTTGGCACGGATGGTTTTCTTGTAGTGTTCAAAAGGGACTCTAAGGAACTGGTGTTCGAGCTTGAGAGATTCCGTGAGTCGAGGGAGGTTGGAGGACGGAGCGGGTGTAGGGTTGACGGCGGCGATAGCTCCGATTTGGGCTCCGGCGGCAGTGTTGTTTCCGTTTGGAATGGAATCCATTTCCATTGGGAGAAGGAACAAAACAGAACAGAATGGAATCTCAGTTCTCAGATTGTTACTCGCAACTCGATAAATGCTTCTACAAAACCAAAACCAGTATATTTTCAATATTTAGATTTGAATATGTTTCTTTAGCGATTAAAATGGGATTTTTTTAATAAATTTATACGATTTTAGTCCTTTTTTTTATTAATTTTTAGTAAAGAAACTGAGTATTTTACCCTATAAAAATAAAAATGTTAATTTTTTTTGGTAGTGAAAAAAAAAAGTTAATTTAATAAAGAATAAAAATATATTTAATCTCAAATACATAATTTATAATATGTTAACCTCAAATTAATATGAATTAGAAAAGGAATGTTTTTGACTAAAAAAAATTTTTTTTTTTTGAAAGATTGACTAAAAAAATTATCTATAACAGTATAACTATAATAATAGTATATATATATATATGGAGTATACTTCTTTAAAAAAATGTATATATAAAGGAAATATATGATTTTTTGTGCTGGATTTTTCATTATTTCAGTTATATCTTAAACATATTTGTTTTTAAGAAAGCTATAGTATTGGTGCTATTGAAAAAATTAAGAGTTTTTATGATATTTGTTATATTGTTGATAAAAGATAAACATAGTTTATTATTGTTTAAAAGTCACACACATTTATATTTATTTATTTTTTGACAAAACACACATTTATACATTTTTTTTTTTTTGAAGAAACTAAGCCACATTTATACATATCATTTTAATAAAAATCAAAATTTTATTAAAAAAAGTGTTTATAATTTATAAATGTTAGTGTAGTAGAAGAGCGGACATATGAGTGCTCGTCAGAACGCAGTAAATATATTTTCTTTTATTGACAAAATTTTGAATTGGATTTTCATTATTCAAATTATATCACTAAACAAATTTTTCTATGATAATGTTATATTATCGTTGGTGTAATTGAAAATGACAAGTTAATATTATATTTGTTATATTGTTGATGTAATTGAAAAAATTAAGTGTGATTTGTTAAAATTTGAAGTCACAAACACATATACATATAATTTTGATCAAAATCTAAATAACTTTAATCAAACTCAAAATTTCATAAAAATATATTGATCATAATTTATGCTCATTAACACAATAAAAAGAGCGGACATAAGAATACGAAATACTCATCTACATGTACTAATAAATGATGTAAAGAGAAAATTTAGGGGAGAACTCGCTAATTATATTTTTTGAAAGGGGAGCGAACTCATTCTATTGTCCAACATATTCTTCAACCAAGATCAATCTCAACTAAACAACGTTGAAATCTATAACATATAAGAAAATAACTCTGATTGGCCAAAATGTAAGGAGACTCTTCCCACTCTACAACATTGCGTGAGGAAAATTCTCTCACATTTCCAAGCTAACATTATCTTTTTGTGTTAACCATTATGGGAAGGGTTTTAGTAGCATCATCTCGTGAACAATATACTCATTCCTCGGTTTTAGTAACCCTTTCAACGCATAATCTCGTTAACAATATACTCTTTCCATACCATTATAAGTGACCATTTTTTTCATTTCACACATATTAAGAAAAAATGTAAAGTAACGTAAAGTAAAATATATCAAACTGAAAATGATGAAAGTAATATTTAAAATTAATATTGTATTGAAAAGTGATATGAGACAGTTATTTTAGAACAATTTTTTTTAAATGGCTTACTTATTATAGACGGATGGAGTAATGCTCAAGTGATATTCACAGAAATCGCATTCAAAGACGAGCTAAATGGCAATCCAGATGTGACTGTTTCAGTGTGGCAATGGCAAATGCACAATTGCAATTCAACTTTCTGGGTAATAAAGAACTTGCAATTTTACGAGCATATAATAATTATATTATAATTTGGATATTGCTTGAAAAAGAGAAAGGTCAGCATTCCACTAGGAGACAACCCCCCACAAAAGGATCATAAATTACCGTTAGTATTTACATTGATCAAGACTTGAGATTGGATAATCAAAATAAAAAACTACCAAGAGAATGACTGTCTATTACAAAAATGTTCATCGGCTCAAGTTTCAAGCCATGTTAAGGTTCCCAAAATTAAATACTTGCTTGGAAGTTCTCCAGCAGATGGTGTAAGGTATGTTATCTTCTTTCTGTAATATAGAAATCAAGTTAGAAATGCAACATCATGTAAAAATTCTCCTCCATAAACAACATAACAAAATCTAACAATACCAACCTCTGAATGTCAATGTCTGTTACATAGATAAAGCCAGCAACATTGCTGCAACATAAAAATGTGACACATTAAGATACAATGGTAGGAAATTGGGGATGGGAAAGAGTTACATAATACTTTTCGCTGCCAATCAACAAAGTATAATAACAATCAACAAAGCCACCTAAATAAGGTTAGGGTCAAGCTAACTAGTGTCCAAGGGGCACTTGTTAGCATTTTCCTTGGTTATATTATTTTCTGTCTAATTTTAAAAATTCCATAAAACAGTTTTCGTATCTTTGAGATTTTTTATCCATTACACGTCAAATCTATAACCTTGATATAGCATCACATCTCACAAACGGCCTCGTTTGCACAGGATTTTCTTTTGAAGGACAAAGGAGGTAAGTTCAAACAACAAAAATGATTAAACTAAGTCTTTAAGAAAAATCTTAGAAGCCATTTCTGTCACTTTTATTTCTTAATAAATTAATATATGTTCTCAAAAGAAAAATACAAATCTCTCCTTCCATATCAACCTACTTGCAACAGCGCACATTGCTAAGTAATCTCAGCTCCCTGACCAACTGTTTTTAACTAATCAACAGAGGTTACCTCATGGGCCAATACACTTGTTCTTTTCTTTGTTGGCCTACACTTGACATTATGAAGTGTGATACTTCCGAAGCAACAACAAATAATATAGGGATCAAACACTATCATCGGGCTGTATAAAAAATTAAACCTTAAACGAGTATTAAGATTTGGATAATTAATTGCTCGATCCAAATCATAGTTACCTTGAAATGATCTCATCAGGTTCCTTGGCAAATGAGACAGCAAGGACTGCATGGAGCAAATCTCGATTTATATTCACAGCTACAACTCTCGTTGGATCTGCAGCAGGTTCTGCTCCAATTGGCAACGCTGAGCGTGGAGCTTGTGGCCCACCACCAACTCGATAAACAAACAAGTCACCAAAATTTGAAATATTCGAATGAGGAGAAAGATCATTTGTAAGACCATAAAAGTATTCCTGCGTCAAAATCAAATAGCAGCAATTTTAATTAGAGTTACAAAATAGTTGGAACAGGCAAGACAATTAAGTGAATGTTAGGAATGCCCAAGGAGCAGGGAGAAAAAAATAAAAAAAAAACTAACCCAAAGGCCAAAGCTACAAGCAAAATATCCAGAAGCAATCTTTGGGCAATGCAGTTTTATATCCAAACAAATATGTGCTTACAAGTTACAAGGTTTTTAACAGTGCTGATAAATGCAAAGGATCCTACTATTTTCAAAAGAACTATTTCCCTTCACTAAAATTTTATGTTTTTTTGGTTACAATTTTCTAATACACAACCCAATACTTAATTCTACCTATTTCTCATAGAAAAATCATTCTTTTCTCATTAACTGCAATTAACTGCTTGGCTAAGCCAGAACAATTAACATTTAATATGTTGAAGTGGAATCATGGGATTATGAGGTCACGGGTTCCAGTCGTGTAATAGGCCTTTTGCAAATGCTATGTAAGTTTTTTTTACAATAGAACCTCAATGGGCTCAAACCTTCCCTAAACCCCACCGTGGTTACCACTTGCCCATTTAACTAACATTTAACAATCAAAGTCCTCTAAAATGAAAAAAAAAAAAAAAAGAAGACAAATGAGATTTTTTCAACATGCAGAAAATATTGAAAAGTGGAAAAGTAGGATTACCCTTATCCTATTACTTCTGGACCTCTGACGGAACTTCACAGGCCTAGATACAACTCCACCCGACCTCTGAAGTTTCACAACATCTACTTTAGGCTCACCCTTAAGCACGTCTCTGAGCAAACTGCACAGTTTTTCCTATAAGGAGTTCAAACGGAAAGCCTGAGACTGAGTTTACAAAAAATTATAATATACAGAGCACCTCCCAAGGAAGATTCATTTATTTTGAGTGAAAAATCAAGGTATTAGTTATGGGGAAGTGTGATGCATAGTAGATAAGGCTACCATCTACCTGGCCCAAAACCAAAACAACATTGGCCTTGAATGTACGGATTGCATGCAATAGCATCTGCAATAAAATACAACCAAAAGAACGAGTAAGAGATGGGAGAAAAAGACCACCATAATCAAGATCTAGTAATCAGAATTAGCAGTACATTCTGTGTTTCAGCAGTGTTCAATTCAACAATAATTTAAGGTTCAAAAGGTTAATTACATCATAGCCCAGTCCTTCTATCCATCCCATGGTATTTAACACCATTCCAGCAGCTCTGGACTCAGCATTGCCAGCAAATTGTCTCTCCAGTATCCCCGCGAGCTCCTTGACAAGCACTTTATACAATTCTACATTATTACTGAAAAAAAGAATTATTTGGTGATTGTATTTTCATTTCCTTCGGTGTGCTGTTAATGATTTTTTATAACTTCAAATGAATGTGTGTTCATGTGATTTTGCCAATTAATAGTTGAAAATATGATAGGAATTACAGCTCTAATTACCTTGGAGATGTGTGTCCATAAAAGTAAACAAGAGGCATTTCAAGAGGAATTCCCTCCACCGGATCGATGGGCATTTCAATTGGAGTGGCAGCAATGCATCCAGGAACTGTTATAGACCCTTGGCCAATATCCAAGTCAACAAAGGTGGGCTTCCAACCTTGTTTAGCTGCCCAACTAAGAAGCATCCTTGACAAGGTAGTCTTTCCAGAATCTGAAGGTCCAACAACAATCACCCTAGGACCCTGACCAATCAAATCATTTGATACTTAATTCACATACTACAACAAGCTATACATCATACACCTCAAAGGAATCACAAATTTCATTCTTCCAAACACAGCAATTTATAATAAACGCTCAAATTTTGAAACCCGTAATAATAATAATAATAATAATAAACCATAAAAAATAAAACTTCAAAAAGATATACCTACAGTGCAAAATAAAAGCCATACACGAAAAAACAATCAGCACCAACACATACATGAAGCATCCAATCTCCTAATCACAAAACACGATAAAATTACCTGAGATAATACAGAGTCGTCTGAAGGTGATTTCTTAGCGCGATCTCTTCTTCCTTCTAAAATAGCATGCACATTTACATAACTAACCATTGGTGTCTGCAATTCAAAAAAAAAAAAAAAAAGAAGTTGCAATATCCTCCCTCCATGAGTGGGTTTGATAGAAAGATTGAAAGCAATAATCTCAAAGTGATTTACCTCATCCGCAGTATAACCAGTTTCAGGAGTACCATCCATTTCAATGGTAGCACCATACCAAGTAAAAACCTAACATGAAGAAAATGATATGTTAATGAATCTAGCAGAAAATATGAAAATTGTTATAAAAGAGGATGGAAGGGAATAGAAGAGTTACGGCGAACTTGAGTCTAGGAGGAAAATTGAGCCAGATTTCAGGTGGAAGCTCGGTACCAAAAATCTCAGCGTTTCCATTAAGGAGTCGAAGACGAAGAGGTGAGTCGGAGACTTCAATTCTCAATTCGCATTCTTTTTCCAATTTCACTTGCTTAATTGTCGGTGTCGAATTTGAACTAGTAACAGCGGGACCTGCACCGCCATACGCCATTTTGAACGGGTGAGAATGTGAAAGACTAGGGTTTGTGGAGGCGGCGGAGATAGGGAATGGAAAAAGGTTCTGTTGAAAGTAATAGATAAGTAGGAGAATGATAGGGCTTCGCGGAAGTGCGACGGGCCACGACGGTGGAGCTTTTGGTTCCCGACAACAGATGTGAAGCTTTTAGTTGAGAAGCGCAAAGATTTTATACCAATTCAATTTTGTTTGAGTACCAAAGAACTCCATATTTTTTTACTTCTTTTTTTATACTCCGTACCCTTGCCCTAAAATCCACCTTAAAAAGAAAATATAGGACAAAACATTTTTTTAGTTAAATAACTTATAGATTTAATAAATAATTTTATCAGTTTTGACATGTCAATTACCTCCAATTCTTTTATATTATTGATATTATGTTTTGTTATTTCATTTAAATATTTAAAAAAAATTATATTTGTCTTTTTGAATTTAATTTTTGGTTCTTTTTCAATGTTATGGTACTAATATTGTAAGTTTTAAAAGTTTGATAGAAATTTAAGCTTCGATCTTATATAATCTCATCTCATACATATGCATCCGATTCTCAAGTGAAAAAAAAAAATATTGTAATATGAAATTTAACCGGGGTGAATAAAACATAATAAATACTATTCAAATTAAACATAAACTTAGATATTTGATCTATAATTTAATTTTTAATTTAGAATATTACGTTTTATTCAGAACTTAAGTGATGCAAATAATAATTAGAAAATGATAAAATTAAACGTATCATTAATTTTAAATTAAAAAAAAAAATTGAATATAAGAAATGTCATGAAGTCATGCATTTCAACCAATCAATTGTACATACACATTGCACCACCAATATATCTTGTAAAATAATATATTTCATCTCATTTTTCATATCTTAAATATGATTGTAGGAGTCATGCATGTCAGGTAAAAATTAATATTATATATGTTAAAAATATAAAACGGTTGTAAATCATGAATAACTCATTCAGTGACGGATTTTGAGTTAATTTGTTGGGGGTGCCAAACTTTTATGGAATATATATTAACTGGTTTAAAGTATTATCAATAATTAATTGCTGGCCAAGTGGTATAAAATGTTTTAAAAGAACAAGAGGAAGTGGGTTTGAATCCCCTCAAAATGTTTTTTTTTTAAATACAATATGCTATAATAGAAGATTAAACAAGTAAAAAAAAGATGGCAAAGTGTTGAACTATAACAATTCACGGTTCCTCTTTCCACTGCAGCAGCTCAATTCAAATTGATATTATACTCCTAATATAGTATATAAGGAAACTTTGGGGGATACCATGACACTTGCCTGCCCCCAAAGAGATCCGCCCCTGAACTCATTAATGGTTCCTTGATGAATGTGTTCCTATACCTAACCAATTTGACTTGAATCGAGGTGCGTGAGAACAATGTAATCCCCTTATTCTTTCATGCTCTATCAATCATTTTTCTAAATTCATTGTACAAACTATAATTTTCCAATGTTATTTTTGTGTTGGAAGACCTCAGAAAATGGTTTTCAAAAAATGACAGGATTCATATATCCTCTTTATGTTTCGCGATTAATAATCTCAGGCAATAATCGAAACCCATTTTGGATTATTTCACACAGACGAACTCTCACATACCTATGTCTAATTGCAATTGCCCTGATCTATGTAGTTATAGAGCTATGCATGTTGCTTGCAACTATTAGAGTGAAGATCAAATCATTCAACTCTTGAGTGGTCTGAATAAGTAATTTTCTATAGTTAAAACTCAAGTTTTGTTCATTGATTCTCTTTCCTATATCAACAAAGTTTACTATCTGGTTGTTCAATAAGAGATCAACAATGCAATACTTAGTTCTCATAATTTCAATGTAATCTTTTTTTCATTGATTCTCTTCATGATTCTAGTGTATTGATTAATACTTATGAATACATTCTTTCTCATTTTTCATGTGTTAAAGTTCGCTCAAATATTTGAGACTAAAATCACGAACAACTCATGATTGCATTGTTTTAATTATTTGCTACTTTTGACTAATTTATTAATAGATGTGTTATTAAAAAAAGCTTAAATAAGTCTTTCGCCCATGCAAATATAGGTCATTTGACTTTTCGTCCATGAAGTTATCAATCATTCCAATCTGCCACTGCAAATATTAATATTTGACTTCTGGTCATAAGTAGGTTTTTTTGTTGAGGTGGGTTGTCATTAGTGACGTGGTGCCCATGTGACAAATGATGATTGAATGAGGTAGTTGGCTTAAATAGGTATTTCGTCCCTGCAAAAATAGGTCATTTGAATTTTCATCCCTAAAGTTACTAATCAGATGTAATTATGACCATTTTTCAAATGATTAATAGTTGCAGTGGCAGATTGGAAGGATTAATAACTTTATGGACGAAAATTTAAATAACTTATATTTGCATGGACAAAAAACTATTTAAACCTTAAAAAAAAAATTAACACTCTTGAACATAGTGAAAGTTAGATGTCGCTTTCACACTATATATATATTTTTTTTTTAGGGAACACACTCTATAAATATGTTAATAGTCCTTTTATTACTCTAAGTAATTGATTGTATGAGCAGGACGAAGTCCTAACCTTAGCGATTTATCTTCGATAAAGGAGGCAACAATAACTCGTTATTATTTTTTAGTCCAATGACTCATTATTATTGTTGTAAACACTTCTCGATTTATAAGATATTTACTGCAAATAAAAATGAACAGTCGAATCATATATATATTTTTCCCGTTGGGATGGATTAAAAAGATTTAGATATCAAGGACAACACAATCAACCGATGGCAATCGTGGTTCGTGGCAGACAGGACGAGCATAGATACCAAATTTAAATTGATTGAATAACCATTACATGACAATCAACCGATGGTAATTTGTAATGGTATTCTAAAAGGATGCAACATAGTTTTGATCAAGTTCAAAGACCATACGACAATTTTCCTACATATGTGGCATGGTAAATAAAGTGGTTAAAGGAAAAAATACATATAAAACTTATCCCAATGTCAAATTCAATGGCAAACCATGGTCAAACATCCACTATCTAAAAAATATAATTGTGGTGAACACGGGTAGATGTCAACCAAATAGCTAGTCGTACAAAGTACAATTTTCCCTTCAACTCAACAATATGAACAAGATGTCATGGATAATTGTGGCCGACTAAGTTCAAACATTCATGAAGATTTACTCCCTTAATAATAAGGTGATGGATGACATGGATAATATAACTATGCGAACAATACCATTTTAAGTTGTAATTCAATCCACGAGGTAGTTATTTACCGTGGCGGATCTTGAAATATTTTTTTGAGGGTGTTAGAATTGTATGAAATATATATTAAGTTGTTTGAAGAAAAGGATATAATTGTTAACTAGTCCAATGGTTTGTTTTGCTTGAATGCAGAGCAGGGGTGCCAGTTTGAATCCCTATAAGAGCCATTTTTTTTTAACAAAATAGTAAAAATTGAACAGAAATATAAAAGAAAGCAGTTGGAAGGGTCGAACACGCGACCTCTAAGGGAAAAACAAACATCATTTCTACTGCGCCTACTGAGTACTAGTGTATAGATTATGCCTAATCTAATATATATAGAAAACTTGGGGGTACCATGATTGTCAGGGGTCCCTGGAAAGATCCGCCCCTGGTTACTTATATTAGTGATGTTAGCCATGATCTTACATGATATAATATGATAGATAGTCATTCAAAAACATGGTAAACAATGTTAGCATAAGTTGCTTAGTTATTCTAAGTGTATAACTACTCATCGCAAAGATTATTCAAGATACATCACATCAAACAAGTCTTTACACCTTTTTTTTTTTTATCATTCCTTTATCATTTTCTTTTACTTTTTTTTTTATGCATTCTTAGGTGGTAGTTCATCCTTCAAAACTAAACGCTCTTTATAGCAGTATATGAACCCACATCTAAGAAACAAAGCCCTTTCTCAACACAATCACTTGACAAAAAAGGGAATCATCGTCTCACGTGAAAATAAACCCACATATCATCTTATAAATTGAGGAATCGATAAATCAACCAAGTTATTATGACATCGGATAATCACACAACCATTTGGCAGCATCGAATTTTGCACGACAACAACAAATGGCATGCCCAATGAGACCATGAAGGTGAACACCCTATTCACATTTTTGGTACCACAACAAATGCAAGCATGTGTTAAGGCATAACCCTTTACCATAGGTTCAACCAAATGTTGTTTAGGCAGAACTTTTATCACAAGTTCAACCAAATTATATTCAAGCAAGGTTTTCACCAAAGATGTCGCCGAATATGTTTGCTACTACCTGTCTTGAGGGGAAAATGGCGTCGAAAGACATGGTTGACAATGCATTAGAACAAAGTGGAAGGTCGTTAGTCATGTCAAATGTTCTGACTTATGGCGCAACTTTGCATGCCCTCAATCAATAATATGTTCTTTATAAGGATTTGGACTCTGGTATGCATACACGACTACTTGATGGTTATATGATGTGTTCTTTATAAGAGATCGAAACCTTGAAATAATTTTCCACCAACCTTATTTCATCAACCATTTTATTAGCATGTCGTAGATTTGCCACCTTACGGTGATGTGGGTTCGAATTCTCCTTACGGGATTTTGTATGGAATGACTAATAATAATGAAAGAAAGCAATCATGAAATAATATTCCACCTTTTTCGAGTAACCATTCATTGAGCTCAAAATGAAAATATTGACGGTTATGCAAGAGAGCAACCACGGATACTATCCATCCTTTACGCGCTAATCAGCCGATGATTTGAAATTTGACAAACATGCATACTAAAATGTTCTTCAAGGGGAAACAATGCCATACAATAGGGGCCAACTCCCTTAACAAGTGTGGATAGATTGATTGTCCCTAAGTCGATTTACCCTAACATGATAGTTGAGGTTATGAATAGGTACTTTAGTCAGGTCTATGTCTAGAAAACCACATCCACAATATACCATTGCCGAATGAGCTTCAGACAAGGGGCCGGCCTACCATTGATGAATATGAAAAAGCTAAACACAATGAATACAATATATTGCAATGGTTTCCTTGCACCCAATACCCATAAGCTTGCTAGAGATAAACTACTCAGTACTGATCATTGGTCACCAAGTATTTTAAAAGGGTCATCAAGTATTTTAAAAGAGTCATCTTTGTACCATTAATATTAAATGTCTAAGCTCTTTAATTATTTTTTGAAGAAGAAAAAGCATGAAAAAACTAATTTTTTCAAAATATTTAAAAAACGACCAGAACAGAACAGTATCCGTTACAATTCACTTTAATTTGGGACCTATTTGAATTTGATCCCACATATATTTTTTCTTTAATACAATAATCAAAAGAATAATTAATAAGGTAATGTAATGTAAGTAATCCAGTAGTTTGTAGGCCATGAGGTGTGTGATGATCGAATCCAACAACAACAGCAACGCTCCAGTACCGCATATTCCGCGCGGCATAGAAACCTTTTTCAAACTTTTTCTCTGACCATAATACCCTTCTCCTTTTGCTAAAATTCCCACACAAAAACTAACCGGTAAAGAAACACAACACAACTTCACTACACTACACAGTCACTCGTTCGTTCAAATCAATCATTTCTGCTTCAAATCATTCAATTCAATTCATATCTCTCTCTTTATGGTAAGTTATTAATTTTCTGATTTGAATTCTATTTTTCAATTTCAATTTTTGAATAAACTGCAACTGAAATCAGTTACTACTTAATTTCAAGTCAAACCTTTCTCTTCCTTTTTTATTCTTAGACTAATCACTTTTTTAAACAATTTATTAACCATTTTAAATCTTCATTTCATGCTTTTCTTCTTCTTCTTCTTCTTGAACTGTTTCAATTTCAAGTTTTTTTTTCTTTCTTTTTCTGACCGTTAAAAACCTTGTGAGTCACGCTCTCTTTATCTTTTAATCTCTCTCTAGCTTCAATTGGATATTTTTCTTTGACCATTTTCCTTTTCTTGGATTTGTTTATTGTTTTCTAGGAAAATTGATAAAGGGAAATTGCAAGAGACAAAATCGAATCCAAAAAGGTAACATTTTTCTTGCACCCTTGATTCCACGTTTTGATATGTAATTTAGCTTATCCCTTTTTTTTCTGTGTTAATCAATTAGAAAGAAATTGGATTGTTTTAACTTTAAATTTTGGGGTTTCTGCAGTTGTAATTTTGATGACCCTTTTAGAATTTTAATGAAATATTTGATCTTGATTAGTTTCTTTGATAGTTTCTCTGATGTAGTAGCCTGTGGAGTTAATTAAACCATGTTCATTTTACTCGTAGATTCTGCGAATAATCTTTAGGCATAACACAGCCTTTTCATTCATTGCACTTGTTAGTTTAATTAGTTTGTGCTGTGCTAGTTTGCGTAATCCTATTTTGTCTTGATGGGTTTTTTGTTTTCTTTTCTGTCACAGGTTTGGTGATACCTGAGCTATTTTCAGTTTAGGTCCTTCATTCCTTCGAAATCTGGACACTTTAATGAGCTTGTGGCAGCGGTTAGAGACAACACTGAACTATGAAGAAGCTATTCTTTTTCAGATCATCTGCATCTAGCGGTGGAAGCAATAATTCGGCTCCTCCAAAGTCAACTAATGAGCAATTGTCTTGGGAGGTTTTTTCAGATAGTGGAGTGAATAATCAAGCTCATGGCAAAATTGAGGACAAGGGCTTCTTCTCCAAATCTAGAAAGCAAGTTGCTGATAACCAAAGTTCAAGTGCTGGTCCAAACCTTAGAAGGAGCAGGTCAATGTCCTCGGCTTCCTTCCAGGTCAAAGATCCAACTAGATCTCCTACAAGTAGCATTGCTAGTGATCCGTATCATCAATTTGAGCATTCGTTGGGGTAAGACCCGATAATCTAACTTTGAAACTGATGTTTATAATACCTTGTATTAGTTACATTTTGCACATATTAACTTTGGCTGTACTTTCTGTGGTATATGCATCAGTCGCCAGACTCAAAATTCTAAAATGCGGGACAAGCCAACACAATCTGCAGTGTCTGCTGTCAAAAATTCCCAGAGGTGCGAGAAACCTGCTAGTAGTTCTTCAAGATCCCATCATGAGTCATCTGGGAACTCTACTTGTTCTAGCAACGTTTCAAGCATGGTTGTGGATCGTTACATTGATGGGGAACAACAGCTAGAGGAAAGTAGACCCAGGAGCAGTTCACAGAGGAATGGCAGTAGACATGGAAATCCTTGCATGAATCTTCCACCAAAAGTTCAACATACAACACCTAATTCGCCAACTAATGGAGTCAAAGACAAACCTAGGGCTCATTCATTTAGAGAAACTAAAGTTAGCCGTCTTCGTTCCTCATCCCAAGATTGGACAGACAATGGGTATGGGCATGAATCTCCAAGGACTCTTGCAAAAAATGTCATTGAGAGGCTTTCTCAAACTTGTGATATTTCTAAAAGGAGTTCAAATAATTTTTCTGTTGATAATCCAATCACAATCGAAGATATCTATGCTAGATCAATGAATGGACGATACGAATCTGATTTTGATGATGCTCCACCGAAAAGCTATTCATTGGAAGAACCATATAGAATGTCCAATGGATATCATGACATGGACGGTAATTGCAGGGGTTTAAGCTATGATGAACCTGAAGAGGATCTTGATGCAGAATTAATGAGAAGATCAAAGGAAGCTGAGGACAGAGTTATTCTTCTTTCAAAGAAATTGGAACATGAAAACTTTTTTCCTGACTATGGTTATGACGTGACAACACTGATTCAGACAATCAGAAACCTAGCCGAGGAGAAAATTAGCTTGGCTCTAGAAGTTTCAACCCATATAAGGTCCCAAATTGCTGACAGAGCATCTGCCAAGGAAGAACTTAATCGTGTAAAGACAGAACTGGAGATTCGGATTCAAAGACTAGAAAAAGAAAAGAATGAGATGCAGTCAGCATTGGAGAAGGAATTGGACAGGAGGTCAAGTGACTGGTCATTTAAACTTGAGAAGTACCAGTCAGAAGAGCAAAGGCTTCGCGAACGAATTAGAGAGCTTGCTGAACAGAATGTATCACTTCAAAGAGAAGTGTCCTCTTTTAGTGAGAGGGAAACAGAAAGCAAAAGTGTAATGACACATACTGACCAACAGCTCAAGGTGTTGACTAGTAAGGCAGAAAAAATGAAAGGGGAGATTCTGGGTTTGCAGCAAAACCTCTCAGAACTACAAGACAGATGCAAGATAGCTGAAGAAAACAGGGACTGCCTTCGAAGAAATTTTGAAGAGAAGGAGAAGGAGTGCAAAGATTTGCACAAGTCTGTAGCAAGATTACAAAGAACTTGCAGTGAGCAAGAGAAGACAATAATAGGATTACGAGATGGGTTTAGTGAGGACCTTAATAAGAACCAGTCTGTGGAGAGCATCGATAAGCACATCAAGAAAATGCAGATGGAGTTGATGAGGTTAACGGGTATAGAATCAGTCTTGAGAAGGGAGTTGGAATCACACAAGTTTGAGGAGGACTCTCTTCGCCAAGAAAATATAACTCTGTTAAACCGGTTGAAAGGTGATAGCAAAGAATGCATTGTTGCTACTTATAAACTAGACAAAGAACTATGCGCCCGGATCTGCTGCCTTCAGAATCAAGGCCTAACTATGCTAAATGAAAGCACATACTTGTGTTCAAAGTTACTGGAACTCGTTAAAGAGAATGGACAGATTATTGGAAATGGTTTAGCTGGACAATTTGTTGTTGAATCTGAAACCAAAATTCATGGACTCAAAAGTGGAACTGAGGGGTTAACAAGGAGTTTGCAGATGATGCCTTCTTTGTTGAAAGAAAAGTCAAATTTATTGACTATAGACGATGATATGTTAGCAAAATTGAATAATCAGTCGTCAGAGGTGTGTTTCTTCTATAAACTTTTCTTTAATTGAATTTTAGAGGAATAAACATTTTAAATGCTCTATTCTGCTATTGTCGCTAAACTTTCTTTAAAATCATTATTATCTTTTTTGTTGAAATTCTCTTGATGTGTGCATCATGTTGTTTCTTGTATAGGAAATTTTAACAATTGAGCTTAAAGCGGAACGTTTGGTAACAAGTTTATTAAAAGAGAAGTTGTACTCTAAAGAGCTCCAAGTTGAGCAGATACAAGCTGAACTTGCTACAGCAGTAAGGGGAAATGACATACTTAGATCTGAGGTGCAAAACACGTATGACAACCTTTCAACTGCGTCTCACGAGTTGAAGAACCTTGAACTTCAGGTCTGTCACCAACATTGAAATTTATTGATTATAAAGCATAAACCTATTCCGTGCATTGTTAGAAAAGGATATTTTCCTATAAAAGTGCATATATGGGTAGGTACATATATATAGAGTGCACAACCATAAGTCTCGATATATATGAATAAAATTTCATTATAAAAAGTAATAACCACCAGCAGATCATTGAAATTCACTTAAACTATATAACTAGCAGCATGATTTAGAGTGATTTGGCATTACTAGTAAACAAAATGAGCGAGTATTCTTAATTTGCATCATCGCTTCATTGATTTGTTCCTAATTCCCATTTTTGCACTTAAATACTAATTACAACAGATGCAATTTATATCATCACTTCACCATTTTTTCACCCATATTCAAACTTTTGTTACTGTATTTTGTGAGTTTTCATATTTTTATGTTAGTATCATAAATGTAGTGTATCTTATGTCCTATTTTTTTCAAGGAATGATGCCTCATATCCAATACTCGTCATAGATTCTAACCTTGTAACTGCTAGCAGGCTTGAGAAAGATTTGGCACGGCTAATAAACAAAATGATCGACTATTCTCAATTTCATTTAAGATTGTTGGTTAATCCAACCTACTTTAATCTCCACGATGAGGCTTTAAGTACCACACCATCATTGCACTTAAACAACACTAAAACATAATGCCACGGGCAATGGCCTATGGCTGCATGACAAAGCCCGCAGAGGCCTAAATTAAAGTTAATGTCAGGATTCTTATCAAAGATATTGTGATATAATTTAGAACTAGGAAACCTTTTAAGAGTCAATAAACTACTGGTAACCACATATAACCAAATAATGATCATAAATTATCACTCATCAGATTTTTCATTCGCCAGAAACCTTGAGACATGACATCTCGGTTGGCATTGGTAAAACTTAAAACTCAAAATGTCCGCGTAAAAAGCACAAGAAACCACCAATCCTATATGAACGAAAGGTTCCCGGATAATCTCTATGATCAAATACCATCGATGAGTACAAGAAACCACCAATCCCATAATTTTATTTTTTCTTTTTTGTAGTTTAATTTATGGATATGATATTTTGTTGTTATTAGTTCCATGTCATAGAGATTCGACAAAGTTTTAAGTTGGCAGTCGAGGTCTAACACAACCCTCTCCTTTTAGTGGGATAAGACTTGGTTGTTGTTGTATTGTGTTTTTATTAGTTGTCTTGTGGGGTAATTTTATTCAATTGCTAGTATTTGAAAGTTAAACTTATTTTCCTGTTCTATTGTAACAGATGTTGAAGAAAGATGACAATATAAACTGCCTTCAACGGGATCTTCAAGAGTCTACAAGGGAATTATCAATCATGAGGGGAATGTTGCCAAAAGTGTCAGAGGAGAGAGATAAGTTGTGGGAGAAAGTGAAGCAAATTAGTGAGGAGAATATGCTGTTAAACTCAGAGATCGAAGTGCTAAAGGAGAAAATAGCGACACTTGATACTGATATACTCATTAAGGAAGGTCAAATATCAATGTTGCAAGAGGAGAGAGACAAAAGACCCTGTCTCTATGGGAGTCCGGATACAATTTTTTTCACATAGGCCTACTTCTCTACTGTGTTCATAGTCACTCATATATGTGAATGAGGGTTTTTTTTTTCTTTAGATTTTTTTTTAAAGTTGGTATTCTTTTCATAATCTGTTTCACAGAAAACAGTACAGGAAGTTTAAGATTGGACAAAGAAGTAAAAGAATACAAGGTCTCTATCTTCATTGTTCATATATACTGTAGTTTGCTTGACACAGCTGTTCTTGAAATAAATTGTTTAGAATTTTGTTTTAACGTAAGGCTGTATTAAGTTCAGTGTAAAATATCTTGTATGTTTGATGGAGTTTTGCAAGAACAGTGAAGTCTAGGTTGACCTTAAATATTATGGTCTTCAACCTGACCAAAGAAAATGATATCATTTCAAATGATGATATAGATAATCTTTCTGTCGCTTTTGCTTTTGTGAACAAAAAAATTTAGTGTTACTCATCAGCATTACAGCATGTGTCGAAGCTATCATAACGCGTGTTGTGGCCAAGGCATCAAACAAATGATGGTGGTGTGGTAGATTGTCTAACTAATGAGCTCTTGTCTGTCCCTACGGGAAATATGTAATAGTGCAGAACTAACAATAAGTTCAATGGATTACAACTTATATTCCATTCCTATTTATTCTTTTTGTACTTAAATCCATAAATCTTCTCGAGCAGATAACTATAAAATTAACCTTTCTAGCTAGATAAAATGCGCAGTTATATTATGCTCTCCATGTCCTCCAACGATGAGCAGAGATACTTTTGTAAAAAAATGTTATAAAAGGAGTGTCACGTTCAATTTTCATTTTAATATAAATTAGATCGTAAATTATACTGTCTAATTGATATTCTGTACACCACACTCAATTCAACATATTTATGGTAATGGTGAGTGCACACAAATACTTTAATAAAGTTAAGTTGGTATAATGCCCTGTTTTCTTTCGTTCATTTATAATTTTTTTTATTAATATATGTTTAAAATAAATAAATGCATCACTTGTTATGGAAACGATGAAATAAGGATTTTAAAATTATTTTTTTTGATTAATGAATCGCTAACAAAAATGTTTGATAAAGTCAACTTATTTTTTTTGGTTTTGTGTGTGCCCAAGCAAGTATATTTCGACAAATTAGTCCTTTTGTTAACTTTAAGGACTAGTTTGACAGAAAATTATATAATTTAGGGACTAACTTGTTAATAAGTGTGATATAATTTAATTTGGCAGTAAATTAGATACAAGTCAATTAAGCAACCAATTTGATCCACATAATTTTTTTTTTTTCCTATTGCAAATTTTAGGGGGCATATATCTAACTCCTACAACTTCAGAAGGCGAATCGGTGATTTATTCATATTAAGGGTTAGCTATGATTTTTATTCCTCTAAGATAATAAATTTTCATTTTTGGTCACCATAAAACTTTTTATTTTGAAGATTCAATCTTCAAAATAATTTTTTTAATAACAATTGATCATGCAGCAAAATTTGTAACACCCTTTAACATGGAGCAGGCACAATTGACTTGAAGATAAAAGACAATACATGTTTTCAAGAACTGCAATAATCTTAAACATTACAGTTT
Organism: Medicago truncatula; assembly: GCF_003473485.1. Classification (NCBI taxonomy): domain Eukaryota; kingdom Viridiplantae; phylum Streptophyta; class Magnoliopsida; order Fabales; family Fabaceae; genus Medicago; species Medicago truncatula. Next base: position 56,171,822 of record NC_053042.1, read on the forward strand.
ATAAAAATACACAGCCAACATTGTATACACCATCCTCAGGATAATCAAATAAGGGAGTCCCATATTTTTTATTTTGGTACATACACATCTCATATTGAAATAGACTACCCCTTTGTGACTATAGAGAAGCAGCTTTCCAGAAGTCAAATGGCTTCCTTTGCTGAAACGAAAAGGTACAGATGAATGCATCAATAATGAAGGAGTTAAAAGCACTACTGCTTCAATAATTATTACTATTAATAAGAATAGAAATGCTAATAACACATTCTTTCTAAATTCCATTCCATTCTCTAGTATTGGTTGGGTGAATATATACATTGCAAACGATTACCTTAGCAATAGGCATCTTCTCTCTTACTGAATCAACTAATGATAAATCAATATCAGCTACCACAATTCCCGTGGACAAACGATCTGAAACAGATAACAGAATCAACAATAAAGAAGAGTGAAAAAAAGATGGTATCATTGTGGAAAAAGCAGCTTGATCTATAAATTCATAACAGGTTGAATCTCCAACGAGGAGAATGAAATCACCACTAAAAAAACTTCACTGGAATAAAATTCAAGCAAAATTATGCCTTCTCCTGTAATACACCCCACTTAGCGGGAAATGGCCAGGTTGTTGTTGCTGTCCTGTAATACATACTCCTTCCTCATCTCCCTGAGGTAAAAGCCACATGAGGCCTCGGCTCATACATATGATCTTATATGATATTTTTCAGGCTTGACAGAACACTATTTTGACTATCATTACGAAGGAAGAAAAACACAAGGAAGGAAGTTGAATATGATTAGTGCACTTCGTCTTTCAATAAATTAGCTTGATGTATGTGATAAGTATCAAGTTTCTTACCTGGTAAGCGACCAACAACGGTCCCCCATGGATCGATAATCAATGTGTCACCATAACTTTCTCTTTTGTCATTGTGTGTGCCAGCTTGCGCAGCAGCTATGACCTGATAGTAAATGTTGGTAATTAGTTGTTAGAAACGTTAGTAGGGAGAGTTGAAGAAAGTAATTGGCAAATAAGAAAGTAGATGAAATATATTAACTCACATCATAGCTTTCTTAATAACTTTTATTTCAAATACATAAGATTGAAAAACAAAGTATAATAATTTTGAAACTTATTCATAATTGATAATGAGTAAGAATATACATGAAGATGGGAATGATGAAAGCAGGAGAGAAGAGAGAGAAACCGAGAAGGGAAGTATTGCTAGGTGCAAAAATGAACTCTTACATAGCATTGATTCTCGATTGCACGAGCACGAAGAAGAATCTCCCAGTGTGCTTCACCAGTCACTTTAGTGAATGCTGCAGGCACCAATAGTATCTGGACAATGCACAACTCAAGAAAGTTTTAGATCCTAAACAGCATATTTTAGGCAGAAAAGCAAAACTATCATTTAGTACCTGTGCTCCATGTTGGAAACGCAACAACTGATAAAGCTCAGGAAATCTCAAATCATAGCAAACACTAAGGCCCAAACGCCCAATAGGACTGTCTACTGCAACAATATCCTTGCCTGAAAACATCACTAAGATATGAAAACAATATCCTTCATATCATAGATAAGTGTTGTCTTCATATCACATACAATTGAAGGAAACGTATTTCGTTGGAAATATTATCTGAACCAGCATGATTAGTACTAATTATCTATATTATTCTTTCACTGACTATGTTGTTTCTAAGAGGATGCCGGCATTTGAAAACTTTAACTGAACCTCTGATTTTCCAGTAAGGTTCTTTCTAGGAAAGGTTCTCTCTATTTTTCCTTGGGTGAAATTGAAAGGTCTTTTCTTGTTATTACAAAAATGAGAAGTTCTGATTAGGATTAAAGCAAAAAGAAAAAAAAAAAGACCCATTTAGCCTTGATACCATGTCAAGAGTAAATATCCTACCTGATTCTGTAAAATTACTTTCTTTATATACCCTTCCACCAGGAACATCCACATCAAACCTTCAAATAAAATTAATTGAAATCATATTATACAACCATAATAAGACAAACAAAAGAAGTTTGTTTCTGATTTCAAGAGGAACATATAACATAAGTTATTTGGGAGTTGATAAACAAGTCAATAGGCTCCGCTATAGCGGTAGTAATTGTTATCACTCTAGCTGATTAAATTTGGGTTTTGAGTTGTTTTTTGGGATAAAGAATTAGGGTTTCTAATTGAAAAACAATTAACTGGGGGCCATGTTACGGCTTTTATCAAATGACAATGAATGTGTTTGGATTGATGTTTAAGAGCTCCTAACCTCTGTATGGAGCTCTCAATTGTGTTTTCGGAAGAAAAAAAAGGGCGTTAGTCACTTCTAAGTTCTAAGCAAACATGATTTTACTTCCAAACACATGTTAGCTTAAGTGAGAAAATGTTGCTTCTGTGTCATGGTCAAATTTTGTGTTGAATTTATTATAAACTTACTGTTGAAACAGAACTTGTCAAATATAAATCACTTTACATTAAACTTTGCGTTTGTGTTGCAAACTTGAAGCAATATACACATTCTATATTCAAAGCAGTATGATACTAACTAGAAAGACAAGAAGAGTAATAAAAAGTAAAAACTACACCAAATCAATACTCAGATGGAATTGATGATAAAGTTAATAGTCTTACAGGTGTATTTTTCTATAAGTGGTTTGAATTTTCCCAGTGTCATCTACAACAACATGTGTATTAAACAAATGTCGAGGATCAGATCCTTTTTCTTGAAAGCCACCAAGTGACAACCAAATACTTGACTCTCTGCATCACATCAGAAATAGATGTAATTTTTTTACATGATAAAATATGCAAGCTCAGTATTAACCGAGTAAGGTCCTCAAAATATATGTTGATATATAGACACTGTTTGGATAAATAGCTTAATTAAGCACTTATAGTATCTGCTAACATAAGCGTTTGTAAAGGTGGTTGGTTAAATCAATAATAAGCTGCTTATGCTATATATTAATAATAAGGTCACACTATGAGCTTATTGACGTAAGGCCTCGTGCGTGCTATGTTATAAGTATTTGTATAAGCCATTTAACCAAACAGAAAAAGACTGATAGCATAGCATGATTGAAGAATAAAAGAAAACTACCTGGCTAAAGAGCAGTATTGGTCCATAATAGGTCCATCCAAAGGTTGAGCAATACTAACACTATCACCATCCTTAGCACCCACAAAAGAGAATGCTTCAGGAAAACAAAGCAATTTTGCTCCAGCTGATGCAGCTTCCTTTGAAAGAGAAACAAATATTGTAAGAGATTGTGAAATGAAAGATGAAGAGAATATATAATAGTTAGTTACTTTCACAAGACGAGAGCAGGTGGAGAAATTGGAAGCGAGGTCGGTGATGGATGTCATTTGAGCTGCGGCAACTCGGACTGAATTAGTGGCCATGGTTGACTCGCCGGTGGTGACGGAGAGAGAGGCTCGTAATCGGCGGCGAATGGAAGTACCGTTAGTGTTATTGATTCTAATATTATTATTCACCCAACATGACGACAATCGCATCATGTTACATTGCATTACTTCGTAAATCTTTCCATATATACTTCATAACTCAGAATAAAATATTTGATAAAAAAAAATAAAGACATGTTTGTCCACAAATTTTAATTTAGTTGGTAAAAAAAGTCAAAATTGATACACCAACAATCGTGACCGTGTTTAAACTTTGGTCAACATACTTGTATAAGTTTCAATGAATATTGATCGATTTATCTATCCAAAAAGACTAGTGCTAGTCACACACAAAAAAAAAAAAAAGGTTATATTTTAGAATGATTAATATACCCTTTAACTAAAATAAAAATTTCAAATCAACTAAATTTACATTAACGTAAATTGAACATAAGTAAACTTAATTTACATTAACCTAGATTGAACATAAGTAAACTTAATTTACATTAACCTAGATTGAACGTAAGTAAACTTAATTTACATTAATCTAGATCGAACGTAAGTAAACTGAATTTACACTGACCTCTTATATACATACGTAAACTGAATTTACACTAACCTAAATTGAACATACATAAACTTGAATTTACATTAACCTACATACGTAAACTACACTAACCCCTTTTATATACATACACGTAAACTTAATTTACACTAACCTCTCACTTAAAATCAAATTGACAGGCATATCTCATACCAAAACAAACAATAAACAAATAGAAACTCATCGAAAATGAAATTCATGAAATTCACTAACCTTTATGAATATAGTACAGATCAATAACAAAGATGTTGATTTAGATATTGGTTGCACATCTATGGTGATTTGTGGAAGAAAGGGGGTAATGGTTCATAATGATCATAAAAGATGAGTTTTTAAAAATTTACATGAAGAGGACAATTTTGGTATTATTGTAAAATTTTAAATAAATTTGGGTGTAACTTGTTTTTTTTGGGGCGTGACTAGCACCAGTCATCCAAAAAATACTTGTTCATCCATATAAAAATTTCTACATGCGGTGGTAGTTTTAAGATTTCAACATTTAGAATGATTTTTTGTTAGTATATTTCAAATTTTAATAAAAGTTGTTTTAATAAAAAAAATTGAACTTAATAATCGAATTTTGAGTTTAACCTATGTCAACAAACTTTTTACAATATTCTAAACATGATAAAGAGAAATGCTAACAAGTGTCAAAGCCACACTCATAAGGATTCAAAATTAGAAATGATTGATGAAATTTAGGTGAAAATAGTTACATTTTGTTGTTTTAATGGGTTGAATGTACAATTTTCAAAATAAAATTTCAATTTTAAAATTTTGTTGTTTTAATTAGGCGGAGAACAAGTCGCTTTCAGTTGCTACTATGTTCTCTCTAGGTTGGGAGGAGGGGGAGGGGCGTGGCAGTGGAGGAGGAGGAGGAGGTTGTGGGCGTGGGAGGAGGAGAAGGTAGTGGAGTGTAGGATTTTACTTTCTAATGTTATTTTGTAGCTTGGTGTTTCAAATTATTGGCAATGGCACCCCGATGTTGTGGGGGTTTACTTGATGCGATCGAGATATCAGGTGCTTACTTCTAATGATTCACAGTTCTTGGATGCTTCAAAGAATCTTATAAGGCACTCTCAGGTGCTGTTAAAGGTGTCAATTTTAGCGCGACGTCTGTTTCAGGAGAGATTGCCAACAAAAAATAATTTACTACATCGCGATATGTGAGAACATTTTCTGCACAGCGGGGTGTGGTCAGGTAGAAACTGCTCAACATTTGTTTCTTCATTGTGACATTTTCGGATCACTTTGGCAGCAGGTTTAGTTATGGATAGGTGTTTCAAGCGTCAACCACCAAAGTCTAGGTGCTCATTTCTAACAATTTTTTAATTACCTAGGTGGTTCGAGGATTCGTTGATCATTCCTCCAATTGATTTGGCTCCTTTGTGTTTGGCTATTATGGAAAGAGCGTAATAATAGAATCTTTAATAATGTTTACTCTTCCATAATGGATCTTGTTGAAAAGGTAAAATTCCATTCTTATTGGTGGTTGATGGCTAGTAATGCCACGTTTGTTTTTGGTTGTCAGCAGTGGCGGTCGAATCCCTTAACTTATTTGGGTATCGGCTAATGTCCGCTTTTGTTTTTGTTAATTTTGACAGATACTCTGTATTCCGAGCGACCTCTTTAGTACGTCTTGCTAGAGAGGCGTTTTTATTAGTATAAATATATATCATTTTAGCTTCTTTATTTTTTTTTTTACTTCTTAATATTTAATGACATTTGTTAACATTTTACTAAATAAATCATTCAAAAATATATGCATAGTAATAAAATGTTGAAAAGTCCACCCTATTAGCCGTGGCCATTTTGGTGGTTAAAAATGATGATGGCGCGGAAAGGTTCAATCAAATTGGAGACTTCATACCCTAACACTCTCTCACTCAATCTACCATTTGTTATATATTTTTTTAATTTGATTTCGCATCCGTACGTGAGTTCGTTGGGTTATGCATGTAATGAGTGAATATTTGTTAGGATAGTTTAAGGTTGATCCACTTGGTATGTTCTTATCTCACGATGGGTATTACCTGGGTCAGGTTTTATTCCCCCAGCCTTTGTACCTCTTTCTTTTATTTTTGTTTTGCTTAAAAAAAAATTGGACGGTGACGACGTCGTTGAGATTCCTACTTCCTCAAAAAGCAGAAGCGTATGCATGCACGTTTCTCCTTTATAATACTCTTATGTTTTTCTTTTCTCACCGCATATAATGATTGTATTTGTATTTTACATTTCTAGGCCATTTTGCACGATGTCATTGAATTTGATGATCATCACTTAGTTGGGAAAAAAAGTTAGTAAAAGTAGTAACAGACTGTTTTCCATTTTGAGGATTATATTATTATGTTTTGATTTTGAACTTAGAGGGGAGATCGGTAAGTCCACCAAATTCGGCATTATTTTGTAGATGCTCTCAAACATGTTTCTCCTTAAAACTTTACTCATATTAGTTCTTCTAAGAGTATTATGGTAGGGACTAAATTGATAATAAATGGATAAATTTAGGGTCCAAATAGATAATAAGAGAAAAATATAATGGAGGAAAGATGATCTTACCATAGTTTTTTTTCTCTGTTTTTGTTAGCTCTCAAAGTCGTTCAAGCATATAATTTTCTTCTTTTATTTTTTCTATGCTTTTCCCGGACCATGCGTCTCGGGAACTTTGTGCACTGGACCGTAAATGCAAAAGAGTCTTCTAAAGGTTACCTTTTGGTATCCCATAAATTAAACAATGTTGAAAGCCAAGGATCTGTGTTAGAAATGAAGGAGAACACAATGGTCCAAGTGTTGGATTGAGGCCCTTGGAAGCCCAACATTGGGAGAGAATATAGGCTGAGTGTGGTGGTACAGTGAGACGTGTTTTGTGATCTCTTTTAACACCGTATAGTAACTGTCATGTCTGCTTGCTGCTGTTTAGACAGAAACTCACCCTTCTTTTGTTAGCCAATTTAAAACCCCATCCTTCTTAGTAACACCATTCAGCAAGGTATAGAAGGAGGCAGTCTCATCCGTCGATTGTTGCCTATGTTTTGATATGTCTCTATTTTCCTTTATGCTTAGAGCTTCTCAACATATTTTTCCAATTCACCACGACCTTTCCGATGGTCTGCAAGCAACCCACTCTAAAAATAATGTCAATTCCACTTAAGTATTATTACACAAAGGCTTCAATGTTTACCTCTACCTCACCAAACAGAATCACCGTTTTTTTTAGCGTTTTCCATTGGTTGTGACTCTATGATCATCTCCTTCTTTCTTCTAATAGATCAATGTCTAGTAGATATATCTTCTTCATCTTTCCAACTTTCCCACATATACTTTCCTTATATTGGGCTTCCTAGGGCCCAAATCCAACACTTTTTCCTTTGTGTTCTCCACCTGGCCCCTATTCTGACCCTCCATTTCTAACATTCTAATGACTACATTGTATTGATGTAGATGAATGTGCTCTGCTCTATTACAGAAGGAAGCTGGCGGTGGCAGTTCTTACCATGCAAATATCAAAGATGAAATTCTGATAAAATTCCGAAGTTTTAAGCAATTTGATATTGCCATTAATGATGCTTCAAATTACAATGAACTTATTTCCTGAACAGCATCCAGAGAATTGGGCTAAAGAAATCAAGAAAGAATGGAAGATTTTGGAGAAGGATTTGCCGGGTGAGTTGGTTTTGTGTTCCTATTGCAAAATAGCTTGTAATACTTACATGTCATATCATATTTAGCATTTACTCCATCTTTTCAAGCTGAATGACCTGTATCGTGACCGTGTGGATTGTATCCAATTATTGTTATTATGGGATTCTGCTCAATCTCACTGTTTCTTTATGAATCAAGGATGGATCTCTTGAGGGCTGTAATTATTGGAGCAGATGGAACTCCTTATCAATGACGGTCTTTACTTTCCTAGTAGTTATCCCATTTTTCCTCCGGTTTGTTCTTGAGGATACTCTATTTGAATGACTCCATACAAGGTTTAGTCTTGACAGAAAACCCAGGTCTAATCTTGGCAGAAACCCCTTTTTTGGAACAACCTGTTGTATGGAAATCTACACCGTTGGAAAAAAGTTTGTCCCAGAAACATAATAAGGATTATTTCACCAAATCATTGCTGTTAACGGAACAAATAATAAGAAGGCCTCCAAAGGTTTGATTCTGGTCTTGGTTCAATCCTTTTCTATCTCTGTCAAGTTTGCTTTGCCATGTCCACTTGTAGCGCTTTGTTGATATTTTATTTAGTAAGATGATGAAAAATATTATTAAACAATATAGGTCGTAGGATACAAATGTAAAACTTTAGAATTATAGGCTGAGCTTATTACATACTCCCTCTTGTTTCAAAACAAGTGTCTATGGTTCTTTCACATAATATATTGAGAAAAACAATAAATCAATGAATAACTATAACAATTTTACAAAACTAACCTCAATAACTATTGGCTACTAAGAAATGTCGTAAATGCACAGTGAAATATAATCACTTGTAAGTGATACACATAATATTAATTTAGGGGCTAATTTGGAATAAATTAATTATTGTTTCATTGAAAAATAAAACGACATTTATTTTGGAACAATTTTTGTAACGGAAGGAGTACATGGAAATGTTAAAGGGTTTTATTCAGTCTTTTCTGAAGTATATTAGGAGGATATAACATTATAGCTTTTCCACCTCAATTTTTATTTTTTATAGCTTTTCATTAGTCTGTGCAGTTGACATCTTGCCATTGACTGGTTTTCTGCATAATTTAGTTCAGCTGCATTAGACAAGACAATTTAAAGTTTTGATTAAGTATTACTTCTTGAATTTGTTAGTATAGTTTCTTTACCTCTCGTCAAGTTTAAAGTGGACTAAGTCGTTATTCCACATTTATTTATGAGTGAAAGTGATACATAATTTATCTTGTATGTAATGAAGGCCTCGCTACAGAGGCAGGTCTGTATCTGCTTAACTTGTATTTATGTTTTATAAGATTTCAGTTATATGGACCGATCTTGGATTTATTGCATAGGATAGGCAATTCTTATCATATTATATCATGTAAATAGGGGTTAAGATATCATGTAATTTTTTTTTTTATTGATTTGTTTAAGCCTACATAAGGAGATCATGTTGTGTAGTTGAGACACACATTATTCGATATGTCTCTATTTTCTTCTCCAAAAGTAACATTTGTTGTCATGTGAAATCTCCTTAGCAAATTTGATGTTGAAGATGTTGAGTTCTGCATATAAGATCTATGGAAGATGTGAATCATTTGATGTGGATGAAGATTATGGAAAGTGCTGTAATATGCAATACTTTAAAACAAAATTGACTTAAACTTGTGTTGATTCCTTTTCCGTGGTTTAAAATTTAACTGTTTTAAGAACTTTTTTTTTTTTTTGCTTCAGAATTTCAAAGATTTTGTTGTGGGGCATTTCATCAGCCGTGTTCATGAAATTATGGTGGCAGGCAATGCATACATTGAAGGTGCTCAAGTGGGATGTTTGGTCAAAGGTGGGGTTCAAGATCTTGACGATGGTGACAAAAGCAGCTCGAGGCAGTTTAACAATTCTTTAGCAAGACATATCAATGTGGCTGCGCCAAATTTTACAGGAATCGGATCTATGTTGGTTCAAGCACCGGACCAAAACATCAGAGTGTTATAATAGTTTATTGGCTGAACGTTTGCAAGCGCTTGTCAAAGAGTTTATAAGATTTGGAGCTAAGGAGTGTGAGAAATTCCTTTATGGTGCAACAGGAAACGTGAACAAAAGAACATTTATGAATCATTAGCTTCTCTTTGGTATGTTGCTGAGAAAAATTATCCTTCTTGGTCTTTCCACTCTTAACATGTCGGTATATTTTGTTGTAGTAGGGATTTGTTACTTTTTCATAGCAGGCCAAGAACAATGTCAATACTTAAATTGCTTGTGTTTTCATACTCCATTGCTTCTTAGCAATAATATTTGCACCGTTCCCGTTGCGGACTATGAAATCTTTAAAGATAGTATTAAAACTACCTAAAACAAATTTTTATACTTTCCATCATATAAGTTAAATTATATCCTAACAAGAATTCACAATAGTTGAGCTAAATGGTGGTGGAATCAACAAAAACAAAACAAAGTCAACACAACACAACATTGACCATTATTCAAGTTCTATTCTATTACCTCCTTTCTCATTCAGTTCCTCGTACTTGCTTACTTTTCTTTCTCAAACCGCCTAGTAGTACTTCTCTTCTTTCCTTCTCTCCAACATTAAACACGTTTATTTCCTTTCTTTTTATCCATTTCCTTCAAACCCTACCCACCTTTCCCTTGTTTCAAGATTTAGATGACTCTTTTGTTCAATTAATTTGGTTCAAAATCTCATCAAATTTTTCATCTTTCATTCCCTCTGTGCATAAATTCTGCATCTTTTCGGGTACCCACATGTAGATTTATCTTTGATTTCGGTTTTCTATAATCTAGGGTATTGAACTTTTTTCTCATTTCATTTTATGTAGATTTTGTCTTCTTTTGTCCCAAAATTTTCAGCTGCTACAGCCAAAAACTGGGGTCATAGGTGTCTAGATTAATTTGTTGTTTTGTTTGAGTTGCAAAGTTGTAACCTTTTTGGTAAATTATTATGTCAGAGCAACAACAAAACCTACCTAAGGTTCTACAACAAAAGGGTTCTGAAGCAGATGATGATAAACCCTTCTCAATAAGGTACCATTTCCTACATGCTTTAAAATTAATGTTACTATAAATATGTATAGACTTATGTTTTCAAAAACAAGGTTTTGTTGTTATTTTATTTTCACTTTCAAATTATATATGTCATTATTGCATGTTCTATATTTGGATATATCTCTTGATTTAATGTCTATCGCACTTCTAAGGTATTTAGCACATGTTCGTTGTGCCTTATTTACAATTTTTGAACGCAACTGAAACTGATTAGGATTATTATTTTTTGTTCAATTCCCTTTGTTTAATTCTTCTTTGCCTTTAATTTTATATTATAAATTTTGTAACCAAAAACAATAATTTCATATTATGAATTTTATTAAACTATTTAGATTTTAGGAAAGGATTGTTATTTATAGATGAATATACTTATCATACATTCTCACTTTACTACACTTTTGTACTTCAATTTTCTCACAATCTATTTCTTGTTTCACATCTCTCCTTTTCAATGGTGGGTGTCAAACAATTCTTATTCATGTTGAATTTTTGTTAGGATTTTTCATTTTATCACAATTAATTACTGACATGTGAAGAGTTATAATATTGCAGACGATATGTTCTTGCTTCTCGTCACAAAAGTATCTTTCATAGCTGGCCATTTCCTGAGAAATATCTGCAAATATGTCTGAACCATGGTCTCAAAGATATTTTGCCACCATTTGAATCACTCAAAGGTTGTTCCAAATTGTTGCAACATTCACGAAATGATCATGATACTAAAAACTTAGCTGAGTTTTGCAAAACTAAATCAGTTCAACAACATGTCATTAAGCAGAACCAACACAATATTAAAAATGAGTGTGATTTGTTGTCACATGGAGGAGAAGGATCATACAAATTAGTCACTAAGGAATCTTCTTCAAAACACGTATCTAACTGCAGTGATTATGTCAAATTGTCTGGATCGGCTGATCATATGTTCAACCTTCCAAGTTCATCAATTCATGGTCGCAAAAGGCTTCCATCATTGGTATCATCCAAGGCAACGAAGGATAAATGCAGAAAGCGTAAAGGGAGATGTAAGAAACGATCAATGGTGGATATTTTAGCTGTAGCAAGGCATTGTACTTTAGAGGAGATTTGCAGGATCAACAAGTTTTGTTATACTACTGAAACTGTGACTGAAGCATATCAGCATCAAGATATTTCTAAATCTGGTGCAAGAGGTGAGGATTTAGTTAGAAAAGGTCATGAAGCAGCTATTACTGATATTAAAGGAAAAGGGAGATTGTTGGTCAAGTTCAAGCTCAATACATGTAATGTAAATCGGAATATAAATTGATTTCCTTCAAAAAGTTATTTGAAAGTTTAGGCATATTAAGTTTAACACCGTTCAAAGTTTTTGACCCATGAGATACAAAAGAATAGAGCCTTGAATGATTTTCTCCATTTTATAGAGTACTTTTTCTTTTTACTCTACATTCTATGATGTAGTTATTGACAAACAAAATGCTAGCACAGTATGCAAGATATATTCTTTAGGCAAAATTACGCATGAGGTTTTAAGGTTACCACATTTTTTTGAATTGGTCGAATAAGTTTTTTTGCTCTCCTCAAATTGGTCCTTTAGATTACATTTTGTTTGTATGGTTAGTCTTCTATCTCGCTTTCAACAACAATCGGTGCAATTGGAAGCATCAAGACATTAGGGTGTATCTCCACTGCAACAAGAATATGCCCTCAGAAAAATCTTTCAGAAAGGCATCCATCAAACTTTATGACAGTCTACTATTCTTGAAGCTCTCTACAACCATCATGGGATTCATGGTGCATGTTCGACCTCTGAAATTATATTTTCAAACGATTAAACCATGCTCTTTACAAACCATCATGGCCCATAGTTCTGTGATGACAGAGGATTAAACCATGATTTGAGTCATATTTTCAAACGATAACTTTTAACTTTTTTGTGTCTAAAAGTCTAATGGCCTACAAAACCGTGGTTTTCATATGCTTTCAAAATAAATCCGGTCCCTTAGAATTTAGAAACTTCGTTCTTTTATTAAGATTGCAAAATATTTGTCCATAAATAGATTAAGAATATAGTGATGAGGATGAATGATTACGCAAAAATAGTTAATATTCCATCTGTTTCACAATACTTGTCGTTTTTGATGAATTTATTATACGTACCAAGAAATCAAATAAATTTTGTTATTTTTGATGAAATTTTGTGTTTTTTCTATAATAACCTTAAAAATTTATCATTTCATTCTATTATTTCCCTCTCTACCATAAATAGATAAGGATATTATTGACAAATCAATAATTAATGTTGAATTGAAAAATGACCAATAATATTAGACACAAATTTATTGCAAGATTTTTTTGAGGCCGCACTTGCATTTACTGTTGGCAAAACAATATACTTATTAGGGTAAAATATGTTTGATTCCCATGAGTATATTTATTAGGTCTTGTTAATTAGTTTACTTATAATAGTTACATATAAAAAATATTTTTTTTTGAAGGATTTCATATAAAAAATATTGTTTTTTAATGTTTCAATGTATTGAATACAAATATCACAAGATAAAATTTTCATTTGAAACTTCTTGTTAAGGACCCTACCTAGATTATTAGCTAGTTCATGTGCTTAAAATGAAGTTGTGGCCATCTAAAACAGTAATACTTGTGAGTTGAGACTTGAGTGGCTTGAGTCGCTCAATAGTCTCAGTATCTTTGTTTTGGTGTGTCGTGGAAGTTGGCTTTGGTTTGGTAAGAAATGCATTGTGACATCAAAAAGAACCGGTGCTGCATTCGCTTTGGTTAAATGTTCAATGATTGACTGGTGGCATGAACTCTTTCATATCAAATAAGTCCCTGTGGCTGGCTATCTTTTGAACCCCAGAGAAGGAAACAAAGTGGTCCATGTACTGCAGTGGGAAGCTTCCTTTGAATTTGCCAGACAAGTATAGTCAAGTCTTCCTTCACAGACGACAAGATGGTTTAGAACAATTTTGCACTGTGTTGGGGTCGGCCCTTTCTATCTGACCTTTGATGCTCATGATACTTTGCAGCTTAATGATGATATTTTCTGGCTTCTTGGAGTTTTCTTGCATATTTCATTCCCAAAAACAAATATTAAACTGAAAATACGAGGGGGAGGGGGACAAAGGCTTGAAAAGCAAGAGGAGAGAAAAACATAAGAAAAATAACTACTATTAGCATATTTGTGCAAAATACAGAGTAACTATGCTTTATTTCACATTATATACTTCTTCCCTTCTCAAAGCAAAATCCTTATTGGCTTTAAAGGCCATTTGAGAAAACAATTACAATGAATATATCAAATTAACCAAACAAAACATGATAAGAAAAATGTAGTCATGCAAGATCTGAACCAATGATAAATATTAAACAATGTCGTATGAAGGAGCAGGCAAAAATGGGAAAGGTGCAATGGAAGCATATGCTACAGGTGGACGTGCTCGGGTCCCTTGCCTGCCTTTGATCTTTTGGTTACCATTCTTGTCATCCATCTCTGAAGTTTCCACAGAGGATGGGGATTTCATAAAACCCTCTGCATTGACTTCTAAGAAGTGTTGGTTATCCGTGCGGCGGTGAATTAGAAGCCCAGCCATAAAAACGGGGAGATAAAGAAGACTGGCGTGAAACATTCTCCGAGCTCTTTCCTTAGTGCGGTCTCTATAAAACGAAAACGCTGCGGCGCTTATTGCAAGTGTAAGTGCAGTAGATTCAAGACAAAACCATCCCGAAGTCACACCCCCTGTTTACATGGGAAGAAACATGAGTCTCCAAAACATTGTGGTCAAAACATTCACTATTAAATAAAAACTGAAACTTTTTAGTATTTCAATCGACCGCTTAAAGAAATCCAATTCAAATGGTGATTGTATATCCCCTGTTTCAGAGTTTCTGTGTGTAATAAATGTCTTTAAGAACAAAGTAACATTACAAAATTAAACAGTCTCTATCTAATCTCACGGTCATGGCCCATGAGCAAAAAGGCTTGAAATTCAAAAAGGAAGCTATACTCTTGATTTGATTGAAGTTAAAAACTTTTTAATATTATAATTTTTTTAATTTAAAATCCATACAGCAACATAAATTTCAAAGGCTATAATCTTAAATAGGACAGATTTCTTTATGAGATAAAAGAAACTCAAGATAAAATGTTCATTAAAACATTTCTAGTAGAAGAAAACATCTACTCACAATCATATGCCAAGAAACCCAAAGGGATTAGATATATAGAGTTCCTCATAGCCACCATTGCTGTTTTCCGCCCAGATGGATCAGCAAGAGAGTACATCTTAAACCTAAATTTGCAATACACCAAACATGTGAATAGGTAAAGGACTTGCATAGTTTTGACCATCACTAAATGAAGGAAAAATATTGAGGTGTAGACTGTAGACCATAAGCCAAATGCAGCAACCAGTGTAACATACATTTTTAATCAGTATAAGAAGTAGTGTTACCCAAAAAAATGCTATTTGCGCGCCAACTACTAACATAAATTCAGTTAAACTAAACCGTAGGTTTCTATATCTGGAAATTTGGTGCCCTTGTGGTTCAAATTGGATTTGGGTCCTTATAATTTCAAAATAATTTGCATGAAACAAAACTTCATCACTATATAAACAAAGATATATGAGCATACCCTCCTGCAGCATAGTCCTCACGACACATATAAGCAAGGGCCATAAAATGTGGTATCTGCCAAAAATACAAAGCAGCCGGAAGAATCAAACTATTTAGTGAAATATCACCAGAAGCTGCAGCCCATCTGAAAATAACCCACAAAAAAAGGTGAGGGACAGCACAAATATACATGCATGTGCCCATACATGGGGAAAACAGAGTGGGATTCAGCTCATCTAAAGTGAATTGGGACAAAGTAAACAAGCTCAACTGTAGATGAATAACTTAATGGTAGATATTACATGCAAATGCGAGCTCTCACTTCAGAGGAGCCAAATCCAATAGAATGAGAGAAGGAATGCTTATTTTCAGGATGTTCAGTGTTGAGTTATATATCCTTCCACTTTCAGCATATAGACAACTAATCTGGCTACAGGCGTCCTAAATTGGAGGACAAGATCTAAAATAAATCTTTGACCAATTGTCTAATACTAAAATAATAACACTTTCAGAATGAAAAGTTCAATAAATCAGTAAAATAAAATTCTTCTTAAGCAACAGAAACTCAGCTCAAACAAAGATTATAAGCATGAAAAATTGGAGTATCCATACCACAGGAAGAAATGCATAAGATATATATATTTGACATCAAGCAGTCAAAATATAAATAAACATGCTCAATCATGACAGAGTAGTATGTAGGTTTTGGATATGTGCACACGCACAAAGGACTCCATAACATAAGATGATACTGACACAAGAAGATGACTCCTCCCATATTGACTCGGGGTTTAAAGTAGAGGTTTTGCTGCCTGGCTTTTGGGAGTGCGCTCTCCTCTTCATCAGATAAGTGAGATGAAACAAGAGGCTTCCATATCACTAACTATACATTAGAAAAACAAAATATCCATATACTTTTTCGTTAATTTCCTTATATTTCCAATTTGTGTGCTTTGATGAACTTTTGAAAGGGGCCTATTATTATTATAAGGTTCCAAAACCCCCTACTCTCAACAACAATTTAGGGCGGAACAGCTGAATTTCAAAGGGAATTTAGCTTTTAGATATCACATGGTTCAAAAATTAAATCACTCAAGAACTCTGACATTTGCAATGCATAAGAAAGAGACAAAAGGAAATTTGTGCACAATTACCCCAAAAGTGGTGGAATGGCACCGACTACAGCCCCCACCCATGTATTTACGGGATGAATCTGCTTCAATGGCGTATATACAAATGAATACAGAACCAGGTTGGAAGCAGCAAGCCCAGCAGCTAACATATTAGTCTGGAACAACCTTGTCATAAAGCTACAATGTTAGTTCCACATCTCAAAGCACATAAAGCGTTTTGTAAGAAAAACATCTGAGGTTTACGGTTTAAACAAGAAAAACATACAATCAACGAAGTAAGCAAATTCACTACCTGCGTTGCTAGTAGGGCTGTGCCAGCCAAACCAACAGAGGATGCCCAGCCAACTGCATGAGGTACTGTTATGCGACCCGAGGGCAATGGCCTTTGACTCGTTCTCCTCATTATGGCATCATTCTTGATCTCAAACACCTAAAATAGACACAACCATTTAATAGATCTAATTATGTTGAAATGTTGATAAAAAATATAAGGTTTTGTTTGAGAATTTGGAGGGATGAAAAAAAGGAAGGGGAAGGGACTAAGTAAGAGTAGTCCCCACTTTCCATGGTTTATTTTCCTTCATTGGACTAAAAATCTCCAGGGGAACTCAATGGGGGAGAACTTGGGAGAGTTTTGAATAAATATACAAATCATTTTCATCTCTTTATAATAAAACTCTCAAAACAAAGAAAATACTAATCAAAAGTATTCTCCTCTCCCCTTCAAAGATACTCACCTAAACAAGGTAAGGGATTATCCTCCCTTTCCATTCCTCTGTCTTTCCTAATTCATATATAAATAAAACAAACGCCGCCATAATGTTCCATCATATATCATATCCCTGTCCAACTCATTAATCTCTAGATCCTTCCTCTGTCTCTAGTGATTTAACTACTCTCCATCTGATCTACAGAATCCACAGGCCATCTCTCTACATGCTCAAACCACCTCAGCTGAACTTCTACCATCATTACTAATCACAAAGCCAGAAATGAGTCACAGTGATCAATTTAATACCTTTTTATTTCCTGGTACAGACATTTCACTCCTCTATCAGTCTATCAAGTCTATTTCATTAAGTCATTCCAGAATTAAGTTCACAGACGCAGCCGTATTAAAACATATGATGGATAAGTATATAGTAAGTGAAGTCCATGTAGTCCTAAAAAAAAACTAACCTGATTTAAAGTGCTGGCAGATGCAGCAACCATCATGGTACCCAGGCAAGTATATGAAAGCATGGAGAGATCGACAGCACCCCCACTCCCCAACACAAATCCAGTCCCAGATGTTGCAACCACGAGCAAACTACAATTTAGTTTCCAAACAAGTAGTAAAAATGAATAGAGCAATAATAATTACAATGAAAACATAAATAAATGCAATAAAATAAAATAAAAAATTGAATTAAATAAATAAATAAAAGTGAAAGGTTCACCTGAGACGAGCTTTGGAGAGTTGGGAATAGCAGTTTCCATAGTGGCGAGCGAGAGAGATGAGATCGTTGGATTTAGAGGCGGAAACAGAAGGAGAAGAAGAGAAGGTGGAACGAATATGAGTGAAGTTGTGAAGAGACGAAGAAGAGGAGGAATTGACGAGTCTGGAATATAACGTAGCACAATTCCAATTCCTCTTGAACATGGTGGTGCCGATCATCGCAATTTTGGAGAGAAAAGCAGCTTCAGACCAAAGAAGAAGAAGAAGAAGAAAACACAACAAAATCTACACGAACGAACACGAAGATGACTTCTATTGGGCTCGGCTCGGATCGGATCGACGATTCACACTATATTTGGGCTGCCCAGTTTATTTGGATCACGATTGCTTTTTAGGCACCCAGTGATTGCTCTCATACACTCACCGAACGACAATTATCGGTTAAACATTTTTTAAATCAATTCCACCCGTTTAAAAACTGTTCTAAATAGTAGTTACCTGTCGTTCGACTTTGGTTCGGGCGTTAAATTTTGAACGACCGAATTTTTATAGTTTTCATTTTCTATAATTAACGTTTATTTTAAATTGCTACGTATTAAGGATCAAGGATATGAAACACACGTTTAGTGAACAATTGAGATGGAAGACATGCTACGATACGAATAATATAAATTTTAGATACTTACAATATTCTAAAGATGGTAATGCTTTCTTAATTTTTATTTTAATTTTTAAGAGAGTCTGACAGGGAAACAAACACATGTTAAATGTTGAGAAATGGAGAATAATGTGTTCAAACTTGCGCCAATACACTACAATTATTGTTTTAGTTGTACTTGTAGAATATTGTATTAATTTTTACTTCTTATTCTTTTTCATTATATTTTTTTGTTAACTCTATTATTAATTATAGTTTAACATTTATTTTATTGGCTTGATACCTCTTTTAGTCTCTTGAAGGGAAGACGGTCTTTGTGCTAATTGATTGGCCAACTTTTAGTCTATCTCTGGATTCTTTAAGTTGTACTATTGTGGAGATACGCTTAATGAGCTTTGTAGATTACTTTTTAATGATACTTTTAAGGCTTGTATACTCGAAATCGAAATGTTTAAGTAGTTTCTTTTTTGAAGATGCTAAATGTCTACGTAGTTTCTTAATTTTTCTTTTGCGTCTTTGACCTTATTTTATACCAAAAAAAATTAATAAATAGAATACCTCTTTTAGTCTTTGCATTGTTGCTCGAACCCAATTTTGGTCCAAATTTTAAAAAAAAAAAAAAAAAAAAAAACCATTCATGACATGTTAGATTATTTACTTTTGATACTTCATTTAACATATGTCATCAGAATTTATCTATGTGGCATGTTGATTTAGTTGTTTTCATATTCATCAAATGGATTAAAAGCTAGAAAACACAAGGTCAAAAATACCCGTAATAAATATTCAAGAAGGTAACTCACTTTTTTATTTAGGTGATTATTTTGTGTGTATTTGGTCGGCTCAAATATTTGTTTTCTTTTCAAGAAGACATAATAGACCATAATTCGATAATATCTCAAATTGAATTGGTGTCTTAGAGCTAGTTTTTTGATAGGGTCGACAAGGAAGTCTTCAACGATGTATTTTGATTGGTTTAATTGTCTATTGAGATGCTTAACTAATTGTTAGTTTAAATTTGAGAATAATGCATTGTATGATCGTGTGATTTACTTTAGGACGGTGTATCATTTATACTCCTAAGTTAATAAAATTTTCTCTTTTGATTATATGAAATAATATATGATAGATGAGACAAAATTATATATCTTTCAAAAAAATGTATGTTAAATCAGACATAATTCAAACATCAATTTATTACATTGTGCTAGTCTAATTCCGTCTGCTGGAATAAACTTTGATTAATCTATTAATTGATTAAAATTTAATACAAGGATGTCGATTCTCATAGATTGATTATTTTCCAAAGAAAGTAATGATACTTGAATTGAACCGATCAAAATTAAAACTTAAATTTGTCATATTGAATACGTACATAATATAATTATACACATCTGACATAGTAAATGAATTAAATTATTAATACTGGGTGGGAGGGAGGCAAGAAGAAGATTCGAATATCCTAATAATAATAAATAAAATAATAGAAAGAAAAAAAAAGATAAATGATGAAATGGATTGAGAGGTAGATAAGTGAGGGAGGAGATAGATAGCAAGAAAGCATAGGCTGAGATTTTCCATAGCTTACACACCAAACAAACACTACCACCACCTACATATTCTATCTAATCCCAACAACACTCTTACTACTATTACTTTACTTACTACACTCTTTCTTCTTCTTCTTCTTCTTCTTCTTGATTGATTATTCTCTCTAATCAATCACACTATGGCTTCTTCTTCTCTTCATCTTTCTCAAGCATTCCTCGCACGTGCCGTTTACCTCAACCCTGAAATTCGTGCAGCTTCACTCTCTTCCACTTCTTCCCTCTCCTTCCCTGCTCTCAAATCCTCCTCTTCATCCAAACCACCTACCTCCCGTCGCAGAACCACACCAGCCATCCGCGCCACCGCTGTTGAAACACTCGACAAAACCACCGAAGCTTCTCTCGTTGAGAAATCAGTCAACACTATTCGATTCCTTGCTATCGATGCCGTTGAGAAAGCTAATTCGGGTCACCCGGGTTTACCCATGGGTTGTGCTCCAATGGGTCACATTCTATACGATGAAGTTATGAGATATAACCCAAAGAATCCTTCTTGGTTTAACCGTGATCGCTTTGTTTTGTCTGCTGGACATGGTTGTATGCTTCAGTATGCTCTTCTTCATCTTGCTGGTTATGACAGTGTCCAGGTTACTCTTTTTTCTCTTTCATTTCATTAATCACTGTTTTATTTTTTTTTACTCTTTAATTAAACTCGTAGGATTAACCAATAAAATTTAATTTTTCTATTACTTTAATCTTTAAATTAACCAAATTTCAAAATAGTATATTAAAATTGAAAATCTGTAACAGAGTTCAAATCCCGACAAAGGAGATAAATACTTACATAACAAACTAATTACAAATGAAAATTACTTTTAATATTTTGGCTTGGTCAATTTAGTAGCTGAAATGAAATTGTTCCTGATTGCTTATGTGGCAGAGAATTTTTCAAGTTTAGATATCATTTTAAAATTTCGTTTACTTTAAAGATATAATTTCCTGACTAACAATTTCATTACTATAATGAATTGATATGCATAGTGAGTGGTATTGGTATATAGCTGTGGAATCTTTCATTTTTTGACTGAGCTGAATTTCTTGTCTTTGGATTGAATAAAATAATAGGAAGATGACTTGAAGCAGTTTCGACAATGGGGAAGCAAAACTCCTGGACATCCCGAGAACTTCGAGACATATGGAATTGAAGTCACCACAGGTCTTATAAAAATAACAATATTGATAATAATATGTCTCTTTAGTTGATGTTACTGTGAGCCTTTTTTGCTTCTTCTGTAATGAATTTCAACTATCCTTGTATTTTTGTTGTTTAGGTCCTCTGGGTCAGGGTATTGCCAATGGTGTTGGATTGGCACTTGCCGAGAAGCACTTGGCTGCACGGTTTAACAAGCCTGACAGTGAGATTGTTGACCATTACACGTGAGATAATTAATTACATCTTGTTACATGTTGATCTATACATGCTTGCACTTGTGAATTGCAGTGTTTTCCTGATTCGTAATGTGACATTTGTCTTTTGCTTTTGTTTTTGGTCTGCTCTAGGTATGTTATATTGGGAGATGGTTGTCAAATGGAAGGAATTTCAAATGAAGCGTGTTCACTTGCCGGACATTGGGGTCTTGGAAAGCTAATTGCATTTTATGATGATAACCACATTTCTATTGATGGTGACACTGAAATTGCATTCACTGAGAATGTTGATCAACGTTTTGAGGCACTTGGATGGCATGTGATTTGGGTAAAGAACGGAAATACTGGGTATGATGAAATTCGTGCAGCCATTAAGGAAGCAAAGGCTGTCACAGACAAACCTACTTTGATTAAGGTTAGTGACATGAAATGGAAATTCAAGCAAGTGGATTTACCCAATCCATGGTATAGATAAATTGATTATACTGGTTGAAGTGACATAATGTGACTGTTGAGGGTGAAAGTAAACCTTTCCTTTCTTGGGTGTTGTTATATCATTTTTATTTGGTTTCGATGCTGGTCATATGGTAGTATTTGATTAATTTTGATTACTATTTTACAGGTAACCACTACCATTGGATTTGGTTCTCCAAACAAAGCTAATTCCTACAGTGTTCACGGAGCCGCATTGGGTGCTAAAGAAGTAGATGCTACAAGGCAGAATCTTGGATGGCCATACGAGCCTTTCCATGTGCCAGAAGATGTTAAAAAGTACGGAGCCGCATTGGGAGCATTAGTTATATGTTTATTTCCACTGATATTTTCATGATCTTGATTATAACCTGCTTAACATTCCTTAGGCATTGGAGTCGCCATACCCCTGAGGGTGCTGCACTCGAAGCTGAGTGGAATGCTAAATTTGCCGAGTATGAGAAGAAATACAAAGAGGAGGCTGCAGAGCTAAAGGCTATTATTAATCGTGAATTACCTGCTGATTGGGAGAAAGCACTTCCGGTGAGTAATGTGTCGTACTTCTTGGTTTCTATTGATTTTGTCTTCAGGTATCTCTTCTGTAGTTGCTTGATGCTCAGTTCAAGTTTATAGTGAATCATATGTCAACAAGTGTTAAAAATTGTATTGAATAGCACGTTCCTCACCTTTATAATCCTACTTTTGAATTTTGACTGCCTTCGAAGTTTTAAACTAAACAAAACTTGAGTTCTATCAACCATTTGTGGAATATTGATCACAATTCCAATTTGACTTCAACTTTCAGACTTACACTCCGGAAACCCCTGCTGATGCTACAAGAAATCTGTCACAGCAAAATCTAAATGCCCTGGCCAAGGTTCTTCCTGGTCTTATTGGTGGCAGTGCAGATCTTGCCTCTTCCAACATGACTTTGTTGAAATCGTTTGGAGATTTCCAAAAGGCTACTCCAGAAGAGCGCAATGTTCGTTTTGGTGTTAGGGAACACGCAATGGGAGCAATCTGCAATGGTATTGCTCTTCATAGCCCGGGATTCATTCCATACTGTGCAACTTTCTTTGTCTTCACCGACTACATGAGAGCTGCCATAAGGATTTCAGCTTTGTGTGAAGCCGGAGTTATTTATGTTATGACCCATGATTCAATTGGACTTGGAGAGGATGGACCAACTCATCAGCCAATAGAGCACCTGGCAAGCTTCCGAGCAATGCCAAATGTTTTGATGCTTCGTCCAGCTGATGGTAATGAAACTGCTGGATCATACAGAGTTGCCGTGCTTAACCAGAAGAGACCCTCAATTCTGGCCCTTTCTCGGCAAAAGTTGCCTAACCTTCCGGGAACTTCTATTGAAGGTGTTGAAAAGGGTGGCTACACCATTTCAGACAACTCATCAGGTAACAAGCCTGATGTTATTTTGATTGGAACTGGTTCTGAGTTGGAAATTGCCGCTGCCGCCGCTGATGATCTAAGGAAAGAAGGAAAAACTGTAAGAGTTGTTTCTTTTGTTAGCTGGGAACTTTTTGATGATCAGTCAGATGAATACAAGGAGAGTGTTCTCCCTGCTTCTGTGACAGCTAGAGTCAGCATTGAGGCGGGATCAACATTTGGTTGGCATAAGATTGTTGGAAGCAAGGGAAAAACCATTGGCATTGATCGATTTGGAGCTAGTGCTCCAGCAGGGAAAATATACAAGGAGTATGGCATAACCAAGGAAGCTGTTATTTCTGCTGCCAAAGAAGTTTCATAGATCTGTTGAGGTTCTGTTTTTTCTTTTTTAATCCAGAACTTGTGGGTTTCATTGGTGGCTTTGTATTACTATTATTACGAGAGTTGTTTCTTGAGATATCATTTTAGCCACAATAAGGATGAATAGATTGCTCTAGCATATGATTCTCAAAGGAGCAACATAGATTAAATGATGAGATCAATTAAGGAAGTTGTATGAATTGTAACAACTATTTTGGCTTGTGAATTACATATTGTGATGTAGTTGAATTCAGTGATTCTCACTCTACCACTTCTCTAAATGTGTTCTGATGTGGCTTCTATAAAGAATTATATCTTTCTCAATTTTTTCACAAGAGGATCTAGCATAAAATAATTGCTATATTGTTTCACCTAAAAGCTAGGGTAGCAACTTCCTTAATATATAAAACATAAGTCTTTTTTTGGCTTCCTTAGTGACTTCTGTGAATTCATTGATCCTCCCTCTAGTTTTTGGGAGAATGAATTGAAAAGAAGGACAAGGTGTTGGCATTTTTGCAACCTAGATTCAAATAATAACACAACCTATTTATGAACTGATTAAACCACAAAGATAATGTGAAACCTATGCTGATTTATAACAGTGTATCAGAATTTAAGTTTTGGGATTGCCCCTATTTCTTTTCATGATATACAAAAGATGAGCATACACAAATTCATTCCACAAATCCGGAACACCAGGAAGACACCAATGACTACAATCCTGGTGTTTTAGCATATATTTTTTCGTCTCCTCGGACATATTCATGTTTCTGTACATGGAAGGATGAGCATCATGCCTGAAATCCGTCATTTTCGATATGTTTAGATAAACCACCGGAGTCTTCATTCCCTTAATTACTGACTCAATGGTCCTCATCATTGGAGGATTTTCTGACAAATCTGTAGACTCAGTTTTCATTGGTTCTGTCTCACTCTCACAACGACCACCAGAATCCCACTCCCCACCCCTGTAGCAGAAACAAGGAGGGATTATACGAAATCCTAAAGCCAGCAAATGTTCAAATATATTTTTATTCTCCAAAGATGTACTGTATTTTGTATTTAGCCCTTGTAATTATTAGTCATTACAATCATAAACTTTTTTGTTTTTAGTCGTTGTGGTTTTGTTTTAGTTCTGCAAAATTTGTTCATATTGAAATTGGTCCCTATAATATTTATTTTAGTCCTTATGTGATGCATACTTGGAGGGACTAAAATTGAATATTCTACTTATTACATATATCAATTCTAATATGAACAAATTTGTAGAAACTAAAACAATGACTAAACAAAAAAGTGATATATTTATAAGGACTAGGAAAAAAAATACAGCGGTTAAAAGAAAAACATGATATATCTGTTGGGTATGGGAGTTAGGCACTAGGTTTAAACAAGCTAAATGTTTATTTACCTGAAATGAGAAGGGGAATAGCCCCTGAAGAAAACTATAGTTTTCTTAGGATCAATATTAGTATCCACCCAACGTGACCATGTCAAAAAAGCTTTACTAATTGCCTCCTCAACATTTAGTTGTCCATGGATATGATTTCCTTCTTGATAGTATTCCTTCCTGCAATTTTCTCAAAAAGTTGCCATCTTAATTTTCCTAATTCCAGCCTCTAAATCTAAAGTAATTTGCATTTACAAGTAAACAGAAAGCATCATCACTTATAGCAAGGACAGAATATAAAATAAAAAGCTGCATTACCCTTCCATTGTTTTCTCATGAGTCCACCAATGACCTGTGTTGAAGATCAAAACATCAGCATTTTTATACTTATCACAAGATCTCTCAACCAAATCAAGACGAAGTGTTTCTTTTTTCGATCCTTTCTTGCCTGGCATCTCCCACTCTTGAACGAGAAACGGCGAACGGAAGAACTCAATGGAACAATTGTAATCCTGTTCAATTATTAACAAAAAATCACATAATTTCAATTTTATAACACAGAATACCTACCATCTCAAATTTGATCACTACATTTTTTTTTTCTAGTCCAATGAAATGAAAGCTCAAATCAACCAAACCAATGAGCACAATTTGTGGCTTTTAGAAGTTATTAAGTTCAGTGATAGTTAATTATTTACAACACATTGACATCAGTTTAAACTTCATTAACCATCTAAATCGTTGTCAAATTTGCATGTCAAAATAATAAAACTCTTAAGTTTAGTGAAGGAATAACATATGACTTACTGTAAAGATAAATGAGTAAGAATCCTCTGTCTGAAATTCTTGTCTACCAGAGGCTTCAAAAATCCTGCTCTTATTTTTTACTGAATTACTAAGAATACAAACCAAAGAATCCCACATATTCCTATTGAGTGAATCACCAACAAAGACTAAACGTTTTCCCCTCAGCATCTTCAACATGTATTTACCATTTAACCTGCATTACATGCTCATGTCACTAAAACATCACCTAAAAGATACAGCAACACAAACAAAATTTACGGCTTAGTCGTCTCATCCTAGAATCAGCTATGCTAGCCATATTTTCATGCTTTGTTTTAGCCCCATATCAATTCTACATTGTTTCCTACATATATTGCTCATTATGAAATGGAGTTATTTCCCCGTGTTTCTAAAAAACCGCATGTGTCCAGAAGTATACTTTCAAACGAAAAAAAAAAAAAAAAAACTGTTTTTGTATGAAACTATGCTTCTGGACGGCATAAAACTGTGTTTTTCTAGAAGATATTTCCGAAGTGACTTTGGGGCTGGGAAAAGACGTTCCTGTCGGGATATCATCATATATACCTTGGCATGTTGCAATTCTTGGGTTGCCACCGGAACTTCTCATACTTATTATCTCTCCTACCATTGAGGAAACAGTTAAAAGGCTCATCAATATGAGGACAAGACCCAGATTTGTAAAGTGGGAATGAATCATCTAAAACCCATGACCCTTCATAAATATCACAGTTGTTCCTCAAATGTTCATCACTTTGTATTACATTTTTAGAATCCACTCTGGCATTTGGTGAAGGCATAGGTGCAAAAGACTTGTCTTGTTGCGGTTTGATTGTAGAAGCAATTTGTGGAAACAATTGGCCATCATTTTGGTTACTTTGCTTCGGTGCAAGACCAGAACCTTCCTTCCTTGAAATTTGAGAAGAGGAACGAGAACTCACCACTAATTCAGTATCCTTATTAGAACTATGTGAAGTTTTATCATGAGTAGTGGTTTCATTGGTGCTATATTGAGGGGTGTAAGAAGGGGGTGGGGAGAATGAAGAGCTGTTGTTGAAAATGTGAGAAAAAACTTTAGAAAAATGATGTCTATTAGAAGGGTGAAAAGCATTGACAAGGAAGAGCATAAACAAAATAGAAGCAAAGGTGAAACTGTAAGTAAAAATCATAGCTCCTCCTCTTGAAGGAACGAAGCGTATGGAATCTGTTCTTGTCAATAATCGCTTCCTCGAACATGCAGGAGAATCTACCATTATTAATTATTATATTGTTGTTCTAATTCTAACAAAGAATTAATATATGCTACTTTTATTTATTTACAAAGCTATGTTTCTTGTTCTGTATGCAATGTTCAAAGAAGAAGAAAATGGGGGAGATGATGGCTGAAGTTGAAGTGCTATTTTTGGAGAGAGTAGAAAGAGATTAATGAGAGAAGATAGGAAGGAACGGAAGATTTTCATGTACAAGCCGTTTTCCTCGCATGTAAGCATTCTCCACAAATCCCAAACCTTTTATTTTCCCTCCTTTCATCATTTACAAGTTTTTTTTTTTTTCTGTAGATAGACGAAATGATAAAGTCATTATAAACTCACACACACAAGTGAAGAAACCGGGGTTCGAACCCCAATCATGACATCCGGCCTAACAATTTCAACATTTTATCAATTGAGCTAGAACTTCAGGATATCATTTACAAGTTATTATAACAAGAAAATGATAAGAAGGTCATACCATGATTTATTTTCTTAGTTTAATAAAATCTCTTACATGCCTGCGACAATTCATGTAATTTTTTTATTTTTTTATAAATAAAAATTTAGGTTAGTTGGGCTCTAGGGACTTACGAAAATCAGAGTATGTCTCAAGACAACGCTAACAAAGGTATTACTTATTGTCTACTAAAAAAATCCTTGCACTAATAACAGAAATTGAATGTTTGCAAATAAGTAAACATTTTACCAACCGAATCAACCTTTATCAGCCAATTCACGAGTTTAAGAAATATCAAACAAAACACCACCTTCTATATTCTTACCAAAAACATCGCCAACTGCTTCTATTTGGTCAAAAGCTGTAGGGGATCCAATTTCACTTATACCTGATTTATTGGATCTAAGCCTTTGGATAAGAGATCAAATACTTTATAATATGAATTCAACAAATCAAAAACTCAAAATCATCGTCAACAATGGCAAGGATTATTGCTCACAACCACTACTTCATAACATCAAATCAAATCTATTTCACTAAACTCCAACCTAAAGAAATGTTGTTCACAAAAAAAAAAGTTAATATGATTTTAGTCCTTATAAAATGGAGACCTTTTAATTTTAATCCTTACTTAATTTTAATGGTTCTTTTAGTCCCTACAAAAAATTTATGCACCTAGTATTAATCCCTACTCAATTCAAATTTGATTAATTTATGCTTAAACTCTTAAGTTTTTTAACAATTTTTTGTAGACGTGTTAAGAACATTACTAAAAGTTCCTCCGCAAAAAATTATCGCAAAATTTGATTTCTACTTCCAGATTTTATTACTTTTATCTTTAAGTTTTGCCATTTTAAAAAATTCATATTTAATTCGTTTCATGTTAAAAAATTCTAAATTTTAGTAAATGAACCTTTCATAGTGTTCTAACCTTGTCTAAAAAAAAATCGTTCAAAAATTTAAGAGTTTAAGGATAATTAAACAAACTTTGTTTTAGGAGGGACTAATATTAGAAGTAAATGATTTTTGTAACGACGGCAAAAACTATTAAAATTAAGTAAGGATCAAACTTAGAAGTTTCCAATTTTATAAGGACCAAAAACATAATTAACCCAAAAAAAAAACCATTAATTTAAGACATCGACCAGATCATGCTTCTTTTTTCATATCCATCTGATTTACTATTTCATTTTTATTAAACAAACCTTATAATTGTCCTCGTGGACTTAGCTCAGTTAGTATGGACAATGCATAAAAATATGCAAGGTCCGAGGTTCAAACCCCAGCCACCACAAAAACAAAAAAAAACAAAAAAAACTTATAATTAGAGAAATAATTTCTTGTGTTTCCGCAAAAATTTCTATTTAATAATAAAAATAATAGTAATAATAATAAATCCCTGATCCTTAAGGAAATTATGATGAAACTTCATTTCTTTCATTTATATTCAGGAACTCTGACTGTTATGCATTTGCTGCATTTCTTCCATTTATATTCAGGAACTCTGACTGTTATGCATTTGCTGCGAAGAGTTTTACAACAATTGAATTATTCATATAAGAAATGACAACATAAACAAAAATTACACATATCTCTTCAGATATTTATTTCATTCATACAGATCACCAGCAGCAAAGGAAAATGCGGAAATCATCTGTGGCACTTGTGAATTTGGTATTGGCGTGCATTCGAGAAGGTTTTGCAATTGATAGAGCATGGTCCACTAGATAGAGGTTTAATTAAGAGAGACCAATGACTTGTCCAGTTGTTGTGTCCAGATCAATGTCATAGAAGCACGGTCTTGTTGGCAACCCAGGCATGGTACTCATTGTTCCAACCAAAGGATAAATAAATCCAGCTCCTATACTAGCTCTTACATCCCTTATTGGTAAGATAAACCCAGTTGGAGCTCCCTTAGCTGCAGCATTGTCTGAGAAAGAATACTGAGTCTTGGCCATACAGATTGGAAGTCCTGAAAATCCTTGCTTGGTATATAACTCAATCTTCTTCTCGGCCTGGTCAGAAAATCAGGTGCTCAAAAATATATTTGTTATTAATTAAAGTGGCACCAATGCTTATTTTACACCTGTCCTCGAGGGGATTTGTACTCCGCCAATCGAGGTTACAAGATTAAATTTTTACCCAAGTTGACACCTCATAGCCTGGTGGTAAGAAATGCATCTATTTATAAAGGATCAAAGATCAGGTAAAAAGTAAAAACAGATAGACTAAAACTTTGTGATGCTCATATTCTTTTTGATGTGTGGTTTGTTAAGGAATGTCTCTTTGCCCCAATAAACTAGTTATGGGATAGAATTATGTTCATGGCTTATCTTTAGTGTTTTGCTCATGACCACTTCAAGTGAATTCTCTGATGTTCATATTAAGTTGGTTAACAATGGTTAGTGAAACTCAATGGGTGATTAATTAGTTAGCTATCCAATTTTGATGTACCTGTCAACCAAACTTAATGTCTTTACCATAATTTTAGGTGAGAAAAATACGTTCATATCATTCCCCTGGTTTGTAAATTATCCTGTTAAAAGATAAAAACAATTAAGAAAAACTTAATCAATCATTTTTTATTTCAGGGGATTTCAGTAGCTTCATCACATCGAAATATCTTTGTCAACAAAGTCAAGATTTGAAATACCAACAATTTCATAATATGTTTATATCATTACCAGGTTTTACTTTCTCCCTTTCCTCTATGTTAAAACAATTTTATATCCCCTCTATGTTAAAATACATAGGGTGGTAATATTTTGCAGGAGTTAAAGTAAACTGATATTAACTAAGATACCTGCTCTGAGTACTCAACACCGCTGGCTCCATATGACTTTGCTATTGCCTCTATTTTCTCCTTTATACCAATATCCAAAGGATATAGAAACTTCAATGGCTGTGTCGCATTCTCACAAGCTTTTTGAACTGCAATGCCTAGGTCTACCTGCAGACAAGGCATACTTCAGCAAGTGATAAATACCATTCCTCACAGAAAGATACTACTACTTGCATTTATTCTATTAATCAATGCATGTATTTAAAATTAATTTTGCTACTAGTTGTAACCCTGAAATGGTTCCATTTGCTTAAAATCTAACGTTTAAACCACAGGATGGATAAATTTGTGTTACCATCAGCACTATTAGGGTCTATGATCCAAAACAAATTAAAAACTAAGGGTAATGATGCAGGCTTCTCAATAACTTCAAATGACCGAGGATTAAAATTGGAGAAAGTTTCTATAAAAAAAAATGAAAAAAGCTCAACTAAATTTTATATCCGAATATGTTAGATCACAACTTAACTGATACTGATAGTGATTTGTTCATTATTAAATTTTTCTTTTTTTAATCCTTTGGCCTTATTGATTGTCAAAATTCAATATCCTATACTTGTGTCAGGGTAAAAGATAACTATGGCTTCTCAGTTATTAGCTCAAAAATGTGAAGACTTGTGAAGCATGAACTTACTGCTCCTCTGCCACCATGGGCATGATGGCTACATATAACAGCATCATAAGCCCCAGCATCTAAGGCAGCTTTTTTAACCGCATTTAGCTCGGCATCAGTGTCAGTTGAAAACTTGTTGATAGCAACTATAACATTCGCACCATAAGCTTTGGAATTTAATATATGTCTTGCCAAATTCGCACAACCAGCTTCAACCAAAGCAACATTTTCGGTCAAATATGCATGATCAAGAGGTTTTCCAGCAACAACTGCTGGCCCTCCACCATGCATTTTCAGTGCCCTTATTGTTGCAACAATAATTGCACATTGAGGTGTCAAACCACTATACCGACACTTAATGTTCATAAACTTTTCAGTTCCAATATCAGCACCAAAACCAGCTTCAGTAACTACAAATCCACCCGGTCCAACCAACTTGAGTGCAATCTTATCAGCCACAATAGAAGAATTCCCATGAGCAATGTTTGCAAATGGACCTGCATGGACAAGAACAGGAGTTCCTTCCAAAGTCTGCATAAGAGTAGGGTGAATGGCATCCTTCATTAAAACCGTCAAAGCACCTCCAATACCTAGATCATCAGCAGTTACAGGGTCACCACTCTTGCTGTTTCCAATTACCATTTTCCCTAGCCTCTCCCGCATATCAGTTAAGGATGTTGTCAATGCCAAAACAGCCATTATCTCACTAGCAACTGAAATATCAAATGCTGTTTCTCGTACCATTCCTTTCTCATCAGGTCCCTGGCCAACAGTAATTTTCCTTAAGAACCGGTCATTGATGTCCATTACTCTCCTCCATGTAATAGAATCAGGGTCAATATCAAGCCTAGCAAATTTATTTACTTCTTCTGGTGTAAGATCATCTGGATTGGTCTTTGAAATGCCAAACTTCTTGAGACGCCTAAACATGACATCACTAAAGCTCCTTTTTCCTTCCTTATTTGGAGGGCATAACCGGTTGAAAAGAGCTTTATCTGATTGTGTTGACTCATGGAAAATTCTGGTATCAATTGCAGCGGCTAGAAGATTGTTTGCTGCAGTTATTGCATGTATATCTCCTGTTAGGTGAAGATTGAATTCATCCATGGGAATCACTTGGCTATAACCACCACCAGCTGCACCTCCTTTGATTCCAAAAGTAGGTCCTTGTGATGGTTGACGAATGCAGGTGACCACCTAACAAAAGAGATAAGATGGGGTTATGCATAATCCAACACAACTTTTTTTTGAACAATTGGTATTTAGATTAGAAGAGGCATGCACAACGTAAGGCCGGAAAACCACCAACTTTGGCAAGGATTTACAATAAAGTTTACATATACAGCATA
Organism: Medicago truncatula; assembly: GCF_003473485.1. Classification (NCBI taxonomy): domain Eukaryota; kingdom Viridiplantae; phylum Streptophyta; class Magnoliopsida; order Fabales; family Fabaceae; genus Medicago; species Medicago truncatula. Next base: position 56,204,315 of record NC_053042.1, read on the forward strand.
ACTTTAACCATGATTAAAATGGTAGTTTTTCATTAATACATTGGACCCGCACAATCAGTGAAGAGATAAGTAATGAAAGAACAGTTCCTACATCCAGTCATTTCATCTGATGATGTAAGGGAAAAACAACATGGGAAAATACTTCCATAAGAGAGTGAAAACATTTGTTTTCTTTTGGATAAAGTACAGGGTACCAAACATGATACGTAGTTAATTGCGATTAAGATTGTCATTGAGTAGATGTGGCAAATATCATATTTTACAGGCATACATATTTCAAAACACACACACACACACACACCGTGTACCAACCACGTGCACTATAGACCCTATTGTTATGTTATACATAAAATTTGAGATGAGAAATTTGAAAATAGGCGCAGTGAGGTCCGTATGAGTTAAAAAGGTGGGAAAATGTGATAAAATGAGAAGAAGGAGGGAAACCTTTTTATCAAGAAAAGCACCTAATGCTTGACAGAGACCAACAGTAGTAGTAGATTTGCCTTCACCAAGAGGAGTTGGAGTAATGCCTCCAACCACAACATAATACCCATCTTTTGATTCTTGCAGTTCATCAAGAGCGGATAACAGAACCTACACATAATAATAATTATACACAACATAAAAAATAAAAATAAAAAAACAGATATATGAATCAGCATAAGAAGATGATGATGATGATACCTTGGCCTTATATTTGCCATAAAGGTCGTAATGATTGGGAGTAAGATTTAAATGATTAGCAATCTCAGAGATGTGAATAGGTTGAACGGAGTTAGCAATATCTATGTCTGATGGAACAGGAGACACAACATCTAGCTTTCTCATCACTGAAGAAGAAGAAGAAGAAGTCATCATTGATTTTGGATAAAGTTTTGAGGATGAGAATGAAGAGTGGATATGTATTTGTGATTGTGATTGTGATTGAGCGAAACTGTGGGTGTTTGACGAAGAATGTCCAACACGAGGAGGGGTGTAATGGTAAATTGACCACACGTTCAGTGGATTTGATTGGAGGAGCATTTCAGCATTCATTATTGGTTCAATCTTTTTAACTTTTTATTCTCTGTCTGTCGAGTAAACAAAGATGAATTCGGGGGGTCTCTGGATGGATGGAATTCGGATCTGCTCCAGTCAATGTTTCATCCACTTTCCCGATTCTTTGCTTAGATGTACGCCATGTGGTAAATCATAAATCAATGGCTCAGATTGAATAAACACTATTTAGTTTTTTTAACAAAAATAAAATTATAGACACGCACGTTTCCAAGGACATGCAGTTCGCCGCCGTCCCACTGCATGTTACCTTCACCGGAATGTGCCACCACAATGTTTTAATTCCGCTGCGTTATCTCCGCCATGAGAAACAGATTCCAGTTGCATGTTACCGCCGACACTGCAAATATTACGAATCAACTAAATTATTCGGTTGTTGTAATCAATTGAAGATCTGCTAGTGCTAGTGATACATCAATTCAAGAAATAGTGCAGAATTTTATCTGCAATGTTGTTGCTCACCGTTGCAGATTCTATGCATGCATGAATCATTTTGAATTTTAATTTTTACATGCAATCAATTCAAGAACAGGTTACATCGGCAGCAATCCGCGGCGGAGCGATGGGCCTTTCCGGCGGCTGTGAGGAAGTTCGATGGAAACAAGATGGTGAGTTAAGGAAACGTGAGAGGAGAAGAAGAGTGGATAGTATGGTTGAGAAGAAGAGGAACAGTAGTAAAGAGTTATTTTTCAATGTCAACCGTTTAATTCTTGTTTGCCACGTGTCATTGAACCGACTTTTTCTCCTACCAAAATTACTCTTCATTCTCAATGCAAATATCACATATAACAACTAAATAAGAGTAAACTAGTATAGTGACCCGTGCCAGCACGGGGAAATAAAAAAACTTTTTTGATTAAATGTATAGATTTTAAATTCGATATGAAAAAAATATCATCTTAATTTTGTATATATTTTGAAATATCTAAACATTGCATATAACGATAAAAATATTTGGATTATTATACTTGTACTAATTATTTATAGTATAAGATGCATTCATTGTTAAACTTAGCATATGTAATTTTCTTGCAAAAATACGCCGACGTACTGTGTAATAATATTTGTTGACAAAATGTATTTTATTAATCATAAAAACTAAAAAATATGTATTTTTTTTTATATAATAGTCATCGTCACATGCATACACGTAGTCGGTAAATGCAAACGTTTAATTTTTACGAGTGTGTATAAATGTAGTTTGGGCTACAGAAACACCGATTGTTATTTGTTTTTAATTTTTACAAAACAAATGGTCTAATGTAAATATTGTATTTTAGGGGTAACAACGATGTAAAAAAAAAGGTTCCGCGGATTGTTAAACCTGAAAAATGCATGAATTAATAGTCAATGGCAGGAAGATCTGCTTATATAGAAATTGCATGTCTATAATGACCAGTACGCCTTACAAAGAAATTAAAAAAAAAAAAAAAAAACAACAACTTTCAATCAATGTGCAACTTTAGTTTTCTAAATTATAGCAACAACAATTCTAAAACATAACCAATGATCATACTTTATAAAAAACTTTTCTAGAAGTAACTCGAGAGACAGCGACATAGAGTTGCCCATGCGTGAACACGGGCTTAGGAAGATAAACTCCCACTCGAGATAAAGATTGACCCTGACTTTTATTTATTGTCATTGCAAAACAAAGCGTCAATGGAAATTATATGCGCATGAATTTGAAGGGTAGTCCTGGATCACTCGGAATAAGATTCATCCTGGGAATGAATACCTTGGTATCTGCCCTTTTTCCTGTAATTACGGTAGCATCTATTGTGCTCTTCCCTAGATGTGTAACTGTCAGCCTTGTACCATTACACAGTCCATTGGCCTGATCGATGTTTCTCATCAGCACAACTGGACATCCCACCTTTAGTTTCAACCGGTGATTTGGAATTCCAAAGCTCTTAATACCATTAAGGAATTCCGTTGTGAACCGCTCATTTTGGACATCAGAATTTTCACCCGAGCGACAAACAGAATCAGAGTTTAAATACTCTTTCTCTTCACCTGGAATCAGTGACATCATATATTCGTTAACATGTTCAACTGAATCAAGCGTTGGTGCGAGTATTCCCCTTTCTTGGAAAAATAATCTTCAGGAATTTCTACCTTCATTTAACCATTCTCATCCGAAGCGTTGTTGTCGTCTCCAATTCAGAGTATCCACTTGCCGAAATTTCTTTCTGCTCTGCAGGTACCAAAGATGCACCCAATCTCATATTAACAGTAAGTCTCAACACATTAAAATAAGCACATATCTTTGATGAATTGATTGATGCATCAACAATATCCTGCCTCGTTCCTTTTCGGACAACATGCAATATCTGCCTGATATCACCACCTAAAACTATTGTCATTCCACCAAATGGTTTAAACTCGTTTAGGGGATCATTCTTGGACATGATATCACGCATTGATCGGCCAACTGCCTCAAAACACCATCAGTGCATCAATGGAGCCTCATCCCAAATTATCAACTTTGCAGCACGCATCAGGTCTTCCCTAGGACTATCCTTTTCCATCGTAAGCGATGATGCCTCATAATCTTAATAGGGACTGTCAGCGTCGAGTGTGCGGTTCTTCCTCCTGGTAATAGAAGAGTCATTATACCGCTAGATGCAACATTCAATAACCCCTTAGATCTAACAGCAGCCGACAATGTTTTCATATAAAGGTTTTTCCAATACCACTGTAACCGTATAAGAAAAAGAAACCATCGTCGTCAGAACCAACGGACTCCATGATTTTTTCATGCACATATCTTTATTCATCAATCAGCATCAGTAACGTATCAGCATGTGTCTTTTACAGTTCATCTTTGTTGTAATTTAGCTCATCAACAATAAGCTTGTTTGTGAAAGTTGGCATGTCTGCTGCGTTTGGCCTGGGTATAGATTTGAAGTCAGTAAGCGACTCTCCGTTTTCCTGAAGCAGCATTTCAATTTCAATCAAACAAAGGTTCTTAAAGTCATCGTCACCGATACGCAGATCTGTATATTAAATGTAAAGTAACGAAATTAAAATTAACACCTTTGCATGCATTTGTGTGCACGTTGAAGAGAAAGAAAAAATATTAGCTTTATATGAGAATCCTTTATATTTAAACTTATCATCCTAAAAAATGTAGAAAATGTTGAATGGTATCGTAGAGTTAGTAACTCTTGGTTTTTTTTTTACTATATCTTAAAAAAAGTACCTTTTAACTACTTAAACTACTCTAATCAGCCTTTACTATATCCTAAAAAACACACCCCTCGAAAACAACCCTGTCATCAAGGTTGGAATGTGCTAAATTTCTTAATGTGTAATAGTCTTCATATGTATCACCCTTATCCCTATTTTTTATTAGTGAAGTACTGTTTTGATTCTCACTTTAATTTGAACTCTTTGGTTCCACCAAGATTTTTTACTCCTAGCTAGGTCCAAAACCTATTAATTCTTCCGGTGTCTCTTTTGCTACTTTTCTAATCTCATATGTCATCTTATTCCATGTATCATTTTCACTTCTATGTAGCTTCACACAACCTTCCTTCAAAATCTTTTGCAGAAAAACACTTTGGTTTTGATCCTTTAAATGTCACCACTTGATCATTGTTTCCCAATCATGGCTTCTCATCTTCGCTCTTATCTTAACCCTTACATCCATAACCAATACTATATATTGGATGGTCAAACTCTCTTCATGTAAAACTTTAAATTCAAACAAATATTTCTGTCATAATTCCTAATAAGAAATAAATCTATTTGAGAACATGAAATCCCACTCTTGTATGTAATAAATTTCCTTTTTATTTTACTAAAGTAAGATTAAAAGACAAAAAAAATATATTTCTGTCATAATTCCTAATAAGAAATAAATCTATTTGAGAACATGAAATCCCACTCTTGTATGTAATAAATTTCCTTTTTATTTTACTAAAGTAAGATTAAAAGACAAAAAAAAAAATCTAGGATGAATTTACCCATTGCATTTATCTCCCCAAGGCTATACCCTCATTCAAGCCTTTAAAACTTATCAAACACTCCTTACATGCCCATTTAGATCCCCTCCTAGAAAAACATTTTCTCCTTGTGGTATATCTTGAATTTAACCTTTCAAATTTTAACTTTAGAATATTCTTCCAAACCTACCTAAGATGGGTAAACACTCATAACATTAAAGATGTCTTATTTCCTTTAAAAAAAATAAAAAATAAAGATGTCTTATTAAACTAAAAATTTGTGGGATACAATCAAATCTCACATCCTCTTTACATCCACAATATCCTTTTTCAATTCCTTATCCACAATAATGCATACATCATTTCTCAATCTAACTTTTCCAGTTTATCAATGCTTATATCTTGAACTATCTAATTCTTTCGCCTTTTCACCTACCCACATAGTTTTTTGCTGGCACATAAAATTAATCTTCATTTTAGTCATAGCATCAACTATTTCCATATATGTGATCTAAAAAAAAAAAAAACTATTTCCATATATGTTCAAATAAGAGTACCTTTATTCCATGTTCTAAAACAGATCATACTCTCTCATTAACTAACTTGATTACCCACACTCGTTTACAAAGATGTGGAGACCCTTGCTTATTTTTTACTGCATTCAGGCATCGATGTATCCATCCTTGCTCATTTAACATTGTATTTGAGCTATACAACGCGTTTCTTCTACGCATTGACCCAGTTTCACACTATTATATACCTGGTCCATGTCATAGAGATTTAAAGTGTTTCAATTAAATTCAAGTGTGTTCAAATTTTAATTAGTAGAATCTAGTCAAAGTCTTGAAATTTTTATAATATAGAATGTAATTTAATTATATATATTTTTAAGATTTGTTTAAAATAAAGTTACGTGTAATTATTTATTGATCAAACCTAATGAAACTTGATTGCATCAGGTAATAGATTATAATGAAAACCGACTCATCCCGTGAACACTGGTAAGCGTGGATGCTGAAGCATGTTGCTTAATTTCTTTTTAAATAGTTATCATCATCCATAATTAAATTTTTTTATACCCATGACGATCACAAACTTATGTTTGCTTAAATTTAATTTTTTTTTATTGAATGATTTTTCTTACAAACGACGAAGGAATTAAATGATTGTATTTCCTATGTTAGTGGTCATTTACTATTGATTGATTTTAATTTCCTCATCAATGAAACTCTCTTCAGTTCATTAAAAAACAATGACATATTGAAAGTGTTCATCCCACTTTTACTTAAAAAAAAAGAAGTTATTTTTTAGGACAAAAAACAGGTATATTTTTATTTTATTTTTCAGGAGAAGGAGATGGTTTGCATGGTATAATATGAGTTAGACTACCCGTTGTACTCTCTTTTATTTTGTATTAATTTCCTTAATAAAACTCAAACTTTTTTTTTTTAAACAATTAAAACTCAAACATTTAAATATTCAATTTTCATTCTTTATCTTTTGATAAAATATCTTTTTTAATTATGATTAATGCACATTAGGATTATAGAAATCAATACTTTTTTAATGATTTCAATAAAAAAAAACTACAAAAAAACAATAAAAATCGAAATTACTGTAAATAAAAAACTATAATGATCATTTATAGGTTTGTTTGAAGTCTAATTCGAAATGTTTTTGAGGCAAAATATCATATGATCCAAATATAAAATCAAACACGGTTAACTTTGACTTGGATGAATCTTTTGAAGAAAAAAAAATCCAATCAAATATAATGCACTATAATTTGGATCAATATTTACATATCCAAAATAAAGTAAAAGAAAACACTTTTAATGTTAATAATATAAAGGAACAATAGATTAATAGGTTTGATAAAAAAAATAGATTAAACTAATAAGTATTATTAAAAAAAATTGGAAACCCTTTTCATTTCATTTTATCACAAGTTGATAAAATTTGACACACACACATAAGAGTAGGTTGAAGTATCAAAAAAATAATAATAAAATTAGCAAATAATAGATTAATGTAATAAATTTGTAAAAGTTTAGTCTAGTGGTAAAAAGACATATCTTAGATATTAAAGACATATCACCAAATTAAATCAACTCTTGATAAAATGAAATTAACTGCTTTTCCAAAAAAGATTAATATAATTATTTTAAAAATGTCTTTAGGTTTAAATTTTTTAAAAAATATCAAAGTATTTTTATTCATAAATATTTCATTTTTTTTTATAAAAAAGTTAGTAAATAAACTAATCAATTTATTCATAAAAAATTAAATACATTCTACATAACAATTATTATTAAAATTTGTCATTAAGGATAATCTTCTCATTAAAGCTAATTATTATTTGAAATCTTATAATAAAATGACTTATTTGAGGACATCATTATTCATTAAGGATAATATTCTCATAAAAATTAATGTTTATTCAAAATATTACAATTTGATGACTTGTTTAGGAAGTTTGTATCACGTTAATATTTTTTTTGGTTACAGAGGGAAATATCGCATTAATATATTTTATTAAATAATTATATTTTTATTATTACTTTGTTACTTGTATTTATTTGATTGGTTGTATATAAAATTTTTTTAAAGAAATATTGGCTGTATATAACTATTAATTATTAGAGTAAATTACACTCCCCTCCCCTCAAAGATGCTTGAATTACACCCCCCTCCCCTCTTAAGTTAGAATATACACTCCCACCCCCTCTTATTCAAAACATATTAGAAAAAAATTCATCCCCCTTCCCTAAGAGAAGCTTGAATTACATCCCACTCCCCTCTTATGTTAAAATCTACACTTTACTCCCTCAATATTCTTTTTTATTATTTCTATTAATCTAGCAAAAAATAATAATTTAACACACTTAAAAAAAATATTATTGCGGGTCTATTTTAATATAATAAAAAATTGAATACATATTTTTTGCTATTTTTTATTCACAATTTCATTAACATGTAGTTTTAAACTCTATTATAAAACATGAAACAACCCAAAACAAAATTAAAATATGTGAAAAATTACTAAAATCATTAAAAAATGATTATTTAAAAGTTAATTTTATACTATAATTTATAAAATCAATAGCAATATATTTAAATTTAATTATCATGACATTTAAACTATAAAGAAATGAATTAATTTTTCTTAAATGGTGATTCAAAATTAATATATATATTATAAGAATATTTATTTATGTTCAAATAGATTAAAGTGTAGTGCATATTTAATTATTAAGGGAGGGGTTTGTAATTCAAGCATCTTATAAGAGAGGGGAGTATAAATTTTAACATAAAAAATATATTGAGGGAGTAAAGTGTATATTTTAACTTAAGAGGGGAGGGGAGTGTAATTCAAGCATCTTTGAGGGGAGGGAGTGTAATTTACTCTAATTATTATGTAAGAGTTCACCTTAGAATTTCTTATGTGAAAAGTGTTACCGAGGGTGTCGATAAAAACTCGTGAAAAAATAATCTAAATTCATGCACATGTATTAATATTCTTGTATTATTCATGTACATGTGATATACAATAAATTAATAATTACAAATCATGAAGAAAAAGGGGCATTCACGACACGCAACACTAAAATTTTCAATATAATATATACAATCTTCAGTTTCTTTGTCATTCTTGTATTTGAAAAAAAAATTAAAGAAATAGTGCACTATTTCTTAATACACTAAATTCAAATGCCTCATTATCAATGTCTTTTGCAATGCTCCATCATATGACTCTTCTTCCTCATAAACGACTTTTTGTGCGTCACAATTTCTAATCACTTTGTCTCCCTGTCTAAACTAAAAAACAATAAAAGATATAAAAATAAAAGCTTTATGTAATCAAAATTAAAAATGAAAACGGCAATATATGTTAATGAGAATAAGAGATTAACATTTTTCAATCACATATAAACCAAAGTTTAAAAACAAAAACAATGAAAATTGAAATTATTATTCAAATAGGAGTCATATAAAATAATAAGAAAATAAGAAAATAAGAAAATAAAGAACAATTGAACAAAAAATTTGAGTTTATAGAGACTTTCAGAAAATTTGTGTTGCATTTTCCATGTGATGTAAAAGTTGTGAGTATCATAAACAATATTTATAGGAAAAATCATCATGTAATAACAATAATCACTCGCTTGATTTCATTAACTACTGTTTGTAGCCGAAAATAGAAAATCAATAGATCATAAGGTTTTTTTTTTTTTTGTTCGGAGCAAAGAAAGTTACTCAATAGGTTGTTTAGTTTAGAAAATTTTAATATGATTTTAATACCAATAAATTCCAATAACCCGTATTTATTTGGGTCAAATAAAAAAGCTACAAATCAAGAGCAAATAATATCTCTTGCAATGTTTATTCGAGAAAGTTTCAATTTGATTTATAACTAACAATAAATTCCAAAACCTATTTATTTTCGGTCAAACAAAAAGAGGAACACATCTATGATAAACTAAAAAATCAACCTATTTATTTGGGTCAAATAAAAAAGCAGCACATCTATGAGAAAAATATACAATTTGATAGGGTATCAATAGGTCAATGTTACAATAAAATTTTGTATTAGATAAACTATTATTAAATTTATAAAATATAGATTTTACTACATAATAAAATAAAAAATTCACGGATTGGCAAAAAAAAATCAATTTGGTAGGGTATCAATAGGTCAATGTTGCAATAATATTTTGTTTTAGAAAAATTATTATTAAATTTATAGGTTCACAAAAAAAATCATCGATTGGCCGAAAAAATAACCCGTATAACATTATTTTTGTTTTGTTTTGAATAAACACTATTATACGGTATTTTTTGAATAATAAGTGTTTTTTTTTTCTAACATTATTAATAAAAAACAAATATTAAATTTTATATTAAAAGTGTAACTTTTGCAACTTTTAAAAGATTAAATGCACAATTTTTTTTAATTAAATTTTATATTAAAAATATAACTTTTCCATATTTGTTTTGCAATCATTAAAATTAAAAATATTATAATAGCTCACATTATTATTGTGAATATAAAAATGAAACAATTTTACATTTCATTAAATTCTTTCAATATCAATACTTTTAATCAAATCGTATTTTTATTATTTGACATATATCAATGATTTGATCTCTTTGACATTAAAATATTTAAATTTTATTATTTGTTTTATTATAATACCTGAAATTAAATATTTAAATTTAAATTATTTGATTTAAATCCGTATTATTTGAATTCAAAATGTTTGATTTTTAATTTGATATGAAATATTTGAATTAGAATTGAATATGAATTTGAAAAACTTCCTTTTATTCATAAGCATTAAATACAGATTTGTGAGGTTGAATGTGGTGAGAGTATTTGTGAGGATGAATGTGGTGAGAGTATTTGTAAAAACTCATGAAAATGAATAGGTTGAGAGTGCCACATGTCATATGAATAGGTTGAGAAAAACATTTCCATAAAAAGCTATGAAATAGGTCCTAAATTTATATTATATAGATTCAAATATTAAAACAAAATTTAACAAGTTGTATATGTCCAATTTTTTTCCTTATCATTTGAAAAATAAGAGCGCCTAGAAATCGAATGAGGGTGAATTTATATAAACATTACATGTGCATTCATACGAAAATGATGTTTTAAAAGCCCCTTGGTGACCAGATTACTACTCCAACTCATGTTTTCGCTCAAAATTGTATGTTTTTAGAGGTGTAGGGAGTGGTAGGTGATAAAGGTGATGAACTATGGATGAACCTTATATAGTTAAGCGTTTTAGATTATACAATCTATAAGTTTGCCGTTTTTTTTTTAAGTTGATATTTTGAAATATACAATCTGAAACACGTAAATAAAATTCGGATTACACATCCCGGACATGGTTTCACCATACTCCTGTTAAATGATGAAAATCAAAGATGGTTGCCATCAAGTTTTGGACTCGTTTCGGATTTTTAGAATCCTAAACTAGTTTGGATTCTAAAATCCAAATTGAGGATAATTTAAAAAAATAAAGAAATAAATAGAGCACATGAGAGTAGTATAGGGTGAAAAAAGCAATAGAAAAAAAAAGGTTGTCTTAAAATTTGAATTGGACCCATATGATTCAAAAACCAAAGTCTATATATAGATTTGCTGATTGCGCACAAATAATTTTGATTCATTAAAAAAAATCTCTTCAAAGTCATATAAATTGCAAATGACTGTTGTCACTTATGAAGAAATTGTATTCTATTACACTTACAATTTTCATTATAAAAAAAGGAAGCCCCTAATATGGACCCTTTATTTTAAGGTCCACTCATGGTCCTTGTTAATTGACCGGCAATAATGGGTAATGCACTGTACACCCTCCTTTGAACAATGGGTAATACACTTTCAAGTTTACACCGGAACAAATTACTTTCCTAATTTTGGTCATCCATTTCTTCTTCAACTCTTACCGTACAACTTCATTCCATGTAAATATGTGAATTTTGATTCTTGGGTATGTCGTTTCCATAAAAGAAGAAAAATAGTCATCCGAATTTCAGCAATTCATAAATCTTTGTTGAACGTCAATCTCCAAAATTCTAAAATCCTTATATTTGCTGCCCTTATATCTGGTCACCTTTCCCCCCACCGATTTCAGAACCACCATTCATGATGTTCTCTTTGCAGAACTTCCAAGGTCGAGTCCTTTAATATGAGAAAACACTACTATAAAATTTTATTCCAATTAAACTGGATTCCAGGTTTGGATGAAGTCTATATGGTGAAGATGTTTATGGTGGTTGTTTTGTTGGCAAGAGTTAATGGTTGCAATAATAGTGTTGGCATTTACAATTCTGTTTGTCGAAAATAAATTGAAGCCTGTCATTTTCTGTTTAGTCCATATGCTATTGTTGCAACGAAAGCTCTGTTGCAGAATGTGCTATTTCTTCTTTAGATGTTGCTTACTTTTGGATGATGAAGTTTGTTAACACCGAATTTAATTAAATCATTGCGTGAATGATGGAATTGAATTTGGGAAGAAAAAGTGAGTAAGGGATTTGTTGTGCGAATGATTCACGTGGAAGGAGAATGTACATTGCTAGTTGAAGAAGAAATAAAGGAAAAAAAATTGATGTTCCCATATAAACTAGAAGGGGTGTGTCTACCCACTATTGCCACTCAATTTGCAAGGTTCATAGATGGACCTTAAAATAAAGGGTCCATATTAGGGGCTCCCATAAAAAAGAAGTAAAAATACAAGTTCATATTATCACAATTTTATGTACGTAGAGCACACCCTGATGAAGGTAAATATTTGGGTATCATTAAGCAGAAGTTGATGACATGTGACCATTTCTAAGGTTTACTTTTCCGAATACCGTGAGAGATAAACAAGCATGGGTTATGAGGTTGTGGAGTATTTGGAGTACTTGTCCCTGATATGTTTCAAGGAGGGAATGCAACAAGTGCAACTTGTTTTGGTGCTCCAGTGCAGATGATCGAAACCCTCAATGAGGTTTGTTAAATGCATCGTAGATGTTTCTTTTTCCATCCAACATAATTGAGTGGGTAATGGACTTTGTCTTCAAAGATTAATTTCATTTGTTCGTAGTAGCACAAGAACTATTTGCATCCAATCTATCTTGATTTTTGGAATGGTGAAGTCTATGGTCTAAAGTGTTATTGCCTTTCAGTTTGAGTTCCCTTTAGAGCCCCTTAAAAACCCTATTTGTTTGTATGTTAAAACCTTCTATTTGTTTATTTTTGGGTTAAATATGATTTTGGTCCCTATAAATATACTAACTTTTCGTTTTAGTCCCTCTAAAATTTTCCTTCAACTTTTAGTCCCTATAAAATTTTCAATCTTTACTTTTGGTCCCTCGTTTAAAATAAACTCATATGTAGAATTCATATTTTCAAATAAAATTTTGCAGAAAAATTTATAATATTACAAGGATCTCTCCCAAAAAAGTTTAGAATTTTTTACCAAAACATGAATTAAATATGAATTTTTATATTTTTGGCGGTAAAAAATTCATATTTAATTCATGTTTTGTTAAAAAATTCTATTTTTTTTGGAGTGATTTTTACAATATTTCATACATTTCTGCACAATTTAATTAAAAATATGAAAATTTACTTAAAAATAGGGACCAAAAGTAGCGATTGAAAATTTTATAGAGACTAAAAGTTGAAGGAAAATTTTAGAGGGACTAAAACGACAAGTTGGTATATTTATAGGGACCAAAAACATATTTAACCCTTTATTTTTGAAAAACAAAATAAATAACTCAGAAAGCAAAAGTCTGCGTTATTGACTCTGGCAGGGACAATCTCCATAGCCATTGTTATCTTCACAACCAAGTAACTACCCTTGCACCATCTCTTTTGTTAACATATAAATCACCACTTGAAAAATAAAAATTAACGCTGTACGAGCTAAGATTTCTCCCATCTTCTCCCGACACTGTTACTGATCACAAATTCAATGTACTCAATAGATAATTAAGGAATTACAACACCTTATTATATTTATGAATTATTCATTGAACGTTGTTATTCATGTATTTCAAATGTGTCAACCATCAAACTTGTTGTCGAAAAAAATGTTATCTCAATTTCTGTCCAAGTAACACAGGTGTGAACAAATAAGGCATAAATTTTTTAGCCGCTGTTCAATTTTTAAGAGCAATATAAAGAGCTTGAATCTGCTTGACACATCTTGGAGGATATAATACCCTAGATACACATGAGTTGAATAAAAATGTACGTATTTACTTGGTAACTATCTATATAGGACCTTACATAGCAATACTTGGTAGAAGTGTTTGTTGAATGTTTACACTATATATACCTGACATTTTGGAAGTCATTTTGGTAATCGTGAATATTGGCAATCTTAGTATTGAAAAATGGTTTTTCTTTCATACAAAATATTGAAATTCAATAGGTGCTAACTAGTAACCGAGCAAAATTTAGGGTTCTGGAATGCCTCCAGACCAAATATATTCTAAGCTAGGAGCCGATTACCATTGCAGTCACTGGTGGACCAGAAATAAGCATTAGCAAGCCTCAATTCAGTTGTGGTCACAAACAAGAAGGACTGAAAAGGATGTAGTACAGTGAATATAACAGCAGCAGCAGCAACAGAAGATTAACATTTGTTTTATGCCTTGCCTACGACAAGTTGGTTGGGTCGGCCATGAGTAGTATACATACCTTCTAAGAATTGGGAAGTAGGCGTCCATTATACATCTTATCAAGCAGTTTCTTTGCGTCAGGCCTCCTGAGAAGACCTTTATTGTTTGGCACACCAGTTCCTAAACAAACAGGGCAGACAAGCTTTCCTCGACCTACGGAAAATCAGTCAATTTAGTCGTTTACTAAGAAAAAAAGAAATGAGCAAATTAGAAGAATGAATGATACCATAACAATTAGGACATTCAGTAAATTCATAAACATCTTGTGCTCGCTTCCTGTTAAGAGCTTTCCATTTTCCTGTACCACCACACATATCACCTAAATGAAATGAAATGAAAAGTAGTATTATAATAAGGAAGAATATTATTATTATTATTATTATTATAACAAAGAATGAAGAGAAAAGAGAAGAGGACTCACAAATGATGTTACCACTTCCACCACAATTTCTGCAACCAGGAGGCTTATCAAGAGCGGTTGCTGCTGAGTTGGTTGCATTAATTAAAAATGGAGTTGAACACAAACATTTAAGACATTGACGCCTCGAAACAACTTCTTCTTCTTCTTCTTCTTCTTCCTATATGAATGCAATTAATTAAGTTAATGATGAGTGAGTGAGTGAGTAATTGAAATTGAATTGAAACTCATATATAAACATACATACATACCTTGGAGGAAGAATGATATCCTTGATTTTGAGGAAGAGTGGATTTAACAATAAAACAACGCGTCCTTCCTGTTTGTTTGATGGAAGTTGGAGGAAGGCATCGAGGAATAACAGACGCCTGCAAATTGCAATCCATTGAGATATGAAGAATAGAGTGTGTTGTTGTTGATGATGATGATGATGATAAGTTCGTTGTACAGTGTCAACAAATGGACTCCAATCCACAGGTATTGTGCTCTCCACGTATCTCCTCTCAATCCCCCACCACCCTAATCAACAATTTTTTCAATTTTATTTATTTATTTTATGATTTATACCTTTAAAATTATGAATGAATGCCGCTAATTTACTAGTATAATAGATTTTTTAAGAACATGTCACAAAATCTAACATTAACAATTTGTGGGACAACCAAAGGAATGTAGATTGGCATAAAAATCAAAACAATAAAGATAAAAAATAAAAATATAATGTAAATATGAAATAGAAAGTTGTCGTAAAATAATTGTTAAATTTAAAATAGTTAAAGCAAAGAGGGGACAAATGAAAACACAAATTTTTTATTTGGTGGTGACACAATGATTATCATTACTCAATAGGAAAGCTCCACTTAATTTGTAAAAAAAAAAAAAAAAAAGCAAAGCTCCACTTAAAAAAATAAATAAATAGGAAACTAATGTTTTTGCAGTAAGACCCATTTCTATTTTTTAAAAAAATAAATAAACTAGTGCTTCTTTTTGTTCGAACTTGACTACGTAGCCAGGACCCTATATCAGGGGGTGCGGGATTATGCCTCATTTTGTTAAGGTCAATTTTCAACTTTATAACTTATGTGGGGAGCTTTGATGCAACAGAAAAGTTGTTGTCACGTGACCTCATTAGCTTTATAGCTTTTTTTTTTTTTTTGACAAATTTTTTTATAGCTTATGAGGTCAACTTTCCTACGTATGTGAGCTTTAATGCACCAAATTGATTTTTTTTTTAATAGCTTATGAGTTCCTATTATCAAATTAGACCTATTTAATAACAATTTTTTCTGACGAGCTCATAACAATTTTTACTAACTTATAACGTTTTTATAAGCTATTTAAATCGCGAGTTTATAAGCTCAACTGTTAATTTTATCAACCGCTACAAATTAAATTTGTTATCTTTTAAGCTCTTAGTTAACTTATTAACAAGTTTAACAACAACTACTAATTTTATCAAGGATCGTTTATTGATCATAAACATAATCATAAATAATAGACAGTTATTGATCATAAACATAATCACATCCTCACGTGAAGTATAAAGTAAACTAAACTTGAAGAGAAAAATATATCTTTGAGATGGGCATGGGGTGCAATACAATAAATACAGGGGGTTCAAATTGTATTAAACTGGAATAATTTGTGTAATATTATAGGTTCAGGGGGTTCACTTGCATCCCCTAAAAGGCATGTAGCTCCGTCCCTGATTGACTACACCATCTACATATATGAGTCTTCAGCTTTATCATTTTATCTATCTAAAAAAAATAGTAGTACCTTCTGATATTCAAAGCGTGTATGTAACTTTTACCACGCAAAGTGGTTGTGGATATTTTTCTAAATGCATTTTATTTTATGAGAATCCGTGATCAAATATAACAATAAATCATAAACATGAATTAGCAACGTTATAAGCTTTGATCAAATTACGGTCTTCCTTGACAAGAGCCTTCTAGGACTTGGATTGTCTACAATAGCACGTTCAAGCAGTATGCAATTTCAGCCGTTGATTTGAGTTTTGACAATTCAGATCATACATCAGTTAACTTAATTATAAAATATCTTGACCATTTAGAGATCGGAGGGTGGAAATCTGTTTCAGCATCCTGATGCAAATACAGGAAATCCAAATTGCTCCTGAAGGCCTAGATAGTTGTAATTAAGCCAAAACAAACACCTTAAACTGAATACTAAAATGCCAAAACCCAGTTGATCACTGTAATTGTGCTTAAGTAAGTAACCACTGCAACTCAATCCTACCTCAAAGTTTCAACTGCAATAAAACTTCAAAAATATTCATAGAAAAATCTAATCCTATTCCATTCCCTAGCTAACATTTCTTCTTTCTCTATCTCTCCTGAAGATGCTCATAAACCCAACTTGGACGATCTCTCTACTGAATCCATAGATTCAGCACCAAGTCCTATAACAGGCAATGAATCCACACTAAAGTCTTTCTCCTTCGCCTTATCATCTTCATAGTCATCACTTCCGTCCAAACTACTCTGCTCCGGAGTTTGAAGAGAGTCTGCCTCAGCATTCAACATGTCAGTATCTGGTTCAGGAAGTCGCTGTCGAAGTGGCACAGCATCACTGATGACTTCATCATTCTTCAGCTTCTCACGGTAATACTCCATTTCTGTTATGTACCTCTCTTTGTCCTTCACGGCTTTATCTTGATAAACCTTAAATGTTGGTGCAACTTAACATGTTAACATAAAAACACAAGATAAAATAACCAAATAATGCATATCTGAGCTTCTGCGTCAGGAATAATCCTGTACTTTAATCCCTTAGCTATCATTCTCTAATTTTTAAAGCTTCTGGGGGACTAACTTGATTAACCAGATAGATTAGAGACTACTTTTTACATTTCAATAGTTCTTAGACCAAATAGGTAAGAGAAGGATAGTTTAGGAACTGGATTGAAAGTTTACTAGAGATAAAAAACAACTCATAGAAGATGTGTTAAACAAATTCCTTACTGCTTTTTCTGATTCAGGTAACTTGTTCCAGAGTTCACCAATGGTCCTACTAATTTCTCGGTCCTTCCCTCGGTGAAGAGGTTTTAGCCTTGGATGTTGTTCTGCAAAGAAGAAATTGTATCCACTTCTGTTTGGTTTTGGGTGAGCAGGATCTCTCTTTTTCATCTCTGATTTCTTCCTGCGTCGGCGACGATGGACACCGACAGAGGCGGTCACGTTGTTGTTATTAGCAGGAACACTATGGTGGGATGCTGGCAGCACAGGATTTTGTGGAGCTTGATAAAGTACGCCTTTGAGTTTCTCCGAACCAATTGTGACAGTAACTAGATAGCCACTATCAAATTTCCCATCAATGACCCCGACAACCTGAGATCCTGCCGAAGATGATCCCATTGCTGAGAGCACAAGAGAATAAACAATACTAGTTATTATGTTATCAATAACAGTAAGAGAAGTTATAGGTATTTGCATTTCTGATGAGTTGTAAAAAAAAAAAAAAACATACATAAGATTAGGTCCCACTTCCAAAAAAGAAAGAATGGTTAACAAGGAAAAACAAAGTTTAAACCAACATATATCAAACCCTATACCACTAGGTGGGGTTGACTGCAAGAATCAAACAGCACTATAATTCGCAATCCTATATTAAGTTTAAAGGTAGAACGTTTATCACTAAATCTCTCCGTACTAGTTTGGCTTACTTTTGTCACCCTGACTAATGGAATATCCTTTATCTGGTCAACTCTCGTTACTAGTACTTACATGATGTCAAACAAACTTGTTACTAGTACTTACACGTTGTCAAACAAACTGATATTTGACAATCTTTTCTACAATTGAAGCTGCCCCAATTTTCATTCTAGTACTTTTATTCCTAGTACTATATTGTCCGACAACTCATCCATCTTAATGTTTAATCTCCACGATACTAAACTTAAAATGTAAGATTTGTGCAATTATAGGATCACAAGTTTTCACGTCTAAGCCATAATCTGTGAGTTTCTTGCTAAGTTTGAATTTCATATACTTTGTTTTACACCTAAGCTGCTTAGAAGGAAGTTTTGTTTTCGTGTGGCTTATGTCCATTATTATAATTTTTCATTTATTTCTTATCTAATTCTTCCCGTAAAAGTTAAAACTATACTATCATCTAAAAACACCAAACATTGTGACTACATCTTACAACGTCCCAAGCAAACCTTGAAAACTAACATTAACCTATTGAAAACCATCTCCCTCGGAGTTAGCAATGGATTGCAAATAATCTTCTATGCAAACTAACATTACATTGAAAGTAAGATAAGCCCCACCCATTAAATGTAAGCTCATAATACTGCAGAACACATTGTATGAGACATGTCCTTTTGATGATAAAATAAGGCAAACACATAATTTTGCCATCAGTCACAGCACATGAGTAAATAAAATAGTAAATACTATATATAAAAATGTGTTACTTAGGTAACTGCTAAATATAACCAATAGATTTAAAAGACCAGCAAAATCATGTATATTCCGATTAAGTCATGGAACATCACTCCTAGGAGAAAGATAACATATTAAACATACATCTACTTAACCATATATGTACCATATATCTAGATTGAAAACTATTGAACGATTAGAGAAATGGAATCAGATAGGATAAAATCAAATGAAAATTAAGTAAAATCCCTATTCCATTGTTTGATTGTTTCATTGAGGAACTAGGTTTCCATTTCATTATTTGAGAATCAAAATGGTGGGTAAGTCAATTTTATCAATCGTGTATCAAGAAAAATAGCAGGTTAATCAAATTACTATATGCAATAGTGCTATATTGCCGCTATTTGACAATATTTTGTACTAAATAACATATCACAAAATAATAGCAATTAGTTCAAATTCCACTACTCTATAGTGTTGTAGTGCCGACGTAGCCACTAATTAACAACAGTAGGGTAGGGGTAAGCTATATTTATTAATTAACTTCAATAGAAATTTAGAATAGTTCACCCCCCAATATCCCGACAGGTTAAAAACTATAGATATGGGGTGGAAATGGATAGAACTTTTAAGATTTCATAACCTCACATCCTATTTCAGACAGTCCAAACAATTGCAACTACAATTTGCTCCCTTCATTTCACCCCTTTCCATCAATTTAAACATAACCTAAAATATTCTCAAACAAAACAACACTTCAACTTCCTTTTTCTTAGTGGTTAGTAGTTAATCTTATTTTAGGCTGAGAAAAGCAAAGCAAAGACCTTCGGGCGGTGCAGAATTAACTTTTAACTGTTGAAAGACAGCTGGTTGAACTTGGGGTGAAGGATGCGAAAACTGCATCTTTGGAGCAGGAGCTGGGATGGATGATTGACTCTGCAAAACATCTGCCATAGTGAAATTTCCAATTTATACATTAGAAGGGGCCCTGACATTAGTACAAACAGCAATGTGGTTCCAATGAACATACCGGAAGTTGTGTTGGTCCAGTCACGAGCTTTAAAATAATAGATTTGTTCATAATGGTAGAGTAATGAAGTATAGTACTTCCGCAGCACAAAAGAAGCATTTGTAGCCGTTGATGGAAAATTGAAAACTAAAGTTACTTCTTTCCATTTTCTATCTTTAATGATCTGCAAGACAGATTAACCAGATAAGGTAACTATATCACTACAACCAAACATATAGGAAAAATCAAAGTTATGATTCAAAAGAATAATAAAAAAAAAAAAATATTTAGTTGTCAATTACAATTTACAAAAACATGCAAAGATGTTAATATAAACAAGCTCTTTAGATACGATGATGAATCTATAATATTGATTCTCAAATTAGATTTTTTATATATGATGCTCTTATTTAAATTTATTTATCAAACTGTGTGTGTGAGTGTGTCCTATATTTTGGACATCATCAGTGTCTACATATTCACGCAATGTTTGGCATCGGTGTCCATGCATTCATACCAACAATATTGAAATTATAATTACATCTTACTTTTTCAAACCCACCACGAGAAGTCACTTCAACAAAGAGGCGATGTAAATCCAATTCCCTTCCCCCAATAACAGGAATCCTGCAATAAAATTCCAAATGTTTTTTGAAGTTGCAAAGTTATACAAGTAAATGGCATTAATAGTGTATAGTATCTCCAAAAATGCAAAACTAGATGCTGAGACTGCACTGCTAAGCCATAATTTGTTTACCACAGTGCCTGGTCCCATCCAACTAGAAAACCATTTATATCCAGAAAACATAACAAACATGGACCCTTTGCAGACATTGTAACAATTTCATAGCCATTATTATAGAATCATTATCTTAAACCCAATGTCAAAGCCAAAGAAAGCTAATTTGATTAGGTAGAGCAGCAACAAGTGCATGATGCATCGCTTATCAAAATATATAGAGAGAACAAAACACTATGATGCAAGGAATTTGACATGATATGCTAGTATTTTCCACATCTTAATATAAAAGTAAACCAAGTCACAATCTCTAGTTCGTAGTTTATAAATCCAGGGAGCTTACATGAACTTGGTGCCCATTAGAGTGTGGAGCTTCTCCAAGCAAAGTATGAAGAGCTTGGGATTGTCTACAACCTCCTCATAAGTTGCCATAGGTGGAGGATATTCACCATGGCTCAAAGCTGTCTCTTTCATGGGTAATGGACTCTTACTAAAACAAGATGTTGATGCCATTCACAACTTAATATATTCAGCCCTTAGTTTTTTTTTCTTTCCTGCGCCACCATTAAAAAGAAAAGGTAAAACAAACAAAAAAAGAGAAATAGGATTTGAAACTGAAATTAAAGCAAAGAAGTAAAGAGAATATAAAAAAAAAAACATGAAAACATGAAGATGAAAACCGTCCAGTATTTGTAGATAGGGAAAACAAAAACATTAATGAGAATAATGGCTACCTATACATGCAGACCACAAAAAGAAAAAAGACAAAAAAAAAAAAGAAACAGACAAGTTTTTAAGGATAAGAAGAATAGAGAAATTGTCTCATCTCATTCACATCTACCTTGAAGAAAACAGAACTGCAACAAGCTTGAAAGGTCTGATGAAATAACTAGCAGTAAGGAGAAAGGGATATAGATGATACATGGCCCAAGAAAAGGTACAGAAAAGGTGTGACAGAGCCATGAATTCCTCCAGATTACCGAGGATGTAACAGCATGAACCCATCAAAGCTCAGAGGTTTTGAAACAAAAACAGTAATAGCAGCTAAAACAAAGTGAGAGAAAGAGAAAGAGACCCTTTTACGCTATGGTAATAAAGACGCAACCACAAAGTCCTTTTCTTTTCTGGTCTCTCCCTAACCCAAGACACTGTTCAGAGACCTATGCCTACCAAAATAAATTAAAATATAAAATATAAATAAAAATGTATCTGATTTAAAGATCAATTAATCCATATGACCGACCAATCTAATTGTCCATTTGCAAAGACTCCATTTAAATTTTGAACAAAACTGAAACATTGAAAGAAAGACATGTCAAAATCTCATATCTACACATTATAAATACAGTGAATCCATGTGGTTTAGACCTATACTACAATAAATTAGTCTACTTTGGTATGGTAGCAAAAAACTGTTACATTAATATAATAAAATAAGTCAAAACTTTATTGTATAATCTAATCTGACACTGTTTCAGGGTAAAAGGGATTTTGTGGGGTTATTGTCAATCTATGACTAAGTACCAAAAACTTGACCTTTTTTTGTTGAAAGTAAATTCATGTCATACGCAGGGTCAATAATGAAGGGAAAAGTTGATAATGAACGTATTATCATGTGTTAATTTAGGTTTACCGTGTTAATAAAAAATAAAAAATAAAAAGAAGGACGAAGTATAAAATAACGTGTGGTGTTGTGGGTACATAAAAAGCATGTGACAAGAAGAAGAAGAAGAAGAAGAAGGTGAAGCAGAAATCATGAACAACAACAGTTTTTGTTTGCATATACAAAATAAGAATAATAATAAAGTAGGAAGTACTTACTGAACAGTGTTCAGAGCATCGTCATCACTCACTCACGCAAATGTAATTACCACTATTTTAATAAAGTGTATAATACTAATAATAAAGAACGATGAAGCTTTTAATTTAAGAGAAATAAAGGTCTTACCGTTAAAAAAATATACAAATAGGCTCCGAGATGCCAATGAATGAATGAATGGTGGGTGGATGGGTGAGGATAAAAAATTATTAACCCTAACAATTTATTTATACGCACTTTTTAAATTACATCATTGTCCTTGTTACCTTGCAATGCAGTCCAACAATATAAGGTCATTTATGACTTTGTCCTCCCAATTTTGTATTTTTAATTATAATTATAATAATATTTCAGAAGGTGTGAAACGAAAGGGACCTCTCGCTTTCATCGTCCTTTTGTATCGTCTTGCGGAGAACCGAAAATCCCGAGCCTTACAATATTTTCCTTCCGTTTTCATCTATTTTTATTTTTATTTTCAACAACCCAAAATATGGATAACAAATTAATGGCTTAAATTATTAAGTGCATTAGTGGTAGAATTTAGTTAATTAATAAATTATTATGACTAACCCAATTTTGGTTGAATGGGTTTATTCACTTTCCTAACTTGATTGGATCGTTTACTACTAAATATGTTTACGTTTATCATCGTGTTTGTTTTAATGTTTTTTTTTGTTTTGTTAACCTCCTGTTTTTAAGGAAAACTAGTTACAAACCCGTGCGAAATTCGATAAAAAAAATCTTTGAAAGAATAGATGTTAAAACGACGGAACATTGTGATTCATCATAAAATACGTATGAGCTGATTAAGAGAGCATATAATCAGTTTATGAGATTATGAATTGACATAATATTTAGGATGAAAATAATTGGAACCAATAAAGGAACCAATGATATGTGAATTTACATATTATTCAAAATTATAAAAAAGAGTGTTGTTGTAATACCCATATTTACATCAAATGAAATCAAGCAAAGAAGTAACATCAGTGAGTGAAGATAATCTTGTCTAGGATTAGAGTTAAGGTGATCTGTTGAAAGTGCGGATTGTGAACACCAAATCTTTATTTGAAAACGACTTGAACGTGCATATTTTTAGGTGGCTTCTCTAGATCAAAAATTAACTTATCACCTGCCTCTAACATATCTTCTCAGCAAAATTTGAAACATTGGCTGCCTAAGTATTTTTTGTAACTTGCTCTCTTTGCCGTTATCAAGCGACACTTATACCTTTTTTGAGCTTGTTTGTCGATGAGTGTAATTGTTTTCCGTGTTCCTTTTAGAAATGTCATTGATATCTCATTTGAGAAGTGCTAGGTACAAAACAAATTGCAGTGTTAATTAGAAGTTATATATATGTACATTTCTAAAACATTTACCAAAGCATTAGGAAAACAACATTACAATTAACATGATACTAATTAGAACCAATGAAGGAACCAACAATGTGCAAATTAACGTTACATAATAGTTAGGTTTATAAAAGAGAGTGCAAGTTTCATAAACTAACCAAAAATGGATTTTTGCCAATACTTACATCAGACAAAATGAAAATAACAAATGACATCCCAAAGTCAAGATAGTTTACGACTACAGTCCAAAGCGATACGTCAAAATAGTAGAAGTTATAATAGTTCAACAACAAAGATCTACTTTGGAACAACTCGAATTTGCAAGTTCTTCTGTGACTTTTCGAGATCAAAGATGAGTTTGCCACCTTCTTCCATCACTCGTTATCTGCAGAAATTGAACCACTGCCCACCCAAGTAATTTTCATAGCTTGCTCCATCGGTGGTAATGAGATGACAGTTACACTGTCTCTGTGTCTGGTCATCAATGAGAGTGATTGTTTTGCGCTTTCCTTTCAGAATTGTTCTTGACACCTCGTTTGGGAAATGCTAAATAGGAAAATAACTGCAGTATTAGTCTAATGCATATTTACATGGATAAGATGTATGCGAATATAGTTACATATAATTTATAAAATAAAGGTAGCATAATTGATTTTAAGCTAAAGAAAATGTAACATGACTTCTAATTTATCATCCTATTATCTTCCTATAAAGTCTAGATAAATGCATGCATGTACATTATATGTACCCCGTTGACCAACTAACATTGTTGAAACAAATGGAAATTAAGCATCACTTCCGCATGTGCATATATAGCTAGCACCATTTAACATTGATGTCTTCGAACATTTGGTGCAACTCTCATACTACAATCCAAAGTGGTTAGGATTGAATTTAGTTGTTTTCTAAATAGTGATGCAATATGTTTAATAACACAAATTATGCACATGAAATAAAGAATAATGCAATATGTATTTTTAATCTGTGCGTAAAAAAACTCAAATTATGTTTGTTCATAAAAAAAGCAGACGTTGACTAAGTTTATAAATTCAGCAATTGGCCTAACCTAAGACAGTTTGAAAAAGTCGTTGTACGAAGTACGTTGAGAAGAAGTTGAACTCTGACTTAAGTTCTAACTGAAGTTTTGACTCTGAGCTTGAGAAGTGTTAAAGTCACGACAACAATTCAAGAAATATGGTCAAAAAACAATCAAATCAGATTGTGAAATAATAAGTTACTCTAACACTGTATTTTGAAATCATAATGCAAACTTACTAAGTCTTAAATTTCTCAACAACCAGATGATGTAGGTTGATGAGCAACCTCGAACCTGACCAATTGTTACATATATTTGGGTTTCCATTAACTACAAAATGGAAGCAAGGAACTCAAGGTAAATGATAAAGCTACGGAGTATTTTTCCCATAGTGTTACATCAATTATATTCCCACTACATATGGAAAGACATTTTTCAGGTCATTATCAAACTTATACAAAATTCTATCATCTGATGTTGACAAAATAGAAAATAACACCTTTCCTATTTAGCAATGTTTAGTTTTTTTGAATAAGAAAAAGATATGCATAGTTTGTTACAATATAAAGGTACAATATATATATATAAAAGATAAGTATAATTTTTTTAGGCATCTATACTTTTTATGTGTGTGTGTGTGTGTGTGTGTGTGTGTGTGTATATATATATATATATATATATAAGATAAGCATAATTTTTTTAGGCATCTATACCTTTTTTGAAGAAAAGACATCTACAATTTTACTTTTAATTAAAATCAAAATTTTATAAAAATTATACGCATTAGCGTAACAAAAAAACAGACACACATAAAATATTACTCTAAACGCTAATATGTGTGTCTGTATATTTGTGAGGTTGAAGAAAGAAAATAAAAATATTACGTATCATTAAATGATAGCGTAAATGAAAATATTTGTGAGGTTGTTATGATTAAACGATATTTAAATTAAATATATAAGTGATAAAAAGATAATAAAATTTCTTTGAAAAAAAGGTAATAAAATTAAATGGAACGGCTAAAAAATTTTAAATGGAAGAAAAAAACATATTGAAATATAATATTTGAAAATAAAAGAAAAGGTTCCCAACGTGAATTGAAGAGAGATGCTTGTGAAATAAATTGTCGAGAAGTAGTTTTTTGAAGTAGCATCAACAACTTTTGACCAAAGCTCATTCCATTCAATTTTATCCATTAAAAAAGTACCTTTTTTAGTAAGTACTTAATTGATATTGTACTTGGCCTAATTTCTTCTTAAAAATGTAGAGAAGTTGAAAAAAAAACCGGGTCAAACGATATCTTAATCTCCCACAACGGCAGTGTAGAAGCAACTGAATTTGGGAGAAAAAAAAAATTAGAAAATAGTTAAAAATAAAAAATTGGAAAATAGTTAAAAGTTTTTAAAAATATAAAAATTGGAAAATAGTTAATAAAAATCGGTGAGGTAGCACTCAACCAAGCAATACTAAAAAAAATTATATGCATTAGCGTAACAAAAAACAGACAGACGAACATAAAATTATTACTTTAAACGTTAATGTGTGTGTGTGTGTATATTCGCGAGGTTGAAGAAAGGAAATAAAAATATTTGGTATCATTAAATGACTGCGTGAATAAAAATATTTGTGAGATTGTGATGATTAAACAATATTGAAATTAAATATATAAGTGATAAAAAGATAATAAAAATCTTTTGAAAAAAAGATAATAAAATTAAATGGAACTGTTCAAAAAAATAAAATAAAATAAAGTTAAATGAAAATAAAACATATTGAAATATAATATTAAAAAATAAAAGAAAAGGTTCCCAGCGTGAGTTGAAAAGAGGTGTTTGTGAAATATATTGTCCAGAAGTAGTTTTTTAAAGTAGCATTCAACAACTTTTGGTCAAAGCTCATTCCATTCAATTCTATGCATTAAAAAATATTCCCTTTCTAATAAGTACTTAATTGATATTGTGTTTGACCTAACTTCTCTTTAAAAATGTAGAGAAGTAAAAAAAAAAACCGGGTCAAACGGTATCTTAATATCCCACAATGGCAGTGTAGAAGCAACTGAATTTGGGAGAAAAAATTGGAAAATAGTTAAAAATAAAAAAATTGGAAAATAGTTAAAAGTTTTTAAAAATATAAAAATTGCAAAAATAGTTAAAAAAAATCGGTGAGGTAGCACTCAACCAAGCAACACTAAAAAAAATTATATGCATCAGCGTAACAAAAACACTGACAGACGGACATAAAATATTACTCTAAACGTTAATGTGTGTGTAAATATTTGCGAGGTTGAAAAAAGGAAATAAAAGTATTTGGTATCATTAAATAACAATGCAAATAAACATATTTGTGAGGTTGTGATGATTAAACAATATTGAAATTAAAATAATTGATAGTGTGTTTGACCTAACTTCTCCTTAAAAATGTAGAGAAGTTGAAAAAAAGCGGGGTCAAGCGGTACCTTACTCTCCCACAACGGCAATTTAGAAGCAACTGAATTTGGGTGAAAAAATTGAAAAATAGTTAAAAAAATAAAAATTATAAAATAATTAAAAAAATGGTGAAGGGCAAAATGGGAAATTCACCCTAAAAATGATGAGGTGGCGCTAACCACACCCATCAATAGGAAATTACTAAAATACCCCTCATAAGAGCAAAATGGTAAAATCCTAGGGACTTTTCTTTATAATATAGTAAGTAGACGGATTTGATAATTCATAGTTCAATCAAGAAATAAGTTAATCTTGTCAATAATTGTTTTACATAGTAATGATTAAAATCACAAGTAAATGTTATTCCGAAATATTTGTTATAGAATGGTTTTTCTTTTTGTTCTTGTACCTAAGGACAAATCTCAAAGGCAATAAAAAAAATTAAGAGGCTGAACAAACATTCATTTGCATGTGAATTTTGAAGATATTGTGAAAAAATGAGCATTCGTAACTTATTGGGAGCAAACTCCAAAATACGGAGATTTCAACGATCTATATAAGAGTTAGAATTACCAAAGCAAGTCACCACTCTAATTTCATTCAGGTTGAGTATGGCTAATATGCACAATTTACATTAGTTTAAGTAACGCCCTTGTACGTTGAACCAAAATATAGGTATTTCCACTAAACTTGAAGTTGTTAGTAATAATGTCGACTAGAATATTTGAGTTGTTTTCCATTACCGGTGGAGGAAAATGTTACCTCTAAGATATGCTAAGACCCAAGTATAAACCATGTATCTCAACATGCAACGCATTGCAAACTTCGATGACCCATCTACCGTATGAATCGCAAAAGAGACAGCCACAACTAGCAATCTTTCCCATGTCCTTGCATGCATCGTCGTTGTTGAGTTCGATCCGGTTTTTTTTGAGGTTGTTTTGATCCTATGCAAATAGTATTCTTCATTAGAGAGCTTGTGTGGAGGGGGATCCAAAATGTACTATTCAATGTCTCTAATGAGCCACTGTATCAAAATAGTTGGGTTATTAGGCGTTGATGGACAATTTGACCAGTTCACCAAGTCGTAACAAAGTAGTAAGTAAAAATCGTATCCACACGGATTGTTGTTTCTACTCGACAATTAACTTAATTAAAAACAATTATGAGGAGGATTACAAAAGGCTGGTTACAATCGAAAATACTCAATAAAATACCTAAATATATGATACGATGGGACATCATCGAAACCCCCAAACTTAAATTGTTGTTTGCCCTCAAGCAACAAAATACTAAAACATTTAACTTGCAGTCAAACAGAGCAATGTGTCTTTCATGCCATGGTCAACAATGATTGTATCGTCATTATACATTACCTCCACCTTCCGGCTAACTCACTACTTCCATTATTTAGGTCTCCAATCGAGACAAATTTTAAAAAGACAATCTAAATCTTTCATCCACACCGATTGTCCATTCATTCTCTAACAATTTATCTCTAGCAACTGTGATAGTTAATCCACTCGATCACACACATTAGTGCCATTTTACCACATAATTGCAAATATTTTATAGGGTTAATTAAGTTTTTGGTCCCTATAAATATCTACAGTTTTGTTTTCAGTCCCTGTAAAAATAAATCAAACTTTTTAGTCCCTACAAAATTTTCTGTTAGTGTTTTGAGTCCCTGTTAAATTAAAATTTGTTTAATTATGCTTAAAATTTTAAATTTTTTAATGATTTTTTAGATACTTGTTTAAAACATTATAAAAGGTTCGGCCACAATAAATTAGCTCAAAATTTTATTTTTAATGTCCAAATTTTCGTTAGTTTTATCTTGAATTTTTTGCGTTTTAAAAAAATTATATTTAATTCATTACATGTTAAAAAATTCTAATTTTTTATAAAAGAGATTATTATAATGTTCTTAACATGTATGTTAAAAATCATTTAAAAATATAAAATTTTAAGTATAATTAAACAAATTTCAATTTAACAGGGACCAACACATACTTTTAGTCCTTGTAAAATTAAAATTTGCTTAACTGTGCTTAAACTTTTAAATTTGTAACATATATTTTTCACATACTTACTTAGAATATTATACAAAGTTCCTCCGCAAAAAAGTAACTTAAAATTTTATTATTTGGTCCAAATTTTCATTAATATAATCTTGAAAATTTGGCTTTTAGAAAAATTCATATTTAATTCATTACATGTTATAAAACTAAAAAAAATTACAAAAGAGTGTCTTACGATGTTATGAACATGTATGTAAAAAATCTTTCAAAAATTTAGAAGTTTAAGCATAATTAAACAAATTTTAATTTAACAGGGACTAAAAACACTAACAGAAAATTTTGTAGGAACTAAAAATTGTAATTTATTTTTATAGAGACTAAAAACAAAACAACAGATATTTATAGGGACCAAAACTTAATTAATCCCATTCTAAATAATCATTTAAAGTCGATATAAACAAACACAATTTAAAAATATTATAAGTTTATAACGTGACTTATGTAAAAGGGGAATATATTTGAGAAAAGTAGGGTAAACGCGGAGTAAGATACTTATATGTTACTAATCTTTGTCTATTTAACTTACAAATCTTTCTATTCATTGTCAAAACAACATGGATACTAAAGAGTTTTTTTTTTTTTTGTTTAAAGTATCGTGAAAAAACGAATTCTTGCAGCTTGTTGGGAGCAGACTCCATAATATGGAGATTTGAACAATTCATATAGGAGTTGGAATTACCAAAGCTAATCAACACTCTAATTCCATCCGCGTTGAGTATGGCTAATATAGAAGAAAATGGTAGTGAGTAACATACATATCAACAACCATTAAATTGTTTCGTCCGCGTGGGCAGATGAGTATTTTAGGAGAAGAATTTACAAAACGGAAATGAACTTTTTTTTATGAAATTCGATTCTACTATTCACGCTAAAAATTGTTTAAAAGTTCAAGAATTTAAATATAATTAAATAAAATTAATTTTAATAAAGACTAAAACTGCACATTTAGCAGTACTTGAATGAGATGACAAATAATTTATCCTGGTATTAAATTCGAATCCGACTTTGAAAATGCAAAAATGTTAAATATCATGTGGGGGAGTTTTGCCACTCCATAACGATTACACCGATTCAATGATTAATCTTTACAATTACGCGCGCATGATAATCGGTTCACATTAAAATTGGCGTGGACATTTTATTTTTCAGTAGAACTAATTTATAAGATTCAAATTTTGTTCCTAAAAAAAAAGAAGATTTAAATTTTGTATGGACGGAAAATATATTTAAGAAAAGAAAAGAAAAGGAAATAATAATTAGATAAGAAATATCTAAGTGGAAAGTCTGTGTAGAGGGTATACCTTGAATTTAGTTTGCAAGGGGATCTTGTTACCTGCCTGCCTCCATTTCTCAACTCACCCTCCTCCCTTCTTCTCTCTTTCTTTCAATTCAGTTTGTCTCTTCCAAACCCTATCTATCTATCTATTGATTCAAACAAAATCGATTCTCAATAATCTAAATCTGAGCGATGTTGATGTTTTGATAAAGCAGCGTATGGTGATCATCATCATCTTCATCGATTGCATGGGTTTACAGAATGCCTCAGCTTCGTAGTGGTGTTCGACGTCCTCGTCCTGCTGCTCCTTCTCCTCCTCCTCCTCCTCCACCCAAGCCGGCCACCAGAGGTAGACCCAGAACTAGATTAGCCGCCGCCAAGAACATCAACAAATCATCCCAGGAGGAGGACCCACCGTTGTTATTACAACCTGATACTTTCGTTGTTGAACCTCCCAAGGAGAACATAGTAATTGAAGAAGAAGCTGTTGGTGTGATGGGTGATGAAAGAGTTGGTCTTAGTGCTAATAAAGATAAGGCTGTTGCTGCTGTTCCTGAGGAAGATGCCAACTCTCCACCTCTTCCAGAAAGGGTACTTAGTTACTTCATTATTTCAATACTTTTGTTTCTTAATTATCATACTTTTGTTTTTGTTTTTAACAACTACTTATGGATTTTGATTTCAATTTTTAAGGTTCAAGTAGGTGGATCACCTCTATACAAGGTAGAAAGGAAACTTGGTAAAGGTGGATTTGGCCAGGTTTTTGTTGGCCGTCGTGAGCGTGCAAATGCACCAGGAGCTGTGGAGGTATGTTTCTCTTTTTTACATCTGGGGCTCTCTTTGTATCTTCAAGGTTTTTTTTTTTATGTTACCTTCTGATTTGATTTCTATTTGTCATTTCTCAGGTTGCTCTGAAATTTGAACATAGAAACAGTAAAGGTTGCAACTATGGCCCTCCTTATGAGTGGCAAGTATACAAGTAAGTACCCTCTTATTTTTTAAATTATTTGATTCAAGTCATTATGTATTGTGAAAGAGAGCCTTGCCACAACTATTCTAGTTGTGCTCGTCTGACTAGGATGTCATAGGTTTGAGTCATGCACTCATGTATTCGGTCTCCTGCTTATGCAAGATAACAGTATACCTACCTCTACACAATAGACCCGCAATGGGTCCGACCCTTCTATAGAGTCTTTCACGGTGAAAGCTTTATAGCACCGGGTTGTTGTTAGTTCTTAATTATATTTTGTAATCCTGTAAATATAGTTAAAGTTTGATTTTTATGTTGTGTCAAAAGCACCCTTGGTGGTAGTCATGGAATACCTAAAGTACACTATAAAGGAAGACAAGGAGAATATTATGTGATGGTATGATCTATTCCATAAAACAAACACCGTACTATCCCATTGCCAACTTAACAATTCAACCATTTCCTCTATACGCAGGTTATGGACATTCTTGGTCCAAGTTTGTGGGATGTATGGAATACCTCAGGCCAGTCGTGAGTATAAACTTAATTGTATCTTGGCTTCCTGATTGTAGCTCTTGCTTTGTTTATAGGATTCACACCTATGTGTATTAAAACAAGGGATAGTAACATACTGTTTTCTTTATTAGACTTTCTATTTTAAGTTTCACACTGACACAAGTTGACTGGTTTTGATATTGCTTTCTTCCAAAGACATGGTTAAGTGAATATATAAAAAAATTGAAACAGCGTTTGAGCGACAAATAGTTTATGTATTCAGTTTTACTATATTACTTTTGGCACAGTTCTTAAATATCCTAATTTCCATTTTTAATATAAAGAACTACTTTTGTGAAGATCTATTTATAGTACTCTGGCGCACTGTACGCTTTAATTGTCTCCGACGGTGTTTTTTTTGCCTTCAACCACAACAACCAAGCCTTTTCCCACTAAGTGGGGTCGGCTACATGAATCAAATTACGCCATAATGTTCTATCATAAACCATATTTTGTTCCAACTCATTAATTTCTAAATCTTTCCTAATAGTTTCTCTTATTGTTTGTATTCTTTTCTCTTATAGCTTCTATTCCTTTTTACCGTGCTTTTTTTGCCTTTATAATCTTTTTCTTATTCCTTTTTACCCACCCTCCCTTATGTGTACTTTGAATATCCGAGTTGATTATACTAGAATTGTTTCAGTGACTAATTTCTTGTTTGTTCTTTGACTTACTGTTTTTTCTTTTTGATTGATAAATATTTAGGATGTCTCCTGAAATGGTCTCATGTATAGCTGTCGAGTCATTATCAATACTTGAAAAGTTGCATGCAAAAGGGTAAGTTATCGGTCAAACATTTCTTTTTACAGTATCTCTTTATCCTGATACATTCTTCCTACCACAAATTTTAGAATGTTTTACAGTTGATTTAATTTAATTTATCTTGATTCTAAACTCTTAAACATAATTTTTTTGTTCCTTTTGTTCATTATAGTTATGTACATGGAGATGTAAAACCAGAGAACTTTTTACTAGGCCAGCCCAACACAGCACAGGAGAAGAAATTGTTTCTTGTTGACCTTGGTTTAGGTTAGTGGATGCCATTCAATAATAAATGTGTATTTGATTTTGAGTTCTCAATCTTATAATCACTTTGTAATTTCTATTCACATTCACATAACTCACAGCAACAAAGTGGAAAGATTCGTCAAGTGGAAAGCACACTGAATACGACCAACGCCCCGACATGTTTAGGTTTTCTTTATTTCACCTCTTTTTTCTTTCTTACCCCCTTGCATTTTTTCATATTACTTTTATAATTAATGCTTTTTACTCTTTTGTATGGTTATCTGTATGTGTTTTTAACTCTTGTCTTTTTATGTAGAGGGACTGTTCGATATGCTAGCGTTCATGCTCATTTGGGAAGAACTGCCAGTAGAAGGGATGATCTTGAATCACTTGCATATACATTAATCTTCCTTCATAGGGGTCGATTGCCATGGCAAGGTTTTCAGGTACATACATTTTTATATGCTTACCAGGCACTAAACTGTGCAAGTTGTATTCTTTTAGCCATTATGTTTCAAATTTTACTTTGTCTATTAGGGTGATGGCAAATCCTTCCTCGTTTGCAAAAAGAAAATGGGAACATCTGCTGAGATGCTGTGCTGCTTTTGCCCCGCTCCTTTTAAACAATTTCTCGAGACTGTGGTGAACATGAAGTTTGACGAAGAACCTAACTATTCCAAGCTAATATCCTTGTTTGATGGTATGCTCGGACCTAATCCTGCATTGCGGCCAATTAATACTGAAGGCGCTCAAAAGGTAGTCACTAAGTGCACGTGTACTCAAGTTTCTGGCTTATTTTTCTTTCCCTTTTTGGTTGCCCATTGTACTCATCCGAGTGTGTATGACTACTTGAAACCTAAATTTGGTAGGTTGGGCAAAAGCGGGGTAGATTGAATGTTGAGGCAGATGATGATTCACAGCCCAAAAAGAAGGTTCGTTCAGGGATTCCTGCTTCACAATGGATTTCAGTATACAATGCTAGACAACCAATGAAACAAAGGTAAAGCACTGCAATCATTCTTCCTAGCTCCTTTAGTCCAGCAATCATATATGCATGAAAAGGATGAACATGAGTATGATATTATCTTTCCGAGTTACTTGTGAATTTTGAATGGGTTGCATTGTAGGTATCATTACAATGTGGCTGATGGAAGATTAGCACAGCATATTGAGAGAGGGATTGCAGACGACCTTCTTATTAGCTGTGTATCATGTTGTTCCAATCTCTGGGCACTTATCATGGATGCTGGAACTAATTATTCGGCTCAAGTTTACAAATTATCACCATTATTTTTACACAAGGTGGAATGTGCTGTGTATGCCTTGCGGTTTTTACAAGTATAGTTTAATGTGATGAATCTTATCTATACGACATTTTTCTTCGCAGGAATGGATCTTGGAACAATGGGATAAGAATTTCTACATTACTTCTATTGCAGGGGCCAGTAATGGAAGCTCTGTTGTGGTGATGTCAAAAGGTTTGATTGCTAACAATATTACTTTTTGCAGCGGGGAATTGGCTTTGTTAATTTTCTGGTTAATATACAATGTTATCCAACATCTTGGAGAATTTCTTTAGGATTTGTTATCGTTTTCCCATAGCATGTATTCTTGCTTTTGGGGATGGATGGTTTTTGGTGTTCCCTTCTCTTTTGTTTGACAGACTTAAGGTTTTTCAGTCACCTTTTGAGTTTCAATATGAACAAATTAACATGCTAACATTGGCTGTTTCAAAAAAAAAATGTATTAACCTGAATAGTTGCCACTACAACCAAGTCTTATCACACTAGCCACTAGGTAGGGCTGGTTTAATAGATCAGAGGACACCATAATGCTTTATCATAAACCATATTTCTAGCCAACCCATTGGCAGCCTCTTACGTTTTTTCTGATGGTTTCTCCTATAATTTTTCTTTGTTTTTCCCCCCCCTCTGGCGTGTACAGCTTCCTTTCTATTGATTGTGTTGACAGTCCTAGGCTTTTTCTGATTTTTAATCTGAAATCCCATACTGCTTTTGTTTGAAGAAAATATTTCAATTTCTGAAGGCCCTGTTGTACGATGATTCCAAGCTATTTCCTCTGATTTTGTTATGGTTTTGATTTAATTTCTGCAGGTACAAGGTATACTCAACAATCATACAAAGTAAGCGAATCTTTCCCCTACAAATGGATAAACAAGAAGTGGAAAGAAGGTTTTCATGTCACCTCAATGGGTACTGCTGGAAATCGCTGGGGTATTGTTATGTCTCGCAACGCTGGATTCAGTGATCAGGTTTGCTGTTGTTTTGTATTCTATTTTCTGCCACTGTAGTTTCCCTTTCTGTCCTTACTAACCTTGTAAATGTAGGTGGTGGAACTTGATTTTCTCTATCCAAGTGAAGGCATCCATAAACGTTGGGATAATGGTTATAGGATTACAGCAACTGCAGCTACATTGGATCAATCTGCGCTTATATTAAGCATTCCGAGGAACAGACCTGGTGATGAAACTCAGGAAACTCTGCGTACATCTCAATTTCCCAGCGCTCATGTTAAGGTAGGGCAAGTTGAATCACTAATTGATTTTTTGAAGTCAATATTAAGACTTGTCCTCTGATTCTAGGTTCTTTTTGTGTTCAGGAAAAATGGTCAAAAAACCTTTATCTTGCCCATTTGTGCTATGGGCGCACAGTATGCTGATCTCCTTTACCATCAGAAATTAATTGAAAAAAGAATTATGGATTGTCTGCTGCCCTATCATATAACATCTTTCTGAAGAGACTTGTGCCAGCAGGGAACCATATTTGTTCTCTGTTGTATAGTTTATTTCTCTGCCCTTTTATTGTATGCTTTACTTTGGTTTTGGAATTCGGCAGGGTAATGTATGTTATTTTAGCTTTATATATGCTCATCCATTGAAGTGTGTATACCAATTTTATCTTTTTTGTTTATGTGTACTTGATGCAATCATGCAACTAGTGATATCAATCAGCTATTTTCACAAAATTTCCAGAGTTATCACGATTGTGAATGCTTATTACAAGAGGGAACAAATCGTTCTGTTTACCAAAAAAACGTTATTGAAAATAGACCATTTTATAGACAAAAATGGTGATATCAGTGTAACTGAAAAGATATAGTGAGATGGGTTCCAGCTACCTCCTCTAGATATTAGTGGAAATAATTTTAAAGGAATTCATTGCCTTTCATGGGTTAGACTTTTCATGCACAAGCATAATGGAATAAGTCCGGAAACATATGACTAATCCAAATAACTTAATCACCTGTTTTTTTTTCTTTTCCAAGTTAGATATTTTCCTGAGTGATTTTCTTAATTCCAAAATTTATCACAATTATGCATGGACGAGTTTTTGGAATGAGGCACAAAAAAGTAGATGGTGCATTGGTGACAGAACTAGTGCTTTATTGGATGAAAGTTGGCTTATGGGTGGGTTAAATATCGTCAAGCTAACAAATCTAGATCTTGAGTTGCCTGATTTAGTGCAGTTGATGTGACATGATCAGAAAACTTGGAATAGCCCCATAATGCTTGGTTTGATCATGATGCGGTAAACAAAATTGAGCTCCCCTTTGTTCAATTATGTCAAGGAGGATTGGAAGGTGTGGAAAGTATAAAAAAAAAGGGGATACTTATTCGATGCCAAGTGTGTACCATTATTAAATTGATGAATCTGTAGATACTTCCTATTCTGTTGCAGGTCGGTTGAATCTAATTTGGGGGATCAAAGCTCCACTGAAGGTTTAAAACTTTGAATGGTGTGCTTGTAGAAAGCATCTTCCTACCCATCTCAGAGTGTAAGATCAATAAGTAAATTCTCCCGCCCAGTGCCAAAACAGTGTAAGATGTTGGCAAGAAAGTGGCTTAACAAGATTTGTGCAACCGACTATCACAAGGCACGGCGTAGTAGTGCGAATGCTAACATTTTTTACATCATGCAACATTGATCATAATTATGCAGCAAGATGGGCAACACTGATGTGTAGTATATGGATACAAAAGAGTAATGAATTCCGGGAGAATCTTGTTGAGACATCCACACATGTGAGTTTGAGGAGTACTCGTGTTGGATGCTTATATCATTCAGGATTCCTAGGTACCCATGGAGGTGAGCAAGTTACCCATGGGCTTTCCGACGCTAACGTTAGCAACATGCTCAACAAGGTTGGAATAAACGGGCAATGGGAAGGTTTTAATGTAAAATTGATGTTGCT
Source organism: Medicago truncatula (assembly GCF_003473485.1). NCBI lineage: Eukaryota > Viridiplantae > Streptophyta > Magnoliopsida > Fabales > Fabaceae > Medicago > Medicago truncatula. Next base: position 56,241,823 of record NC_053042.1, read on the forward strand.
TTCCTCATTCATGTCCTAATAAAATAGAGTACGGATTGGTATTGGTCTTGAACGATTTTGGTCAATTTGTTTACTCAGGTGAAACTGTTTTCTCCCTTGTGCCTGGGGGAGGAAAAAGCGTGTGGTCTCTTCAGGCTCCGTTTGCAAGTTTGAGGGGAGGAAAGATGAGGGCTAAGGGGGGAAGAGAAATATTTTACTGAGTGATTTTGTAGAAAATGTTTGTGTTTAATATATTTTTAATATTTAGTGTATTATAACAATGTGTGAAGAATTTATCGAAGTTCTACGAAATTCTTGTATTACGACAAAAAAAATGAACTCAAAATCCCTTCTTTCCTTCTACTTTCTCCTTTATATTTTTTAAAGCTCGCCCTCCTCCACATTCACAAACAAGAGTCTAAGTATCTTAGCTTTAGTACAAGATCTTCTTTTACAACTCGTTTGTTATGAAAGAAAAAATTACATGCAGGACAGCAGGAGAGATACAAGAGAGAATCAGCAAAAAAATTGAATGTATTCATCATTATGATATCGCTCTTTGAACTCCAATAGTCTTCTGAAAACTAAATATCATTGAGCATTTACATTTCTTTATTATATACTTACTTTTTTGACCCAGTCATTAAAATACTTTTTTATCAACTTCTACCATCATTACTATTAATTTTTTTTTTCTTCATTAAAATGCCGCATACATATATTTTACCGAATACAAAGTATAAGCAACTTTCATCATTACTACTACTATTAACTTTTTTTTTCTCCCTCAATCTATAATAATAAACCAATGAATCGGTTGGGATGTCACGGGAGGAAGAATTATGAAAGAACTTGTAGATGTTAAAAAATAGAAGCATCAGAATAAAAGTAAACCATATTTTATTGATTGTAAAAAAGCATACTCAAACAGCTCAAGATAGAATCACTTTGTAGATGTTCTAATATATCGAACACACATATTGAGAAATATTGCTTCTACATATGCTTGCCAAAAATGGCCTCAACAACACCTTGAGCAATAGGATGGTAACACTCACGAGCCTCAGAAAAAAGTCTCTTGGCAAACACTTTGTCATCTTCATTGCCACTGTCTTTCACCAGTGCAGTGTAAAGTGGACGGAGATACTTCATCCTTCCAACTTCTTTTAACGTTTTCTCCACTTCGCTATAGTAAGCTTTGCATCCGCATGAAATAGCCCGTTGGAGAAATGACACCTTAACCTCATAATCTTTGGATTCAGATAGTTTGTAGCGTGAATCCAAGGCTAAGACCTGCACAATATTATACAATATAAAATACAACCGCCGAGCTTTATACTAATTATTCTTTATTTTTTATCTTCCTTTTGAAGAGCTTAAAGTGGACCAAAGGCAAAAGAGCAATATAATATACAATAGTATATGATATTCAAAGTAATACAATGGCCAACATATTGGTATATGAACTGTCTTTCTCCTACCAGAAAAGAAAGTATATATTACATAAGAGCTTAGAATAAGAATGAGCAGCATGGGCTATATAAAGAAGGTTTGCTAGTGGAGTTGAATTTCTCTTGCAAAAAATTATGCTTGGGTGTATTGTTTTAAAGGTTCATATTTCATGAGGTGGTGCAACTCTCAAATCAAAGGTTAAATATTTGATGGCTAGCTTAGAAAAAAGTATGCAAAGAGCATCAAAACAATAACTAGTTTTATATTCTGTTGTCAATAGCGGCCGAACGCGGCGCGGAGCGGCCAAAAACAACAAAGCGCGACGCAGCGCTGCAACGCGGAGCGTTTGGAGAAAGCGGATGAAACGGGCGCAATGCGGGTCAAAGCGGGCGCTTTTGACAACCCTGTGTAAAATACTAGATTTCCCTTCATTTAAAACCGTTTTAAGGGTCATTTTTGTAATTTTCAAAACCCTAACTATTACTCTTCTCCACCAGAACCAAATACACAGCCACAAACTCAACTTCTTCATCGTACCAACAAAAAAAATCCATCTCCTCTTCTCATCATCTCAGAACCCATCTTTGTTCTCCTCTCTTCATCTCTTGATTTCAGAATTTGTCAATTTGTTAGTTGTTAATTGTTAATTTGTTAATTGGGAGGATGAACTTGTTAATGTTTTGCACTTTTGTTACTTTAAGCTTTAGAGGCGTAAAGTGTCGGTTTCCTTGACTTTTATTAGTATTTTTTGCAAATATGTTTTATATTTTGCTCAAGACTTGTGTGACTTTTATTTCAAATTAGGAATACTTCATGAATTTTGAGTAATGTTTAAGGAATTTTAGTATTTTTTTTTAACAGTATAGTATTTTAATATTAAATATATTAGTGTCCGCATCACCGAAATAGCGCCCGCTACACACCCGCACCCCGCGCCGCGTCAATTTTTGGGGTGGCCGCGCCGCGCCGTATTTCCGCTTTGACAACAGAGTTATACTATGCAATAGCTTAGAGAAACTAAGCATTTACCTTTCTGCACTGTTTTAAAGAGCCATAAACACGAATTTCTAGACTTGTGCCTGAAGTACTCTTCAGTATTGTAGCAGAAAAAGCTAGTGACTAACATATCAAATCCAATAGAAATGTATGAAACTAGCTGATTTATATAACTGAAAGCTAAGGTTGTCTATAAAACTTCCTATATATTTTCCAGACTATATATCACATCTCTCCATCTATGAAGCAATCCATTTAACATTCAACTGATTTAGCAATATAAAAAAGATACCTTAAGATACATTCGAACTAGAAATTTACATGTTAAGCAGTTCAATACAAATCAAAATACCAGAAACAACCAATTCTCAAGAGCAGACACATTTTCATCAATGGATCCTATTCTAGTCAATAAGCAGAATGAAATCAAGGGATCCATTTCAATAGTCTAACTTACTAACACCAGAAAGAATCCTAGACGGGAACAGTGTTATCGATTTTGGATTGTGGGCCATGGCAAAAAGCAAAAAATCTGCTATTTTAAGCCATTATTTCTGCCATAAAACGTCATGACACTGTCATCCTTTACAAAATGGCCATGGCAATAGGCAAAAAATCCACACCACAATCTGCCATGACTGCTATTTGATAACATTGAACAGAAAGAGAATAAAGAGGGGAAGTAAAAGAAATGAAAGGAAAGGTAGAATTTCCCATGACCAGCAGTAATAGTAAAATGAATCAATGAAGGATAAGCTTCCACAAACATTAAGTGATCAGTTCCTCTAAGAGTGCAGCAATTTTGTAAATGAATACATATTCCATATAAGAATGAGCAGCATATATCAATAATATCAATCAATACATATTCCATACAAGAGTGCAGCAATTTTGTAAATGAATACATATTCCATATAAGAATGAGCAGCTCATATCAATAATATCAATCAAGTTGCCAAATAAGGGCACATACAATGTTGTCAAGATCACGATCTAAATTGTAAGATAGTACGATTTTGTTGTACCTCATAATGAGTTGGACTGTAGGAAAAATCAATGTTTTTTTGTTTGTTAATATAATTTTTCATTCTGGTAGGTTTTGTGATTTTGCAACCCCCTCCCCGATCCTAGGTAGGATGTTGATCTTAAGTTCTCAACAACTATGGCGGAAACAGAAAGGTCACTAAGAAATTGTGAAAACAGTCAGTATACCTGAGAGGCTTCAATAGATTTCGGCAAGTTGTCCAAGTAGAGCTCCCACTCCTGACCTTGCCACTCAGCAATTTCATCCTCCCTTGGCATCCTCCCATTTACCGACTCATTTGCCAGCGATACAATTGTCTTATATACACTGGAGTCGGGCTCAAAAGCATCAGATGGGATGCCAGTACCTTCTGTCCACAGTACAAGGTCAATCTTATTCTCTATGCCAGGGATGTTTGCTTTAAGGAAGTCAATGAATGTTTCTGTATCAATCGATTTGAACTTGAAGGTGGCAATATATTTCTTCAGAAACTCATCAAATGCAGGTCTCCCAATCTGTACATTTTGCAAGAAAATCCACTAATAAAAAAAAGTACAAGTTTAACTCCAATATGACAAAATATGCATTGTTCTTCAACCCAAAACAAAAACAGCATTTAAAACACAGATGAAAAAAGTATGAGCATAAAATTTAGCAATTGCAGCTTTTAGTAAATGAAGAAACTCCTTAAAACACGAAAAATAATCAGGAGCATGATATAATGTAAGCTTTATGAATATAGGAACAAGTGAACAATTGCAAATACCTCACGTTCAATGCGCAACAAGAACTGGAAACCTTTCTCATATGGAACCTGAGAATACACATCATCGGGGTCAATTCCTTCCTGGTTATTTTTTAGCTTAGTCAACTCCATATTGTCCTTGAACCTCTCTACATCCTCATTTAAACCCCTCCAACCAATTCCAATATTCAACAAGGCTCTTTTCTCTCCTTGTACAGCCTCCACAATCCTCCGCTCTGCATAAGTAGTGAATCCCTAAAACCACAATCAACAATAACGACTTAAAGTTCAAATGTTTAACTTTGGTATGAAAAACTACAACAGAAATCGGTTTATAAAGCAAAAATGGGTGACCAATTGTTCTCCATGTCAACCAATGAAATAAACAACTTAAGATAAGATACCAAAGCAAAAGTTTCTTGGTTTTCCAAAAGAAAGCCAATCAAAGGAAGAATGCAAAAACTAACAAAGGTTACATTTTTAATCGGAAAAATAATACTTGTTAGTACATGATGTTTTCCTACAATGATGAAGCGACAATATCATCAAACATGCAAACTATAAAAACCGGAGCAGCACATACATAATAAGGCTGCCCTGTTTCTGTAGTGATTTTTATCGTTACGTATATAACGAGGAGTGAACTTAATAAATCCCCATAAGTAAATTTTTAGACTAGCTGATATAACTTGAAGACATAAGCAAACCAGAATATGAGGTGACTTTCTCATTTGCAGACACACAAATACTAAAGCATTAAGGCTACGTTTTTGGATAAACAACTTAATTAAGCGCTGATAGCATAAGCACGTATCATATAAGTGCTTAAACATTGGTTATTTCTATCACAAAAAATAAAACAAATTCAAATTGTTGTCATATTAGTCATAAGTTGTTTTCCCAAACTATTATGGGGAGTTGTGGAAATAAGTTAAAAAAAAAAGCTTATAGACATGTTATAAACTGTTTTAATAAGTAAACATGAGTTGAAAACAATCTTATACATATAAGCTCAAATAAGTCAATCCAAACATGTATGACAGGTATAATGAATAGCATAGTATTATAGCAATACCTCGTTGAGCCAAAAATGTTCATTGGTCTTGTTAGTGATCAAGTTCCCAGTCCAGCTGTGAGCAAGTTCATGAGCCACAACCTGTGCACCAGTTGCATCCCCTTTAATAACTGTTGGGGTCAAGAACACCATCCTAGGATTCTCCATACCACCATAAGGAAAACTAGGTGGCAAAACCAACAAATCAAATCTCTCCCACTCATAATTTCCAAACAATCTTTCCCCTTCCCTAATCATATCCTCAGTTCCATCAAACTCTTTAGCAGCTGAATCCAACAGTTGAGTCACAGCTTCAGCATAAACCCTAGTCCTGGGCCCCACCTCCCTGTTATCAAGCTCCCCAACTGCAAATGCAAAAAGGTAAGGTGGAATTGGAAGTTCCATCTCAAACTCTTCCACCACTCTACCTTTGGACGAATTCCCAAAACACTCGTCGTCAACCAATGATTCGCGGAGCGCCACATGTTTTGCAGCCATAACAGCCGTCAATTCTTTGGGAATATTCAACCGGGCCGAATAACAAACCCTAATGGCTGGTGTGTCCTGACAAGGGAAAACAGAACGGGCATGAATGGCTTGGCATTGAGTATAGACAAAAGGGTGTTTTTTGTTGAAAGTTTGAGGAGGTAAGAGCCATTGAAGAGCAGAGGAAGAAGGGGAGGTGGTGTAAGTGATGAGAAAGGAGGTGTGGTTAGAAAGAGTGAGGGTGAGTTTAGAACCCTTGATTGGGTCGATGGTTGGAGAGAGGGAAAAGGGAATTGGAGTGGATTGAGTTGGGTCGGTGATGGAGTGGATGTCAAGGGAACGAGTGTCGAGGAAGAAAGGACCAGAGTGAGGGGTTTGGAGAGTGAAAAGTGCTGAAGCATGAATGGTTGAAGATGGGAAATCTAAGTAGAGTGTGAGGGAAATGTGAGTGGTTGGTGGGTGAGTTGAATCTGTGTATGAATGAGGATCAACGGGTGCCATTGTTGTTGTTGGTGAATGGAGTAAAAATGGGAATAGAGGAAGGAGAAGAAGAAGAACATGCAAGAGATTAATACTATTGTTTTGTTTTGTTAAACTTGATTGAGGTTGATTCTTTTCTTAGCGGTGAGAGAGAAAGGCATAAAAGGACGATTTTTTTTATTTTTTGGTCAGGAAGAAGACGAATTATATTTTATGGGTTTTGTTAACGAGTACCGGAGTAATTTTTAAAGATTCTACAAAAAAAAATTATTTTATATAAAAATAAAACTATAGTTATATTTTTGTGTAGAATAAACATACGAGCATGCATACAAGGTTAGGATCTACGACACAATAATAAATAATCAAAGTTTTAAGAAATTTACATGGAAATGACAATTTTGATATTAAAATTTAAAAAAATTGGGTGCAGCTAAAATTATATAGGACGAGTTTAAATTAAATAATATATGAACATCTATATGCTTTAGGTTATAAAATATAACAAAGATAATTCTTAAAGCGTAAAAGAGAAGAAAAAAGATGATGAAGATCCGTTAATTTATGGTTTTTTTCTCATTTTGAACTCCTTATATTTTATACACTATTTTGATGGGAATAAGAGAGGATATGCAATATGTTTCTTATGGTTAATTAAATATTGAATTAATTATCCAAAAAATTAAGTTATGTATGTAATTTTGTATAAACAATAATATGGTAATCCAAAAAAGAAAAAAGAAAATAAAAAAGCTTAAAAAAAAAAAGAGAATAAAATGGATTAAGAAATAACATAATTGGGGATTTGGCGCACAGAGAAGAAGCATAGATTAAGAGGGAACGGAGTTTGGAAAATTGAAAGAGAGAGAGAGAGAGAGAAGATGGATGATTATACTCGAGAAATGATGGACCTGAAGACACTCGTCACTCGCACTCTTGAGAAGAAAGGCGTTCTCGCCAGGATCCGCGTATGTTACCTACTTTTCCCCCTTTTCATTTTTCAATTTCAATTAGGGTTCTTTTTAGATCTAATTCGTCTCTAACCTTGGGTTCTTCTTCAATTCAATTTAATTCTTTGTTTCAGGCTGAGCTTAGAGCCAGTGTATTCGAGGCTATTGAAGAAGAAGATCGTGTCATTGAAAAGGACCAAGCTTTGCCACCTGCATTGTTAGGTAGCTGCAATGATCGTGCTAAACAGCTTCATGCTTCCCCTTCTGGTCAGTACCAATATTCTACTCTATATTTTTCCCAATTGTTATCTGCACCTAACCATAATATAATTTGAGCTTAAATTTCTTAAATTTATTTATTACCAGATATTCCTTTGCCTTTATCGTTTCCGATCCGACCCTTGTGTTCTGTTCTGTCCTGCCTACTTAGGTTTTACGAGGCTCACAATGACAGCTGCTTTATGCTCTTTTTAGTTCAACCAATGACTTCTAATAATTTAACCAAACACACTCTTATGTTTTGAGATGCTCATGTTTTTCTAATGCTTTTTTATGATCTATTATCAAATTCTCATCTTACTTTTGGTTATTCGCCATGCAGGTAGGCTTCTTACTGCACTCATATGTGAATACCTTGACTGGGCCCAGCTAAACCACTCACTAAAAGTTTATCTTCCAGAGTGTAATTTGGTAATCAATCCATTTATATTTTGCCATTGTATTTATTATCTCGTTGCTATTTGTTAATTACTGTTATTATGTTGCTTTGGACTTGACATACTCCTTCTTGCAGGAAAAGGATTCCTGGAAGTCTGAGTTGAAAGAATTTAGTAGCAAAAATGGATACGATCTTAATAGAAATGGAGATGCCCCTGTGCTTCTGGATGTTCTCGAAGGATTCTTGAAATTTGAGGTTAGTTAGTTGCACTCATCATGTTATTTTTTCATTTTTTACCGTGCTGTTTTTTTATCTGGGCTTTCTAGGTTGTACTGCATTGTGGTTATGATGGGTTTTGGATCTTATAATAATGTAATCTAGGATTGCATAAGCTGCAGTTTTATTTGGTTTTGTTTGATTGAATCTAAGCTAAACCTTTTTGTTCACATTCTAGTGTTCTTCTGGTCAAGCTAGAAAGCGCTAACCGTGTTTAATGTCACAGCTTGTGAACTGTTCTCCTTCCACATGTCTTATGTTGCATGTAGTGTGATAACTCAAGTTTGGCTAGCTAGAAATCCTATTACAGCTGGAGTTATGTCAAAATGCTGTAGTTTTCTTTGGTTGGGTTAATTATGATTTTGAGAATTGTTGAGGTGAAATGTTGCAATCTGAGACTTTTGAAATTTCAAATTAGATATTGAGGAAGCAGTGATATATAGAAACAGATGAAGTGATGTTTTTTGTAAATTTGAAATATCATCTTGACAATTTAGAGTATAGATGACATGAAATTAAGACCGCTGCCTTGCTTGAGTGACCTATACGGCGCAACCTGATTTTTCTGCTGACTTAGGGATCTTTGACTGAGTTGTACTGCGATTGTGTATACTCACTTGACGACAAAATAATATAAACAGAAAAACAAGAAATCATTTTGGGGATCTTTTCATCTGTACAGGAATTTCTACCTTCTGTTGATGATAGTACAATTGGGGATTTTTTTTCATCTGACCTGTGCAATAAAAATAATGAAACGATTTGAAAACCAGATATTAGAATAGTTGCAAATGTGTACTGACTGTTTATTGATTGTTTGCATGGTGATTATGATTTGATAGAACTTATCCCAAGCAAGAGCTAGCGGTAGGAGGCTTACCACTTCAGACACCGAGCCTTTGCCAAACTCGGAATCACGGAACACGCGAAGGCATTCTTCATCATCTGTTGCTGGTGGCTTACCTCCACTAGGAAGGTGCATAGCTGACCTTAAGTGAACATTTGTTTAAGCATAAAAAATGTTTTTAAAGTCGTATAAAAGAGTGATTTCTGTCCAAAAAGAAGTTGCATAAAAGAATGATATAGTTTTTTAGATATTTCACATAGAACAGAATATATTTTTTGTTTGGTTTCATTATAGAAAACACTTTGTAGTTTAAACTGTATTCTCAATTACAGTTTTTATTTTTTAGATGCTACTTAGTAGCTTTTCAAAATAACCAGAAATCCTGTTGTTTCTTCACACTTTTTTTTTTTCTTTTCAGAAGATCACATGATATTTTTTTATGAAATGCTTTTTTTTTTCATGAAAATTGCTGTTAAAAACATGCTTTTATTTTGCAAGTTGGTCTACCTTATTGTTATTTTAAATTTATTTATTTGTTTTACAACTTCTCTATTTCTTTCTTAGTAGAAATTTTTAAAGTAACACATGTATTTTGTTGCAGGGCTGTTCCTTCATCTCAGGCATCTGGTGGGTATTTACTGTGATTAACTTTTAGAGTAATTTACTTGTATGCTTGGAAATTTCGTTTAATTTACACTCTAGCATTCAGATAGAAGAGGAGGACCCTCCGCGTCTTCATACAGAAAGGATGAGTACAATTGGCGATATGACAGTGATGAACTTCCCGAAGATGTAATTCAAGCATCAAGTGCTCTGGAAAATCTTCAATTGGACAGAAAAGCTAGGAATCTAACATCATCTTGGCGGTTCGTTTTGATTCAATTCTGACGATATTATTGTCACTACTCATAAAACATTCATATTTTATCACCATCTTTGTAGTTGGTTATGATAGCATTCAGAGCATTAACAATAACCTTTCTCTGATTTTCATTGATGCTGCAGACACGCTGGTGATGGAATGAGTGAGGATGATGGCAGGGCTGACCATGTTTAGGGACATATATTGCTTGTATTGTATAACCATATTCTGTCCTGTATTTTAATGTGTATTCTGAATTTTCTGCCGTTGGTGATGATTGTATGAGCCCGATTTTATGTAAGATTATATTTATCGTGATATGATTTAGTGTTGTCATTGAGCTTTTTCCTTCCAAATTTTCCTTTTCGCTCGTATCTGAGAATTTTATCTAGATGTGTCGATAATGTCGGCCCATGTTTGCCAAAGGAACCCCAGCTAATTGACATCTAGTCTGGTGAAATTTTTTGTGAGTAATAAGTTGAATTCAAGGCAGCCATGCTTTCTAGGTTCTTTGGTTTTATGGTATTGCTTTGACGGTACTAAAATATTTTTGTTGACGATGGCAGAACATGTGGGCTCCGAGTCCGAGGAATAGGGTGAGAGCAGGCTCATGAATGCTGTCATTGCTTGATTGTTCTTTCACGATAAATTTTGGCTAATTTTTTTCAAGAGAAATGATACGTGAACAACCAATTTGTACAACGAACAACTTGTTTTATATTTATAAATATATTTTGTCAAATATCGATTTTTATGTACCTCACAATGCTATATGTTGTTGTATTGGTTGTTCAATTTTAGTTGTCCAAATAACATAGTAGCTTTTATGTGTTTTTTTTATAGAATTGTTTAGAAGTTTAGTTTTTTAGAACTACTATTTTCAGTTTTATTTTTTTATTTCTTATTTCGAGAAAAATCTACTTGCATTTTGATTATTGAATGGATATTTACAAGTACATGTGAAAAAATATATTTATTTGATAAATATTACTTCAGAATAGATTAATTTAGCCGATGATGTTATGAATGTTTGAAAACTTGGTAGTGTCCGGAGGATTTTTAGGTAAAATGATAGATTAATTTTTTGAAAAATTAATAGATAAATTTATTTCGAAATATAATAATGAAAATACTTATGAAATTATACTTGTTTTGTTTTGGCAAAATAATAAAAGTATTTGATATTTTGATAGTTTTTATTTTTGAAGGATTGATATTTTGATGGTTATTTACGAACATCTTATTATGTTTAATGAATGATTTATTGATTAAATCAAAGAAGCTAATGTGAGTAGATTTTTTTTATTAACTACGGCAAAAATATTATTGATTTTGATTTTAATTTAATATTATAATTGTAAATGTGTTATATTGTTAATATATAACAATCAAAGGAAATTGGGCTGATGTCACTTTCCTTTGATATGATAAAATCAAGTTTAATAAGAATGAGAGGGGCTGATGTCAATATATTTGTCACTGGCAAGCTAGTTTGTTGAAATTGCTCGATAGACACCTCAAAGGAAATTGTTTATTTTTATAGAGACGAATGTGGTTTATATGTGTTAAATGAATTTGATTTTGATTTAAAAAAACATTTATACTTTAGTGTGAAACCGTGGTAAAAATAAAAATAAAAAAGGGTATTTTGTATTTGAAAAGAGGTGGAGAAACCTATTAGGGCATTAGACCCTCTCTCTCGAGTGATTCTTTTCCTTTTTGAAGAGAAAATACGAAGGACTTGCTGTGGGAATAGACCTTTGTACTACGTATTCATGTGTTGCTGTATGGCAGGAACAATACGGTACGTGCTAAGAGGTTAATTGGTAAGAAGTTTAGTGATCCTGTTGTTCAAGATGATATATTGTTATGGTCATTCAAGGTCACTGCCGGTGATAATGGAGTGGACATTAGTGGGAATTCAAAAGAACACTTTCTTTCGTTGTTGTCGCCACTATTGAAGTAGATTCTTTATTTGATTTTTCTTCATCGATCAATAGGGCCAAGTTTGAGGAAATGAATATGGACCTTTTTAAGGAGTGTATGAAGATTGTTGAAAGTTGTCCTTGTTGGTGGGTCTTCTAGGTTTCCCAATGTACAAAGGACAAGGAGTTGTGCAAGGGCATTAATCCTGATGAGGTTGTAGCTTATGGCGCAGCTGTTCAGGCTGCATTGTTGAGTGAAGGCATTCAGAATGTTCCAAAGTTGGTGCTGCAGGATGTTACACCTTTGTCTCTTGTCATTGAAGTGATAGGAAATTTAATGAAACACTTTGCATCCCTGTCAATAAAACAAAAGCCTATATAACAACCAAAGATAACCAAACCATTTCCTCTATTCATGTTTATGGGGGTGAGAGAACAAGAGCCAGTGATAACAATTTGCTCGGTTCTTTTATTTTGTCTGGTATTCCCCCAGCTCCTCGCGGCTCCCCTTTTTCAAATGTTTGTTTTTCTATTGATGAAAATGGTATTTTGACAGTTTCCGCTAAGAATATTGCTTCTGGCAGTTCAAATAAGATTACAATTACCAATCACAAAGAAAGGTTGTCAAGTGAGGACATTAAAAAATTAATTCAAGAAGCTGAGAATTACTGTATTGAAGACAAGAAATTCCTAAGGAAGGCTAAACCATGGAATGCATTGGATGACTACATTTACAAAATCAGAAATGCTTTAAAGAAAGAGGATATTAATTTGAAGCTCTCCTCAGAAGAAATTGAGAAGATCGAATCTGCAATTGCAGTGGCCACGAATTTGGTTGATCAGAAAAACCAGCAAGTTGAAATAGATGTTCTGGAAGATCATGTAAAGGAACTTCAGAGTTGGATGAAACAGATTATAGCTAAGACTACTTAGTTCTTTATTTTGTTTTTTCTCAGTTAAGGTTTTAAGTGTTGTCTTTTTGTTTAGTATGCATTAAGTCTAATAATTTTCTGGTAGAGACATGTTATCTAAACCATTCCAACAACAGTGTGCTGAAACCATATGATGCAGACACTCTTGTTTCCATTAAGATTAATTTAGATTTTATTAGTTTACAAGTTTCTTTGAGTCTTCTCCAAGATTTTAATCTGCTGCATAATCAGTTGGTCGATTTCCTTTGCTTGAGTACAGAATAGAAGAGTTATTTTTTGTTTCATGCTCAAACTTGTATTGAAATTTAAAAAATTAGACTAAGGCTTCAGCAGAATTTGTATTATAGAAAAATGGTGATGTCTTCTTAATTAAAAACACTTACAAGCATCTCCTATATGTAATTTTTTTCCTTCTTTCTTTCTGAATTTGCAGGATAATGATAACTCCCAAAAAAATTTAGTAAATTTTAAGCACCAATACTTGTCAAATGACTCAAACCGTAGTTTATTCCCTCCTTAGACTTGATTACATATCTTGTTACTTTAGATTATAAATCAGTTCAGGAAGATCATTAACATCTATGTGTTGAAACAAAGGATTGACATGATGCTTGCTTAACTTGTGAACTGTTTTTGGTAGTCACTTATTTAAAACTTATCTGTTTAGTTTCATTATAATGTGAATATCATGATATTGAATATGCATATCATACATTGAAATTATCTTGCTAAATCAAAGAATTCACTGATTTCAGTGACTTGCCAACATAAAATATCATCGAGTACACAGCAAGTAACTAAAAATGATCCAAACCCCTGAATATCTTATAAACATAGATATGATTTTTAAGTGTTGCTAAATCATCATAAGTGTTGCTTCAAATAAAATAAAAAAATGCAAATGCATTGAAATGATATGATATGATTGATTATTTATTATTATTATTATTATTAATGTTTAATATATTTTGAAGCAGTAATTAGAATAAAACAATTTAAGTGAGGGATTGGTGGGGAGATGACCGGCATAACGTGTTTGGAAGAATCATAGAAGTTGGAAACTCCCACTCAAGAGAAAGATTGTTGGGTTTTAAGTATCGGTGATCAAGTTTACATCGTTTATAAATGTGTAAAATGTTAGATATATGAGAGATGTGACACATATATCTAATGCCTTGAGATTTTAGATGAAGATGCATTATTTTTCTCTTTTTTGTGGTCCTAGAACTTTAATTTGTTGTTGAACCTGACGCTATCTCAATCTCTTCAACATTTACAAAACAAGATCCAAAGTGACCTAAGTAAATTTGAATGAAAATCGTTCGATCATAAATTTTAAACATTTGTTTATACTACTCTCTCCATCCTAAATTATATGACGTTTTGAACATTTCATATTTATTAAGAAATATAATTAATTTTGTGTGAGAAGGAAATACTATAAGTTGTTTTACAAAATTGTTCTTGATAAATGATATGAAAAAGATAAATATAAGAATTGAAAGAAGATAGAGTATTTAATAGTTAAGGATGTAGTAAGAAAAATAACATTTGTCGTTGATAAATGATATGAAAAAGATAAATGAAAGAATTGAAAGAAGAGAGAGTATTAAATAGTTAAGGATGTAATAAGAAAAATAATATTAATGAATCATTGATATTGTAAAACGACGTATATTTAGAACAATTATTTTTTCAAAACGATATAATTTATGAAGAATGAAGTATTACGATAAAGTCCGTATGTCAAGTACCTACAATTATAGGTAAAGTGATAAAAAAAAAAAAACATTTAATGCGAGTTGAAATATACAATTTTCAACTTCACAACAATGTGAGTTATTTTGAATATAATTAGGTCAATTGACAATACACAAGTTGATGGAGTGTTATGGTCCAAGATATTTTCATCAAAATTAGAAAGTGCAAAGAAGAGTGAGATATATTGGAATAAAAGCTGGAGTTAGTTACATTATTATATGAATATAGGAGAAGGTTTCAATATTACTATTACTAAATTAAGAAGAGAACAGAAAAAGGAGGAAAATTAGGCTAAAAATGTGGTTAGTTGAAGGTCAAAGTCAAAACCCCACCAATGCATTAATTAAAAAAATAGAAAAAAACCAAAATTGCCAATCAACCCCAAAAGCCCTTAGCTTGGGAAATTCCCTCACCACCAAACCAAACCTAGTTCTTTTTTTATTATTTTTTTAATTAATTCCTTTTTATGGGTACAAAATTTACAATGAATTAGGAAAGAGAAAGAGAAAAGACCCATATAGTATACCAATTCAATTCAATTCCCCCAAATCTACAAATCAAACAAACCTTCAACTTTCTCACCCCTCTTTCCCTCAAAACTCTTTGCCCCCAAACCTTAATCAATTTTTCTATCTAAGGTACGATCAAAAATTAAATCTTTTCAATTTTTAATATCTGGGTTTTTATTTTTTTACATGCCATTGTGTCTTTCTTTTCTTGTTTGAATAATTTCAAGAGATGCCCTTGATTCATTATGATTGTAAAGATTGATCCTTTTTGGTTGTTGATTGATGAAACCCTCATTATGATATTAATTTGATTGATAATCAATGATGGGGTATCTGTATTGATTATGATCTCAAATCCTTGTGCAGGTTTGGGACATTGTTGCAAATAAATAACAACAAAGTCTTTGATGGTTTCTTCCACTTTTACATATTATTATGATGTCAGTATTCATTACTAGGCATTTGATTTCTGGAGCTTGTGATAGTGACTTTGGCTCTGTAACGTAGATAGATGGTGTAGATTATAAGATAGAAAGAAAAAGAGAAGAAAAAAAACTAGGTCATTTTTATTTGTATTGTCATTGACTTTTATTTGATGATATATTTGTTGATCAGTTGTGTGGGTGAGGTTATGTTGTAAGGCATGGTATCTGCTACAATTAGGCGAATTGTGTCACCCTGTTGGAGGCCATCTATTGAGGGTGAAAATTCTGGTGATGCAAGTGGACGTTCCGATGGTTTATTATGGTATAAAGATTTTGGAAGACATTCAGATGGTGATTTCTCAATGGCTGTTGTTCAAGCAAACAATTTGTTGGAGGATCAATGTCAAGTTGAATCAGGACCCATGAGCTCAATTGAAGGAAGTCCTCGAGGTACTTTTGTTGGTGTATATGACGGGCATGGAGGTCCAGAAACTGCCCGCTTTGTCAATGGACGTCTATTTAAACATATCAAGAGTATGCTTTTCTTCTCTCTTCACCCTGCAACATAATTTTGTTTTAATAGATAGATATATATTCATGCTGGTCTTAATTGGATTCTTGTTATTTGTGGCATGACTCCTTAGCTATAGAGGGATTTTTCCCTTCTTTTCATCTATAAAAATCACGTCCACTAGAAAAACCTTACCATAAATAGTTTTAGTGGAAATCAGATTTTTGTTAAAGAGTTGTTCAACCTATTCAACTCATGCAGATGATGGGATATGGATTAGTTGTTGTTTTTATTAGATGCTAAGAACCATGTAATACAAATAATTGCATATTTTGATTCTTTTTTCTCCACGTTTCTAAAAGTCTAATTTATTTCAGTGTATGATTGTTTTTGTCTTTATTGTTCAAGATCTTTATGATATTCACAATTTATTTCAATATATGATTGTTTTTGTTTTTATTGTTCAAGATCTTTATGATATTTGTCTTTTATCTTAATGGAATTTCATGTGGATGACATCCAATGGAAGATGGATGGTACTAAGTTCGACGGGGATTAACTGATTTTGTGATCTAATAACTTGATCCCTAATTAGAAAATTTGTTTTCAAGTGGTCACTAGATGGTGCTTGCTTACTCTTTGTAACTAATAAGCCCAGGTTTTACAGAACTTTTTTTATCTATTAAACTCGATCAAATTGAAGTATAGTGGCGTGAAGTATTGATAAAATTCAGATTACCTTTTATTCCTTTGCCTGCTTATTTGTTACTCTTTGAACAAGTATTGTAAGATGACATAAGGGAGGAGGAGGGTGATTTTTGTGTATTACTTTACCTGGTTCATATGATTTCTGAATTCTTAGCTGATCTATATGCAGAGTTCACTTCAGAAAATCAGGGAATGTCAGCTGATGTTATCACTAAAGCATTTTTGGCTACAGAAGAAGAATTTCTTGCTCTTGTAAAGAAGCAGTGGCAACACAAACCACAGATAGCGTCAGTTGGATCTTGCTGTTTGGTAGGTGTAATATATAGTGGGGAGCTCTATATTGCAAATGCAGGAGACTCACGAGCAGTGTTAGGTAGACTGGACGAGGCTACAAAAGAGATTAAAGCGGTTCAACTATCCTATGAGCACAATGCTAGCCTGGAATCTGTAAGAGAGGAGCTACGCTCGTTGCATCCCAATGATCCACAGATTGTAGTGATGAAGCACACGGTCTGGCGCGTGAAGGGTCTCATTCAGGTGACTATTTAAAAGCTTTATATCTCAAGTTTCATTTTCTCTTTTCATGTAATGTAAGATACACGTGCACGCATTCAATGCCAGTGTTAGTATTTCCTAAAATTATGAGTTGATGTGCATGTTGGAGGTATGTGTTCATGAACATGAATGTCTTCTGAAAATCATAGAGTTGTGTTGTTTAGATTGTTTATTTACATTGTAGATTTCAAGATCCATTGGCGACGCTTATCTAAAGAAGAAAGAGTTTAACCAAGCACCACTGTTAACAAAATTTCGGCTCCCAGAACCCTTTGAAACGCCTATCCTCAAAGCTGAACCAACAATACAAGTACAGAAACTACAACCTTGTGATCAATTTCTTATATTTGCATCAGATGGATTATGGGAGCACTTGAGCAATCAAGAAGCTGTTGACATTGTCCAGAGCTGTCCACGCAATGTATGATTCTAATTTAGTTGGGTTTTTTTCTTTTTTTCTTTTCCTATTTCTGTCAGCTCTAAATCTTCTTCTGATCTGCTATATTCAATGTTCACTTCATTGTATAAACAACAACTGTGCTGTCTGTTGTACAGGGAGTAGCGAAGAAACTGATCAAAGCAGCGCTTTGTGAAGCTGCAAAGAAAAGAGAAATGAGATATTCAGACTTGAAAAAGATCGACCGTGGGGTACGAAGACATTTCCATGATGATATAACGGTTATAGTTGTGTATCTTGATTCGCATAATCCACGTGCTCCGGCCGTTTCAATTAAAGGAGGTGGTGATTTTGGCATTGGTATTGTAAATGGCTAATTGGAGAGTTTTTCCACTTCGATATCAATTGAAGTTCCCTATCATCTCTTAAATTGGTATTCAAAATGTAAATTTTCTTCTTCTCACAGTCCCATATACCATTCCTGGGATAATAGTTTCAACTTTCATCCTTTTCCATCAAATTTTTATGTAGTGTTTGATTCCCCCCCTTCCTTAAGGCACTATTACATTTGAGACTGGGACTCATAGAAGAGCAGATACATGAGGTTTTTCCCAATTTTTATTTGAGAAATATCTTTACTGCACCTTTGTTCGTTATTATAAGTAACAATTTGACACTTGAACAACCAAAGAGTTGTGGTTGGGAGGGGAGATCCTACTAAGAGTGTTTTGGATGGTTAAGGTCTATGTTTTAACGTATAATTGAGATTGTTAAAAAAATGTAAAGAATACCATGATGTATGTTCATATAACAATGCAATCATTCTTCCTTCTTTTTTAGAAACATTTTATAGCTTACTTAGATAAGAAAAACAAACTCTTTCCATGCCTCCAAAATTCGTCACAAGGACACACGCCTTTAAACTTGGCAAAGCCGGTGAATACTTCCCACCAATAAGGTTACCCAAAAAAAAAATTGACATACAAAGATGGTATGCTAATACAAAGACGTTACTACAAAAGATTTGACATGAGAACTCCAAAAACGATTGCAATCGGTTAATGGTTTCAATTACATATAATATAGTTCAAGAAAATGGTGGAAATTAAGGGTTAAATATGTTTTTGGTCTCCGTAAATATGTCAACTTTTCGTTTTAGTCTCTAAAAAATTTCTTCAACTTTTTAGTCCCTAAAAAAAATTTCATCTTCATTCTTCACTTTTCGTCCCTCATTTCAAGTAAACTTATATGTAAAATTCATATTTTTTGAATAAAAGTTTGCAGAAAAATTCATAATATTATAAGAATCACGCACAAAAAAAAAATAGAATTTTTTAACAAAACATGAATTTAATATGAATTTTTATATTTTTTAAGGTTAAAAATTCATATTTAATTTGTGTTTTGTTGAAAAATTCTAAATGTGTTTTAGAATATTTTACACATTTCTGCACAATTTTCATTAAAAAATGCAAATATTAAATTATAAATAGGGACTAAAAGTAGTGATTGAAAATTTTATAAGGACTAAAAGTTGAAAAAAAAAATTAGAAGTACTAAATCGAATTGATATATTTATAGGGACCAAAAACATATTTAACCTTATTTTAATTATAAAAGCTCGTTACTTGAAAAAATTACAATAATTCAGTTTTTTTTACTGCCACAATAACTCTGTTAACCTCGACTTGAAATATGAAGCTTGGTTCTATGAAAGCATGATGATGTTTTTTTTCTTCAATTATACATTACATGGTTGACCACATCATCAAAGAGTATTATATTACTTTTGAATTTATTAAGACAAGGATGAGATGGAACGAATTTTATCATTTTATTAATATTAGCAGTAAACAAAAGCATCCAGCAATCCTCTCAAAAAAAAAAAAAAAAAAGCATCCAGCAATGCAAAGTCACTTCAAACATAAAAAAATAAATTGATCTAGAGACAGTGCCATGGCCACACGTTCGTTATAAAATAGGATGTGAGGAAGAGTTAAGCTGCATCAACATAGAGTGATGAATATTCATTGTCATCATTTTGGAATTATGGCTATATCATCATCATCATCATCATTGGTAACCAATAATAATAGCAGCTTGTTCTCAGTCTCAGCAAGGCCACAGATTTTGGTTACTTCTTCTCTTCCTTTCATGTCCACAACTTCCATCCATTTCCATTATTCACCTCATAATAAGCTTCACCTCCGGCAGCGGTTTAATTCTGTTACAAAATCATGCGATGTTCGCGTGACAACATTAGCCATATCAACCGGGTATGTCTGCTTGCCTGCTGAGGCTAAGCTGAGCTCAGTTAACTAATTATGCTTCTTTCTAACTAAACTTGTTTTTATATTGTGAACTGAAGTGTGCAACAAGTTCTTCCACCACCCCTTACTTCCACTTCACCTCCACCTTCCTTATTTGATGGAACTACCAGGTTTCTTACTTTCTTATCTTCTTTTTCACCAAACAAACTAACACAAATTAAATGATATATTTATGTATTCTTTGTGTCTGTGACTGTGGGTGAACTGAAGGTTGTATATCTCCTACAAATGCCCCTATGCCCAGCGTGTATGGATTACCCGTAACACTAAGGTTATTCTTCATTCTTTTATTATAAGCTCCTCCATATATTGGTTTAGTGTCATAAACAGTTTTCAGCTTATGCTCAGTTTACAATGTTCCCCCTCCTGTTGCAAAAACAGTATATACATAAGTTCTTACTATAAAACAAACACTTAATTAAGTTGCATATCCAAACACCATCTTAATGGTGTGTGATTTTCACACAATTTATTTGGTAGTATCAAGATCTCTATGTTGTGGAAGCAGGGATTGCAGGACAAGATACAGTTGGTTCCCATTGATCTACAAGACAGACCTTCTTGGTACAAGGACAAAGTCCACCCAACCAACAAGGTTATTTATCCTTATAACTTTGTGCCAAAACCATGATATGTTTTGTTGTGGAAATTCAAGTGTACCACATTCTAATAGTGATTTTTATTTACTTATTTATGTATTTCCATTTCCAGGTTCCATCTCTTGAACACAATAATGAAGTTAGAGGAGAGAGTCTGGATCTGATTAAATATATTGACACTCATTTTGAAGGACCCTCCCTTTACCCTAGTGTTAGATACTTATTTTTTTTCTTTCACTTTTGATCTTTATTTTCAGGTCCAAAATATAAACATTTTAAACTTTACTATTTAATAAACAGGGTCATGATGACAAGGAGTTTGCTGAAGAGTTGCTATCTTACACAGATACATTTTACAAGACAGTTGTTTCTTATTTTAAAGGAGATGTAACTGAGGCTGGTAAAATGGCTCTTTCTTGATGCTGTTTTATTACATACAGATAAATACATATAATGATATAAGAGAAATGTTAAACCTGGAGAAAGGGGGGAGAGAACCGTTGATTTCATTGTTTAGAGGGAAATAAGAAGAGAGAGAAAATAACAGAATGAATGTGAGAATTTAATCTATGTGAGCTCTGTGTAAAAAGAATTCTAGTGCATGTAAAGCATGACTCACCTTACACTGCTTCATTAGGCACTGCATTTGATTACCTTGAGACTGTTCTCTCCAAATATGATCACGGACCTTTCTTCCTTGGCCAATTCAGTCTGGTGAGTATACTTATATTGATTTGTAGCAATGGCAATGCATAGTATACTCTTCTTGTGCGTTTTCACAATTAAATTGAACTTGTCAAAGTTTTCTATTAATTTCAGGTGGATATAGCATATGCTCCTTTCATGGAAAGATTTCAACCGTTTTTAATGGATGTGAAAAATTATGACATTACAGTGGGCAGGCCTAGACTGACAGCATGGATTGAGGTAGAGCATACAGTAAAATATTATTTATTTGTGTATGCTTATTACAGTTATTGAGAAAATATGTCATGATATGGGAAATCTACCTGTCGTTGAATCAAGGTCGTTTTATGGTAACATATTTTTCCACAGCGATTCCAGAAGTTAGTGTACGTTTGGATTCATGGTAAGTTTGCCAAAATCATGATGCCACCGTGATTATGGCAAACTCACTGTGATTTCAAGCATACACTTGGACATTAGGCTGCTAACCTATACCAATAAAGGTGGAACCTTGGGTATGACATGAATATGTCACAGGTTCAACACTACATAAACTTGTATTCTGAGCTTCGCTCAAGAATTAAAATTGTGCTCTTAATACAGGGAATAAACAACATTGAAGGCTACAAAATAACACGTTCTGATCCTAAGGAGTTAGTTGAAAGCTACAAGAAGCGATTCCTGGTATCATAAGACAGAACTAAATACATTTTTTGAATTCACAATGCCACTCAATTGCTGTGTTATCCATAATCCTTTCTTATATGTAGGCAAATCCATGAATTCAATGTTCGGTATCATAGCAGGAGTCAAGAGTTCCAAAATGGGTCAGAAAATCAGAGCCAAATGCATTATATCCATCCAGGGACCAGGAATCATACGACAAGCACCGATCGCTAGACAGACTGATTATGTCATCCAGAAAATGCCACAGAATGAATTAATGATTAGATAATAATATGAAGATGCCCGTGTGACTTGCATGTTTATTATATTCTGAACCAAAATTTATAATATGACATTACTACTGAGGCAGTGGCCAAGTAAACTGTTACGGCATATGTAATAGTAGTAATTCCAATTAATAACTAAAGGTCTGATTGGATTCTTTAGTCGAGTTTAACTATTATCATAAACACTTAAAATTGTTTTGACAAAAAAATAAACTTGAAACTGTTTAGAAGAACTTACCAGAACAACTTATACTGTCCATAAACTGTTTAATTTATTTCCACAGGTTTTTCTTGATACTATTGTTTATACGAAAATAATTTGACTTTATTTTATATTTTGTTATAGATATAATTTATACATGAGCACTTTAATAATAAGTATATGTTATAAATACCTAATTAAACTAACTTCCAAAGGGAGTCTAACTGAAAAGAAACAAGTTCAACTTTCCGACGTCCACATTATCCAATATACCCGATATCATAACGTTTTCAAGTTATAGTTTGTTCGATCAAGGCTTCTCTATGCACACTGTAGTTGCAATTTAACTGGTGTGCTTATATTTATACATAATGAATAATAACATACCAGAAGAAAAGGCAACTGAAAAGTAAACAAGGCTCGCAGAAAAGTTCATGTTTCGAATTTTCTATGGTAGCAAAGCTCCGACGACTCCAAAATCTATTTGCCTTCTTTCTTTTTATTACCTACAGTGACTGGGGACAAAAATGTGTGCAGATAACTTTCAGGAATAGTAGAAATGGTGCTGTATAAGTTAGACATTGTGCAGAATAAATATTACATTTACATGCCACTATGCAGCTCCCTTTCGTGACGTCGGTAACCACACAACAGGAGAATCAGAGCCACAAAAAATTGGATATATATGTGAAATACATGGAGCATCAAGCATGCTACCTCAACAAAACCTTCCAAATTTTCCTCATATATACAGCCAATGACCATAAGGCGAGCCCTGCAGAAGTATAAAGCAATGCAACACCAGACCCCACTACAAAGGCAGCTCCTCCATGACTGAAGAAAAATGGGAAAAGACAGAAAATCCACTCAGTCAATGACAGTGCTTAAAACACAATTTTGAGGGGAGCAAAATGAATGCTTATCATTTTAAGATACAACTTCTTATAAATTCAAATCTAAAAGGAGTTATTTTTCTATATAAATAAGATTATGCATTGGACACCTGAAGTTTAGAGCAAATTATTAGCTCATTTACGAATGAGTTTCTCACATAATTTTTCTTTTCATGGCAATTCAGGTAATAGTTAGAGTATATCCTCAAAATACAAAGTAAATAGATACCTCGAGTCCCGGGTTGCGAGGAGGAGGGCTAACGCAGTCATCTGTGTGGCTGTTTTCCACTTCCCCAAGTTATTTACAGCAACAGCCTATTATACCAAGTTTCATTATACAAGCTCATGACATTGTGCTAATACCAGCTAGTTGATTCAAGTGTACAGGGGATGAAACAAACCTCTAAAAGCTTACTATCCTGGGAAGCTGCCCATTCCCTAACAGCAGACATGGTAATCTACTTGGAAAGTCACAGGAGAAAAAAATATAAGGAATCTGATTTGGTCACTAATGCAAAACCAGTAAATCAGAAGAAAATATGATGTCTCAAAAGCATAAGGAAAATACACAAGAGTATGGCTAATTACCATATAAATATGGATTTCAGTTCATTAAACAGTGAAGCTTTTGAGTAATTATATATTAACTATGCATCATGGACATGGCAAAGCAAAATACGATTATAGGTATATGCACGATATGCCAACAAATTGTCTGGATTAATTAAACTATCACATATTTCTCTTCCAGAGCACTCTAGATTAAAACAGTAGATCATCAATTGCTTGAGAAACAAACATTGTAGATCCAGACAAGGGATATATGAATTCTCCAATCCAACACACAGGAAAACTGATTATTTAACTTGCCTTTACTTTGGCTCAGTTCATTCAATACCAACAACAACCAAGCCTTATCCCACTAAGTGGGGTCGGCTACATGGATCAAATTTCGCCATAATGTTCTACCCGAAACCATATTTGGATCCAACTCATTAACCTCTAAATCTTTCCTAACAGTTTCTCTTATAGTTTTTCTAAGTCTTCCTCTACCTCTTCTAATCTAACTCTCCTCCATCTGATCTACTCTTCGTACTGCAACATCTATCGGTCTTCTCTCTACATGCCGAAACCACCTAAGCCTATTTTCGAAACCACCTAAGCCTATTTTCTATCATCATTTCTACTAAAGGTGCTACCCCAACTCTCTCTCTAATGGTGTCATTCCTAATCATATCCCGTCTAGTCTTACCACTCATTCAGTAATGGGAAAAATAAGATCATTAGCAATTCTTAGTCATTGACGGTTACAATGAACATCAGATTCACTGTCCTGGTAAGTAGGTGTAATAAGAGTTTGTTAATGTGTACATAACACATTACAGTTAAGATGCATGAATTTGGTGATAGATGAAGAAGGAACCTCACATGGTTGCCGTTGATGTAAAGAAGAGTTAATAACTTATAAGTAAAACATGGCTTAGAAATGAGATAAGTGTGCATTACCTCTCTTCCAATGATGGCAATGGCTGGTATAGGGAGTAGCCAGGGTAGTTGGGCAAAGACACCAACATCCAAGGGTCTAGTACATAATAAGACCAATGTGGCGGCAACCATAAGCTGCAATGAGTAGAGTAGAAGACATGTATGTTGTTACTTATTATTGACATGTAATGTAATATGCAATAGGAATAGGTACCTTGTCAGCAACAGGATCTAAGAATGCACCAAATTGGGATTTTAAGTTCATCTGCATTGAAAATATCAAATTTAGAAAAAGAAAAAAAGTAGGGTTAGTAAGTGTGGGTGTTTGAAATGTACCTTGCGAGCAATATAGCCATCAAGCCAATCAGTAACTGAGGCAGCAACGAAAATTGTGGTAGTAGCAGCGGTTCCTCGCCAACCATCCATATAGAAAGCTATATACAAACATAAATAAAAAATGAATGTGAAATTGTAATTGCAAATGGAATATTGAAAGACTTACTAGCAACAAGAAGGGGGACTGCGGCGACACGGCCAAGAGTGAGAATGGTGGGCAGAGTGAGCAATTTCGAAGGTTCCGGCTGTTCAGGTTGTGGTGGAAGTGTTGAAACAAGAGCTTTTCCAGAAACCCCTAATTTGTCTGAGAAAGAAGAAGAAGAAGAAGAAATTGGGAATTTAGTTGTGTCGCGTTCATGTTGGTGGTGAATGTTTCTATAAGGGATATTGTTTGAGAAAGAGATGAGGATGGGTTTGGTTCTGGACTTGGCTGAACGGAGGAGAAAACAGATAGAAGTAGAAGCGGATGCGCTCAGTTTCAAGCCCGACATCATCAACCAATTCACCGGTGAAGGGAATCCAAA
This sequence comes from Medicago truncatula, assembly GCF_003473485.1. NCBI lineage: Eukaryota > Viridiplantae > Streptophyta > Magnoliopsida > Fabales > Fabaceae > Medicago > Medicago truncatula. The sequence goes on from NC_053042.1 coordinate 56,267,364, forward strand.
TTTACCACTCGCTCCTTTCAAACAAATCACTATTTTTCAGATAAATAATACAATTCAATTTTTTCTCCGTCAATGGAACACAATAATTGTTTTTTTTTCAGATTAATATTTTGGGGTGTTATTCATTTTGATATGTAAATATTGTCAGCTGAAAGCCTAGAATACTTTCTTACGTGTCTGTTTGGTTCTCTCGTGAGCAAGTATTGATTTTGATTGATTGAATTGATTTTGATTAAAAGTTAGTTGAGTAGATTGTTTTATATTTGAATACATTAATATGAAAGTGATTCTCGTCATTTTATGTTAGTAGATTGTTTTATGTTTGAAATACCAACTTCGGTTGGGATCGCTTCGCTTTTGGATGCCAAAATCAATTTCGAAAATAACGACCCAAACACTTGTTTTTCATTATACTCACTTTTATCATCTCTAAACTCACGTTTTAAGATCCCCACTGTCCAACCAAACGAGTACTTATTGTCAAGTCACACATTATGTAATGTAGAATTTTATTGTCTAATTCATACTTATAAAATCGATTTGTAAAGTGAAGAATGTCATCAATTTAAAAATTCTAGTAAAGAGTTTTATCTTTGATGTGAGATTAAATCTAGGCTAAAATATGCATTTCATCCCTGCAAATATAGGGTATTTGGAATTTCATCCTTGAGGTTACTAATCCTCCCATTTTGCCACTGCAAATATTAATCACTTGAGTTTTGGTCCTAATTACGTTTTTTTGCCGATGTGCACTGTGATTATTGATGTGGCACACGATGACTAGGATAGAAGCTTGCTGACTCAATTGAAATTGGCTTGAATGGTCGAAAATACCCTTACTAATTCCAAACAAAATGGAAAAGACAAAAATACTCTTCTCTCCCACTACTCCAATAACCTCCTGCAAAACTTGACTCCATCTTCCCTCCTGATCTTCTCTCAACAAGGATTAATCAATAACATTATCCAAACAAGAACTTCAGACTACATAAACAACTCAGTCACCTATTCTTCCCATTCTCTTGAACAACTCAGTCACATAAACAACAATTTCACAACAACAATTTCATCCTTCTGTTACTTCAACCACATAAACCCAATCTTCTTCTTTGTATTCCTTTGTCATCTTATAAATCTCACTTCTTCACTCGTGATTGTGATTTTGAGGATGCGGCGGAAGGGTTTGAGACGGCAGCCTTTGAGGATTTGTCGATTTGATTCTTCTATTTTGTCGGTTGAATTTCAAAGCCAAAATGGGTCGTGTTTTTAAATCAAAATTGAATTTCGCTAATTCCAATTTGTTGTTCTATCTTGGATTCTCATTTCGTTTTCTGGGTTTCCTCGGCAGGTGTTTGCGATGGAGAAGGGAAAGGGGTATAAACATGATTATGGATCGAGTGAGAAGCAAAGGGCGGATTGGTTTTTGGAGAGGGAGGAAGAAGAAGATTTGTTGTGGTAGGAAGGTGTTCGATGATTTTTGAGAAGAAGATTTGTTGGGTTTGGATTTGATTGAACAAACTAAAACATGGCAGAACTGTTTGGTGGTGAGTTGACTCAGTTCAGAAAGGGAGAAGAAGCGACATGAGTCAAGCTTGAAAGGTTATCGGTAGGAAAGGTGCTTTCGATTGGACCATTTCAAAAATCATTCGTAACAATATTTATGTTTCCCATCTTCTTTTTCTTCATGTTCAAGTTCTTGATGAAGATGGAGTATTGAGAGAGAGAGCTGGCTTTTAGAAGAAGAAGATGGAAGGGCACAATGGTCATTTCGCAGTTAGCTTTGTTCATTAAGGGTAAAATGGTCCATTCATGTCTTTTTGGGTGAGTCATCAGTGTGTTTTCAGAGTGAGTCAGTGCCACGTCAGCTAATCATAATCCACATCGGCAAGAAAACATAATTAGGACCAAAACTCAAGTGATTAATATTTGTAGTGGCAAAATGGAAGAATTAGTAATCTTAGGGAAGAAATTTCAAACGCCCTATATTTGCAGGGATGACATGCATATTTTAGCCTTAAATCTATTCCTCAAAGTCAACACGCGACAACTCAAATGTTACAATTAGACGGATCACAATAAAGATGAAATTTCCAACATATCCCTTCACGCTGGAGAATTGTAACCACAACTTTGGAGGATAGCGGCGTCTCCTTCAGGATTCACCAGTTTGAAATCGGAACCGTTTGACTTTGGAGGATCTGGATCATGGAACGCGGTGCTTGTGTGGTGGAGGAACGACTCACGAAGGTTCTCCTGCGAGTTCCAGCCATTACTTATGAGAAAGGAGCAGAAACTGTTAACCATTGTGGGGTAGGAACGTGTAACTGAAAACAGTTACGATGGAGATGCGCGTAACATAAAACAGTTACGTTGGAGTATTGTTGGACCGTGGAGGTTAGCGAACGATCCCTCCTTCTAGCGCCAAATGACCTTTTCTGGTGAGAACGGATGAATGGCAATGACAGCAGAGAATGCTCCGGTGTGACGGTAACAACTTCCGGTATGGTGGCGATGAGTTTTCGTGATGGAACGAAAGGTGCCTGCAGACACGTTAGCACTCTGACGCTCAAGTCAGTAAAGGAACTGAAAAAGAGTGCGCAGAAAGTGTTGTGAAAAGTGAATCATAACTTGAGGGTGAAGCAAGTTCATCCTTATATTGGCGTGTTGGTCATAATCGTCTCCGAGTTATGCAGCATGTGATTAGGGACGGAGGAGGATATGTGTAGGATATCCTCGCGCGGGGGTGCACTTCTGTGTGGCACGGTGCAGTTAAGTTGGTGTGCTTTAAGGCGGTGTAAATTTAGGTCACGTGGTAACATGTGATTGATTTTCTGATTGATGAAGTTAGTACAAATTTTAAATCAAATATATTAACTTCTAATGGAGATACATTACGATTACTTGGAAAAGTTGGTAAATTTAAAATTAATTGGTTGTCTTGGATTATTCAAAAAATGTTGGGTAAAGTAGACACCATCTTGTTTTAGAATGATAACGAATTAGGAGATCCACTCTTTGAAATCATGGTCCACTTACTCTCTCAAGACAAAGAAATTGTTATTTTCTTGCGATTTGGTATTAGATGTCCGGAAATCTATTTTTACTTGACTCGGAATTTTGGAAATCAGTTACTACACAAGTTACAAAGCTGCTTATTCTCAAATCGCCAATCAAGTTCAAACTCACGTCCTCCCATGATAGAGTTGCTTCGAAATTTACTAGTAGTACAATGAAAAAGAAGTTACTTATTACGACGGGGAAGAAATAATTTAGTGTCGGTGTTGAAATGAAAGCAGGACAATGTAATTGGCGGGGTCCACCTGAATCTGAATCACACCAACTTTTGGGTAAAAAAAAAGGCACAACACAAAGTGTACAATTATTTTATTTTTGTCTTTTTTTATTTTATTTTCATGAGTGTAGTTTAGTTAGTTAGTTTTAACGGGAATGTAATTCGGTTATTTAGCGAAGGAGCAATTTGTTAGAACAGCATAATAGGTGACTCTAATTATAAGTATAACCATACTAATAGAAAAAAAGAATATGGGTGAAAATGGATGGGGTGGGTGGGTAAGTTGACTGTGGAGGAAGTGGTCAAGTAAGAAAAGAGGATAGGAAAAGTGTATAGCTTTTGGCGTTCCGTGAAGGTATCTATCTATCTATCACGCAGCACATGTTTACAATAACGTGACGCCATTCTCGCTCACACCGCTTGATGAGTGTGCGTGCATGTGCGTGCTCTCTTCTTACTATTAGAGCAGTATCTGCTGCTTACTTACTACCAAAACTAACGCTCTTACAGTTTAATTAATTTCAACACAAATATCTTCTTCTCTTCCGATCCACAAAATGAATAAGACTCGCAATTCTTCTTCTTCTTCTTCTCCTGTAATTACCTTCGATCACAAGAGGTATTATTATTATCTTACTAGATCCCATCCATCTTCTCTTCGCTTTTTTTTTTTTTTTTTTAGGGCTCACGATTTATACCTTTTTTCCTATTTTTATTTTTAACCGTTCTAATTATCAATTTAATCGATCTTACTCTATTCACTGTCACTTGCTTATTCTTCAATCGTTTCATTTACTTATAATCGTTGTTATTGACAATGCTGACTCAGTGTGTTTTGCTTTTAGATTCTCGTTTCTTTCTTTTACTTCTCTCTTCCTCCTAATCTTCATTTTTCCAAAATTAATGTCTTTCAACAGGGATGCCTATGGATTTACTGTGCGACCTCAGCACCTGCAAAGATACCGCGAATACGCTAGCATTTACAAGGTATTCCATTCCATCCCTTGCCACATTTCTATTTTCACTGGAAATCGCTTTCTGTTAAGTTTATTTACATATGTATATCTGCATTACACGTTTCTGGAAATCACACATTTCTTTTGTGTTTACAATTTTTACTTAATTTTGATTTCAGGAGGAAGAAGAGGAAAGGGCCGAACGGTGGAAGTCATTTTTAGATAGGCAGGCCGAGACAGAGTCTTCTGAGTTGGACACAAACAGAACACTTGTGGGGGAAGGGGAGAAAGTTTCTGGTGCTGAATCTGTGGGACAAGACCCTGATGCCAGCTCAGAGAAGGGTGTTGATGGGCAACAAGCAAGCTGCGACATGCCTGACAGCGCTGATACTGGTTGTCAAAAGGAGGAGTTACCGGCATCTGAGGAGACTAGAATTCATAGAGTTCAGTTATGGTCAACCATAAGATCATCTCTGAACACTATTGAGGATATGATGAGCATTCGTGTTAAGAAGAAAACTGGGTCGGTAAAAGATGAGCTGGTCACTGAAACTGAGTCACTATCTCTTGCTGATGGTGCAAAATCCCCAAAAGGAGCATGTGAGGAAGATTCCGACGAGGAGTTCTATGATGTTGAGAGGTCAGACCCTAGTCTAGATACTCCTCTTGTTGATGGCTTGAGTACCTCAACAAATGGTATTGCTGCTGCTGCTGCTGCTGCTGCACCACTAGAGACTTCGTGTCCTTGGAAAGAAGAGTTGGAAGTTCTTGTTCGTGGGGGAGTTCCAATGGCACTGAGGGGAGAGGTACCCATTATATTATAAATATGAGATACAAGATATTCATTTCTTGTGAAGTGTTTTTATTTTTTAGAAAGCTACCCTCATGTTTTTTCTTGTGCTTTAGCTCTGGCAAGCTTTTGTGGGTGTCAAAGCAAGGCGGGTAGAGAAGTATTATCAGGATCTACTGGCCTCCAATGGTGATTCTGGAATTAAAAGTAATCATCAAAACGGGCAGTTAGATGACAATGATGGGAAAACAAATGCAGAATTCATACATGTACCAGAAAAATGGAAAGGACAGATTGAGAAGGTCCGTACCTGTGACACTTCACCTTGTAGCTCATGATGCTATGATATTATCTTTACGACGCTATCGAATAAGATCTCGTCAAAAGGCCCCAATTGTTGATTGTTTGTGCAGGATCTGCCGCGGACATTTCCTGGTCACCCTGCTTTGGACGAGGATGGTAGAAATGCTTTGAGACGATTACTTACTGCATATGCTCGACATAATCCCTCTGTTGGTTACTGTCAGGTCTTTGATTCTAAAAATAATTTCATGTTTTTACGTATTTTTATAAAAGAAGTTTTTCCCGGTATTTTTCAATATTTTAATGACTTGTTGGGATAATTCAAATTGCAGGCCATGAATTTTTTTGCTGGCTTATTGTTGCTTTTGATGCCTGAGGAAAATGCCTTTTGGTAGGTCCTTATTAAGCTTTCTTGGATTTCTAGGGTATATATTTAGTATGTGCACTTTTTCAAAGTATAGACTGTAGATATAGCTTCATCCTTTTAAAGGTTCCTGCATATGACGAGCATTGCTGTCATGAAGGAATGGCACCCTACTTTTGCCGCTTTCATATTGTAAACCTGTACTAATTTGTACTAGCTATGGTTTTTTGTCAGGACCTTGATGGGCATTTTAGATGATTATTTTGATGGCTATTATTCAGAGGATATGATAGAGTCTCAGGTATTTATTTATTTATTCTTATAAAGACATTTGAGTAAATTCAATAATGCTTACGAATAACTGTTGTTTGAATTTTTGACATATATTCAAATACATATTCATTTTATCAGGTGGATCAACTTGTTTTTGAAGAGTTGGTGCGGGAGAGGTTTCCCAAATTGGGTTTGTATACCGATTTAAATCTTTTTCATGTCTTTGAACTCACCAGGCGAAGTTTGTTTTTACTGTACCATAATTAATTATTAATTTCTTGTGTGTGCTTCTTTTGCAGCCAATCATCTAGATTATCTGGGAGTGCAGGTTGCATGGGTGACTGGACCATGGTTTCTTTCCATTTTTGTGAACATGCTTCCTTGGGAAAGTGGTCAGGTTTTATGTTTTATCTGCTGAATACTGTAGCTTAGTTTTGTTTTTTTTTTTTTTTCTTTCAAATGAGCGCTTGTATTCTATAACCTAAGCTTCCTCCTGATTTATTTTAATTATTTGTACTTCAGTGCTTCGAGTGTGGGATGTGCTTCTTTTTGAAGGAAACCGAGTCATGCTATTTAGAACTGCAGTTGCTTTAATGGAGCTATATGGTATTGGCTGAAAATGTTTGTTGTTTATTGGAAAAAAGTAAACTAGATGCTTAAGTTATCCATATCTTCACGAGACTTAATTGCACCATGTCCTGTAGGTCCAGCCTTGGTAACAACAAAGGATGCTGGAGATGCAGTAACTTTACTTCAGTCATTAGCCGGCTCCACATTTGATAGTAGTCAGCTTGTATTGACAGCTTGCATGGGTTACCAAAATATAAATGAAGTTCGATTGCAGGAGCTGAGGAATAAACATAGGCCAGCTGTAATAGCTGCAATTGAAGAAAGATCAAAAGGGCTTAAAGCTTTGAGGGATGCTAAGGGTCTGGTATCAAAGCTATTTGAGCAATCGAATAATGCGCAAGTGCTTGGGAATTTATCCCGTACAGAATCTGGTTCTACAAATGCAGATGAAATTTTGATTAGTCTTACTGGAGAGGGTGAGATAGATTCAGCTCCAGATCTTCCAGAGCAGGTTAATTCTGTCTTTCCTTTTATCCCCGCCCCCCCTCCTGTTGTTAGAACGTGAAGTTGAAGGGTGCATTCTATTATCTTGACAATTAATGACGTTCTCTTATAAAAAAAAGTAATGGCACTTTAATTACCAAGACAGAAAGTTAAAAAAAACAGTTATATAACATGTTCATGAGGATCCACCAATTAGTGCATTTATCTTTAACTGAACAGTTCGCCACAAGTTTTCAATTAGTTCAAGTGCAGTTAGTGCCCCGTTGAGGATAATATTGGTCCTCAACTGGTTCCTTTCCCTCAACAACTTTATACCTTGATAAGCATTTGCATAATACTTATAATATCTATTTTTAATTCAATGCCTCTGTTTATCAGAGTTGGGCAGTGTTTTGGTATGTAATTAGTTCAAGTGGGTTAGTTGGCTGACGAGGATAATTTTTGTCCTCAACTGGTCCTTCACCTCAATTTTATTCCTTGATAAGCATTTGAAAATGTTTTTGGTTTCTACTTTTAATTCAATGCCTCTGCATTTTATCAAAGTAGGACAGTGTTTTGGTACATCATTGTTAAATATTAAATGCACAATTTCTAGTGACTTGGGATATTGTGTTCCATGCGACATTGATGTAAGATGTTGGTTTTGTTTTACTGTATAGCACTCGGTTCAGTTAATTATTTATCACCACAACCTGTTACTTTGAAAACCTAATTTGAAAAGGACTGTACAGCAAATGCATACCAGAAAACTAGGACAATGCAAACATGAGAAATGTTTGAGGTTTTTTTCAATTTTATCTCTATAAAAAAGGTTAGGAAAGGTTAGGAACTCGGCTTTTAGTTTTACTTGAATGAATGGTCATTACCGAACAAAAAAAAACAGATAGTGAAAGGAGAAAAGTTTACTGCATAATGTGACCCTCTTAAGTAAGGGTGGTTTCATTACATGATGCTGTTATTTAGGTTTTTATGGTTATAGATACACGCTACTTAAACAAAATGAGAATGAAAATGATTTTTTTTCCCATGTGAAATCTTTATTAGTAACATGAAGTCACTAAGTTAAAATAGAGGATAAATTCTATTTGAATTTTTTTTCCTATTTTTTTTTTAAATAACTTAGCCACGGAATACAATTATACTTTAAAATCCATAAATGACCATATATCTTGTTTTATTTGTATCTTTGTTAAAAATGACTGCTGTCAAAGCTATATATACATGATTAAATTTTTCTTATTGCATTGACCCAGAAGTCTAACCTTAATAATCATCAATCTAAAGGAAGAAAGCAACCAACCACGACGTGGTATTGATCTTATGTTGCTCACTTTATGCAGATTGCATGGTTGAAAGTTGAACTTTGCAGATTATTAGAAGAGAAAAGATCAGCTATTCTCAGGTACTTAAAATGGTATTGGCTCTTTGGCAAGAATTAATTTTTTTTAAATGGAGATACGAAAGTATGGAAGAAAATAAAGAAAGATATAGGAGAAGCAGGAATGTGGTAGAAATTGGTACCAAAATACAATCTAATTGTAGAAACTGACTTTTATTGATGGTAGAATATATTTCCAACATAAACAGAATTACACACTATAGAGAAAGCAGAATTTACACATAAACTAAGGAAAAAGATAGTCTATTGTATCAAAGCAATTCCTATGCAAGAAACTAAGGACACTCGAACCGTGGTCTCACTTGGCCTGGAAACAGGGGCTTTGCGATCATTTGTGATTTTTTCCGTGAGTGTTCTAAATTTAGAATTGATTACTTCCGTTATTGCACTATAGACTTAGGCTTGGCAGTCTGGACTCCAGACTAAAGTTGAGTGGACAAGTCTTAGAGTCCTATAGTCTTATCTGATGTAACACAAATGTTGATTTACTGGGCAGTGGAGAAGTTCAAATCTGTAATTTTAGTAATACAAATTATTATGTTTTTTACATTTGAAGAGCTTGGGCATGGCCATTGGTGTAGGAGTCTTGTTTCTTTAAGGAGTTTGTATCTGAAAGTCCAGTGGGTGATCATACTCTATAACCACTTGGGGGATTACCCTACCCACTACAGTGGTTAATGTTGTATACATAATAATAAGATTAACGTGGTTAATGTACCCTCCTTTACAACGAGAGTATCAATTTAAATTACAAAAGGTTTTCTCCCCCACTTTTGCATGTAACATTTATGCCTTCAAATTTCTTCCCTTTTACCAGAGCAGAGGAGCTTGAAACAGCATTAATGGAGATGGTTAAGCAGGACAACAGGCGGGAACTGAGCGCCAAGGTAAGGCACTAGTCCAGAATGGATTTTGCTTCGTGCATCAATAAATATTCATTGCAATGCATATCCTCTGCATCTGCTGCTTTCTCATTGTACTGCAAATAGGAGGAAATTTTCCTTCGCTAGTAATCACTTATCAAGCAGTTGAATTGGCAACTTGCCTCCTCAGATAGATTGTGGCGAACCTTTACTTTGCTTCTTTCCCACTTAAATATTTTTATTTTTTTGATGGGATTCTCAACCGATAGCCTGTTGTGGGAAGACTTCATCTCATTTGCATAAACTGCCAATCAACCATGGTTTATTATCATATCCATGCCCCAATTTGAAGAATAAAAACCAACTATTACAGTGTTGAATAGGTAGAGATTGTAAACTTGTCGATTTGTCAGAATCTCACTAGGTGACTATTGCTAGACCTGTGGTTGTGGCAAATATGATCATTAATTATTGTCGTGTATGATGCACCAATATGCCAAAATTGGTGTTTTCTTATTATATTTGTATGCTACGCTGAAACAATAATATTGTGTTATCCATTTTTGGCATTCTATATTTTCTTGGTATACCTACCACCTTCAAAGCACAGTTACTATCCAGGATTCAGATTAGTTTAAGTTGTCTGTAGTGTTTATATTGTTTAATAATTCTTTATGAACCCAATTTGTTACATTAGCTGTCTTGCAGTGTGAGTTATGATATTGTTCTTTACAAAGTTTATGTGTAAATTCTTATCATCTCCAGGTAGAGCGACTAGAAGAAGAGGTTGCTGAGCTTCGACAAGCACTTTCTGATAAACAAGAACAGGAAACTGCAATGCTTCAGGTTTCATTTTTACTCATAATTTTATACTTTCTTTAGGCAAAATAGGTTGTGTCACTGACAATGTAAGAATTTATTTCTGATAGGTCTTGATGCGGGTAGAGCAAGAACAAAAGGTTACAGAGGATGCTCGCAGATTTGCTGAGCAAGATGCAACTGCACAGAGATATGCTTCCCAAGTGCTTCAGGTTACCTTTCTCTTTGAAATTTTATTATTGCCATTCTATTCCATCAGTATCTACCTCAAACGCAAGCATATCAATTCAACACTTGTCTTGATAAGGTGCGGTGCTTTCAGGTTATAGAAATCAGTTTTGATCTGTAGTTGGGACAATTACTTCGGTTTTGTTGTTCATTTTGTACATTTAACATACTATTTTTTCATTATGGTATTCGTTAGGAGTGTCTGAGTTGTTAGATGATGCGACTCATATCTCAAAGCCATTCTTTCCTTTGAGTGTTGTTGTATTGTAGTGATGTGGCATCAATTTCACAATTATTCTGCCATAGGTTGTACCGGAATCCCTACATTAAACATCAAGGGTAAAATTTTATGCCACATTAATGTTGATGACCCTTCTGTAATAATAATTTGAATGCTGAATAAAAATAGCTTCCTCTAGCATCACACGAGTTGCATTGTTCCATACTTCTTTTGAATGCACTAGTAGTTAGAAATCTATATGCTGAACCACGTTATGTCATGTCCCTGTTAATGCTTTATGCTTCCTTGTACTGCTAAATTATATTTCAATCATCACAATGTTGAATTTTTGAACTGTAACATCTCATTAGCATACATCATATATTATTGTTTTGCAGGAAAAGTATGAAGAAGCAAGTGTTGCACTTGCAGAAATGGAGAAGAGGGCAGTTATGGCTGAGTCTATGCTGGAAGCTACTTTGCAGTATCAGTCTGGCCAAACTAAACTGCAACCATCTCCACGGTATGTTAAAATATTTGACTCCTAAATGCATGTGAACCCCCAATTTTTTTTGGGTTTAGCTTTAGATTTATTCTCTCTTCGAAGTTAAAATCACTACCAACATTCAGTATCTAGTAAGCACCACAAATAGTGGTTAAACCGTCCCCTAAACCTTAACATGGTTGAGTTCCCCAAAAATAAACACCGATTTCTTCTATTTAATAAAAATGTCAAAAGTTGCTGGAGAAATATCGGAAAGGAAATGAAAAATAACTGCTCTATATTGTTTATGCTCAGAGCCCTCTATAGATGACCTTGACTTTTTGCCGTCTTGCTTTATAGATCTTCACAGCCAGAATCTCCCGGATCTAGAAACAATCAAGAGCCTACGACGGATACCCCTACCAGGAGGATAAGTTTGCTTTCTCGACCATTTGGACTTGGATGGGGTGATCGAAACAAGGTTTGTTTCAACAGCAAGATTCAATGATTTATTATTATAATTGCTAATGTTCTTTATTGTGGCTAAAAACCTTGTATGTGTTGACTTTGAATAGGGGAAACCTACTAATGTGGAAGAACCAGCTGTAGTAGAAAGTCCTGTAAGTCAACACGAGGGAAATGGCGTTAAAGTACAAGATGAGTTGGAAACAAGATAGTATCAATATTTCACTTTGCCTGCCCTTCCCCAGACGGTTTGAGGAGCAAGAAATCAGTTCCCTGTCTGTAATTTTGTTATAGGCGAACATATATTTTCCTATATTTCATTAATTGTTTGTTCTTTATTATGTCATAGGATAATAGTATTGGATTCATCAACAACAAAAAAAAGAATAATAGTATTGGAAAGAAAGTGTACGAATTGTGATGCATCTCATCTTTATACAGATCATAATACTATGTGTTTTGCACAGATTATTATATATAAAAGTGAGAAGGAAAAAGAAAATGAGATTCCTAAATATAATGGAAAAGTAAATTTAGTGGATAATTTTTTTTAAGGGAAATGACAATGTAAAGTAAAACAAAACAAATTAGTGAATGATAAAAGATAGTTTAATACGACAAAATAAATGGTATATAAAGTTTCTGTCCCATTGTCCATAAAATTTAATGCGTTAAAGAAATGTATAATTGGATGGAATATATATATATATATTAAAAAAAAAACTTGTTATACAATTATCTAAATAGGTTATTATTTTCATAATATTCATATTTGGGGGGCAAATTTCCTTATATTCGTAGTAGCTGAAATATAGTATTTAGAACATCCACAATGGTGGGTGCTTTACCTATTTAGCACTGGAATTAATAAGCTTCCTCATTGTGGAGAGAAAATATTTGGTGCTTATAGAGAAGGGTGGCTATATAAGCACCCTCTCTCTCTCTTTAATTTTCGTAGGTCATATGTAATAAATTGTACAAAAATTAATAAACTTTGTTGAAATACAATGACAATGAGTTATTAATAGGATCCATTTTATGAGATGCTGGGTTGGAGAGATTAGTGCTTATTAAGTAATAGCATTGAAAATTTTGTAAAAAAAAAAAAAAAAAAGTAATATCATTGAAAATTAAAAAAATAGATGATGTGTACATGGATGGCCCACTTAAGCACCCAAAATGGAGTGGTCTATTGTTGATGGTCTTATGTGCAACATTAATTAAATGTTTATTATTATTTTTAAAACTATTATTGAGTTAACAAATTATTAATGACATTTACACTCAATTAGTCCACCTAAACATTGCCACATCACCAAAATTGACTTTAAAATAGGGTGGAGGGACTCGAGAAAAATTAAAATTGGGATAGAAGGACCAAAACTTCATTTTTGTCTTAAAAAATAGAGGGACCAAAAGGCATTTAAGCATAAGTAAAAAAAAAAAAAATGACATGATGCTAAGAGCAACTCCAACGGGTCTGTTAGCTTGGAGTTCCTAGATGTGTGGAATTTTGTTTGTTTAACTTTAACTGTTGGGATCCGCCACATTGTAGTTCTCGTTACTTTCTGAAATAACCAAATTTTGACATGACATGTTACCATTTTATATTAGAGTTGTGTTATTTGAACAATTCATATAGGTGACAACTTTTGTGACAACCAAAATTTTACAAAGGAAATGAGGTACCGGCACAAAAACCAAAGCAATAGAGAGAGAAAGTAAAAAAATAATGTCAGTATAAAAGAGAAAGTTGTCACTAAAGTTGTAAAAAATGGTTGTTCAAATATATTTCTCTTTATATTAAAGTTAAAATAAAAGTAATAACATAGTGATTTCTTATAACGCAGCTAAAAATGAAAGTTAATAAATAGAGTAATAGACCTTCCATGTTGTATTTAGAATACTGATTTAGCTAGCAATAATACAACTACTGTGCATTTGTGCGAGCATGTACGAAAATAATTTCATTGTCTCCTCGGCTAATTCTGACCTTACCATCATTGAATCTGCAAAGGAAGAAATAGAAAGACCTTAAACCAGCATGCAAAATCTTACTATTTTGATCATTGTTTCAAGGATTAAGAGAGAACATTATTTCTTAGAAGATGTTGTTATCTTACAGAATCTCCAAGATGAACTTCTTGCCAAATTCCAGGGGATATCCAAATGGGCCACCAATTATGGCTGCATCATCCATTGTAACCTCGTACACTTTCGGGCTACTTTTTCTGTCAAGTAACAAGATGTAAAAAATATTCAGTTCATCTCTGTTAATGTCTAAAACTAAAATCGCTGACCCCTTGCTGAAAGGCGTCAATAACCATAAAGCATTCATATAATATATGAAGTTTTTCCTAACATACTAACCCAGGTTCTAGTTATTACTTCCAGATTCCTATCTTCATTTTCTACATTCCTTCATATTTATTGTGTTTGTAAGGACCCTCCCCTGAACATTAGCGAACTTTAAACAATGGAAACTTACACAAAAATTCCAGACATGGAGAACTTCAGCCCAAGCAAGATATTAACCACGTACTTTATTCGTCCATTCTTCTCGACAATCTGTAACACTCATTGTAATACACAAATTGTAAACGTGAGGCAGAACTTGTGGCAATTAAATTACATGCACAAGATGAACTTGATACCTGCTTTCCCATCAGACCATTGGCAGCATTCTCTAACCAACTATCCGTCACAGTCTGTAGAGAATAAGTTGTTTACATACCAAAAATAAAACCTAGTAAGATAATTGTTTACATTTAAATCATCTTCAAACAGTACTCCTTAAAAAAATTAATTTCAAATGAGAAAAACAAAATTATCAGTTGGAACTCTTCGTTTGTATTTCAAAATCTACCTGTGAATTCCATATCATCTGCCATTCGCCCTCTTCTAGTTCTGGATCTTCTTCCCCAGAATTCTTATTTAAGGAAATGAGTTTATCTATTGCCTGTTGGAATTAAGGATGTGAAAAATAGTGACATTGGAAATATTCCAGTTATGTTTATTGAAAAAAAAGAGCACCCTTACCTCTCGAACACCCACCCCCGATGAAATTGCTGTTAATAACTTTTGTCTGGGTTCAGTTTGCTTCTGCAGCACAAATGTGGTTCCCTGCACTATATATATGTTGCTGTTAAGTCTTGGAAACATTGTTTTTATAAAAATGCTTTGATTTGATGTGCTAGACGAACTAGCATTTTAATTGAGGGGAGGAACAAAAGACTATATATTAAGATGATGTTTATATTGGAAATGCCTAATCACCTTATTCCCTCTTGAGATGCGAAGGTTTCCTGAATGCGATAAGTATGTGGTGTCTAACCAACCCTTTGCTTCATCTCCGAGAAGCTTAAATGGAACTGGATATGGAACTTTAAATGGAAGAAATTTGAAAGAAAAGGCAGCTCTGTCAAACCTAAAAAGGATTCTTTTTCCATCTCCAATGGATGCTGCTGCCTATTTAAATTGAAGGACATGAGTATAAGAACAAGAACGAGAGCATCAAGGAAGTCTTTGTCCCACAAGATAGGGTCGGACATATAGATCAAACAACATCAATTGACTCTACCGAAAAACCAATCAATAGATCAGAGAATAAAATAGTAAAATATATGAACAGCTATATGATATAAGGGTTTTTTGAATGACAAGCACAAACACAAACGGGAATTCAACTATCCTGATATACACGAAGAAAGCCAGAATGCTATCCATATTATATTAACTCTTGATTCTTTAGAAGCACATAGCAATTAAATGAGCTGTAATTTTTAACAATACTTTTAACAAATTTTTGAAGAGATAGCCAACCTTTGAATTTATGTGGCATGATTTATTTCACAATATTGACTAAGCCTCTTAAACTAAAAAGTTTACTAGTTTCAGTCTGTCTCGCGCAGTATTAAAAAAAAAAAAAATGAAGTAGAATTTAACACAGAAGTGTGTATTAAATTTATGATAGCTCCAATTGAAGTTACTTAGTATTACCTCAACCTTGAGCTCACCGATGGCATCAGAAAATGACACAATATTGGTTACGCGTGGATCATTTGTTTGAAGATAAACCTCTTGAAATACACTAAAAAAATCAACCCCAACAAACGTTCTCTGAAAGAGCAATATAGAATACCATATTGAGTCATTAAGCATGTGTTGAACTATTGAACAGGTGAGTGATCCTTGTTGTGTTAGATAGGTATTATCAAGTTGGAAGTATATTTCTAAATTTATAGATGAGAAACATAGTATATGCAGCTTTCCATTAGAGATTTACTTTTCAGTGACATAATAATAACAACCTGAATGGGTGATGCTGTTCCAGGTCTTGTGGTGAAAATGAGCTGCCATCGACCCTCAATCAAACTTGAATTTGTCTGCAGAACAGAAGAGAATAGAGATTGACCATGTCATGAAAAAGGATAATAAAAAGTTAAACATAGAGAGCGAAATTGAAGACGAAGACGAACCGGATCAGACACACCCCCTATATGTTCTAGGACTTGAATAGCACGCTCAATAGCCTGAAAAGGAGATGGTAAAATTCAGGAAGGAACATATATATTGATATAAAATTATGAAAGTAAGAAAGAGAGAGAGAGAGAGAGACATTGAGTTGTTGTGGAGAAGAAGAACGTCCACGTCCTTGGATGCCAACAAGAGCTTGGATGAGTGAGTTTTCAGATTCTTCGGTAACTATTGAAATTTGCTCAACTTTAGAACACCCAGCAGACACAAAGCGAGAATTTGAGGGATTGGGAGAAATAAAAGTTGAACAACGTGAACATGACTCAAATCCTATACTGTTTACATTCACAACTCTGAGAGTGAGAGCCATTGTTACAGACAGACAGAGAGAGAGAGAGAGAGAGAGAGAGAGAGAGAGAGTTCTCTGTTTTTCTGTTATGTTATGTGTGGCTGGCGCCAAGATTATGTCTGTCCCACTCTTGCCAATCATTCATCACACAATATCCACATGGATTTTATTTTTTTAGTTGTTTATTGAGATTAATTTTGATTCTCCCTTTAAATTACTCATTATATAATATCATAATGTAGAGGTAATAGTCAATTTTTCCCCTGAAATTGTAAGTTTCGTCAATTATCCCTTTAAAATTAACAAAACTTCAATTACCCCCTGAAATTGCATAACGTTAATCAATTTACCTCTCCGTCAAATTTTTCTGTTAACTATTTACGGTTATGATCAAATACCCCCTGAAATTTTGCACTTATGTAGAAAATGCCCAATAAACTTAAAAATTTAGATTTTTTTTCTTACTAAAAATCATACATTTAGTTCTTCAAGTAATATATTGTACCTATTGTCATAAAAATTCTATTCACAAAAAAATGAATGAATATATGCCAAAGAAATCATGAGCAAGATAATTTTTTTACAAAAAAGATAAAACTAAAAACCAAATATTAAAAAGATATCAAACTGATTGAAATAAATCAAGACAAGAATGTCATAGTAGCAAAAAATTGATATCTATCACATAACTTTGTAGTACAGTGTGATTTACCGGCTTCATGCAGAAGGTCTATGACATAATCTATTTAACATGCTGCAGCTAATAGATATGACATTTCCTGCATTATAAAAATTATATCATTAATTAAGTTGCAAATTCACAAACCTAAGCCTTGTTTCTTCTTCCTTATGCAGATATTAACCTATGAATTTTCTTTATGGACACACAATTTTCAAAGACTTGCGTACTTTATGACTGCATACTCTAACATAATTATCAACTTGCGTAAGAAAAAGTATTCTATATATGTATATATTTCAAACACATGAGAGTAACATACCTTCCATAAAGATTTATATGACCAATAGCTACATAAACATACATTCCATAAAGATTTATATGATCAATAATTGTTAATTGTTTGCCTTTAATATCTTTTGAATCTAGGATAAAAAAATATATAAATTTTTAAGTTTAGGAGGCATTTTGCACATAAGTGCAAAATTTCAGGGGGGATATTTGATCATAACCGTAAATAGTTAACAGAAAAATTTGACGGAGGGGGTAAATTCATTAACGTTATACAATTTCAAAGGAATAATTGAAGTTTTGTTAATTTCAAGGGGTAATTGACGAAACCTACGATTAGGAAATTGACTATTTACTCCATAATGTATCATTTGTTTCACTTTCAAAATAGACACTCAAATAATTGTAATGATTTTGATAATTGGTCGTGCATATCAATTAAATCCTTCTTTATTTAGCCTTGTTGTTATGCACCGTTTATCCGCAAAAGACACCGTTTATCCACAACAGAAATAAAAATAATGGCATTTATTAGCACTTTCCATAAAACAAAACAAAAAAACTTGTTACAAGTACAAATCATTCATTGTCGTTTAACCATGACTAATTTCATTCAGTTGGGCAAAAAAGATGGATTATCCTAGCCGGATTTTTTCTAAGGAGAAGTTGTTTTACAAATATATACTGTAACCGTTTTTCGTAAAGAATGCTTAATGAACACGCTGCCAACCAGTATTTCATCTATTGTCTTTTTCTTTTTAAAATGCACCACCCTGAAGTAGGAGTTTCCTATGCACAAGCCATTTGTAAATCAAACTGTGGCACATTCTCACACAATGCTCAAAAGAAACATGATTGAAAACACGAAATGTAAAGCATGGCATTCAAATTAACTGACCCTTGCAAGTTGCAAGGATCTCATGACATAATTTCGTTCAGTTACATTATGACTTGAAAAAATGAAAGCCTAGAAGCTAGATAGAGATCCCCTCTAACTGAAGTTTGAATTGAAGCAGCAACAGTTATGCGTTCCCCAATCAGTTCGTAAGTTCAAAGATATTGCCATGTCTTTCCGATACCATATAATCACAAGATTTTATCATGAAATCTATTGTGGAATATGTAACCAGATATTTAACAATGGTGCATTTTCCACCCTTGACCTTTTAGCTCAAATAGTATCTGCAAACATAGTAAACAACGGTATATATAAGCCAGGATAGATAAAACAAAAGTGTAACAGGCTTGAGACAATTATCAACCGGATGACCAAGCGTTGCATGCAAAAAAGATCAAAGATCCTTCTATTCAACCTATTCAAAAGAGAAAAACAATTACCATCATAATCACATCCTCTGAAGTAGTTTCCATGTACATCATTCGGCTCATCCTCCAGAAATACTGCTTTGAATCAAACTGGAGTTCAAGCTCCCAAACTACAAGAGCAATAACCAGGTTTCACATCAAATTCAGTATGACAGCTCCCTATATGTGTATCATGGTCATGCCAAGACTTCCATTCACTTGCACTTGCAAGGAAAATGTCACTACCACTTAACAATTCATGCTAAAAGTGACTTGGATTAATTTGTAAGTCTGAATTAATCTAACAAATACTACATTTAATCTATGGGAGCTTTCTCACTAGAAAGGACATTTATTCAGCAGTCTGTCAAATTCACCACGGGTTAAAAAATACTTCTGCCATCATCACATGGAATTAGCAAAACCTTTGTACAATCCAATAACCCAATCAAATTGACATAAAACAGGTATCTCGTATTTAAATGGTAATTCATGAATATCTAAGATTATTTTCTAAGAATAAGAAAAATTCATCAAGAGAAGGGAGTATAGTGAACAACAAAAGGGAGTATCGTGAACAACAAATAATATAACGAAAATTAATTTCATGCATTAACTAAAAGTAGAAAAAGTACACAGTAATCATTAGTTCTCCTTACAAATTCACAGGTTCTTTACATGCCACCGCATAGAATATTTTGACATACACTTTAATCCCTTGTACACAAAGGAACCTGCAAACTTAGGTACCTCTCCTACTATTTTCTACAGAGACTTAGCCAACCAAACCCATACCCCACCCCCTGAAGGAAGAAAAAGAAAAGAAAGACGAAGAAAGGAAACTCAGCTACAGTCGCATCTCTCAAACCAAGAGATGTGACGGTGAAGACAACCCTTCTCTTATCTTTCATTTAACCAAACCATACAATTAAAAAAAAAAACAATAAAAGTAAACTACTAATCTACGGGTCTGCAAATACCAACAATGTATTCATTTAAAAGCAGTAGAATTCGCTCACTAGCCTTTCCCCCAAAAGCCTACTTGAGGAACGGCTTCAGCTACTGAGCAACAGATAAATCATCATCTCTGGCAGTCTCTGAACTTTTCCCAACTATCTGATTCTTGCACTCATCCGTCTCACTCACTAAGCCATCTATACTTTCATTTGCTTCTTCATGGGTTTTCAATTCGTCATTTCTATCAATCATTTCATTCTCGCCACTCTCTTTTCGATTCACAAGTTCGTTTTCCTTGGCAAAACCTTCATCTGTCAAACATTGTTGTGTAGCTAATTCGTTCTTCTGCTTATCCTTCTCTTCCTTCACATCATCAAACATAAAGCCACCTCCCAATTCATTGCTTTTAATCCCATCCTGATTTGAAACCACCTCACTTGGAACAGACTCTTCCATAAAAACATCATCTACACCTTCAGCTTCTGATACTCCATCATTGTCTAACTTAACAGCAACATTGGCCTCAATGTTTTCATTTCTCCCACTTTCCAGCATTGAATCAACCATGTCAACATTGTTCTCAATTCCCATGACAGGAACATCAGACCCCCCTTCACTTTCATTATCAGACCCATTCTCCACCACTTCCTCATTAACATCTTCAACCACAGCCTGGTTTTGCCTCTCAAGAAACAGCATCCTCCTTCGGAGATCGCCTAACTCCCTCTCCATTAAAAAAAGCCGCTCCCTCAATGTCAAATTCTCTTCCTCCAATTGTGCTATATGAGAATCTTGATCATCTACCCTATTCTCTAAGACATTATTATAGTCGCCACCTCCATAATTAGGGTATATCATCTCAAACCTGCTCAAATCTTGGTCCAACCTCCTTTCCACCTCCACATGTTCCTCGACATCACTCTCACTCGACCCACTACCACCATCCTCCTCATCTTCATCATCATGAACATCTCTCAGCCTAATCAAACCCTTCATGGACCCGTATCCATCCACACCCCACTCTTCCTTCGCCATGTCTCCCAAAATCTCCCTCGAAGGAGACAAAATAGGTGTAGGCAACACGGCCGGAGTCACAGGACAAGGTGATACAAGCGATGCAATACCACCAGATTTCTTAGCACGAATAATAAAGGAAGTGGTATTCCTAGGAGCATAAGGAGCAAATCTAGCATTAAACTTCTTCTTAGGGTAAAACTTACGCGCTTTCAAACGATTCTGAGATTGTAACTCATGAAGAGTTGGTGGTTGGTAACCAACAATATTATTTGGAATACCCATGGAAATAGTCTGGTTGGGTTTATCCATTCTCCTAATATCTTTGCGCTTGTCGCTAACCTTCTTTCCCTTCCAGTTATTGTTATTATTACTTCTTCCCGGCTTCAAATTAGGAAAATTATGTTTGATATTAGGGTTCTGAAATTTCATGTTAGGATCCAAAGGAAGCTGCTGTTGAGACCAAACCTTGTTATTATATCCACCACCGCCACGATTCTGGGTCATCATCGGAGGAGGAGGAGGAGGAAGCTGTTGTTGATTCTGACTCATCATCTTCATCTGTGGTTGGTGAGAGAGTAACTGAGGTTGTTGTTGTTGTTGCTGAGATTGGTTGTTGATTACCTGAGGCGGAGGATTCATCATCTGAGGATTCATCATCTGAGACTGGTTCATCTTGTTCAAATTCATCATCATCTGAGATTGATCGTTCATCGTTACCACAAAACCCTACGTACAACAAAATTAACAACGATATCTTCAAATTTGGTTAAACAAAAATTAATTGCCGATCAGAAAATCTTGATCGGCAGCGAGCGAGGAAACCCTAAATTAAGAAATTAAAGAGAGTAGTTGTAAGGAAGGGTGAAATCGTGTATTGTATTGAGATTTCACAAAGGTATGAGGTTTTGATTTGATTATTTAGTATTATCGATTGATTCAAAGAAAGAAAAGTGTGGTTATCGTTCGTTCGTTCGTTGGTTGAAAATGGATCTTATTTCTTCTTTTTGATTTGATTTTGATAATTGATATGGTCACGCCAACCGAACAGAGTTATATACTCTCATGGGAATATATTGGGCGGCTAGATTTCCATGCAACAAACGAACGGTTTCGATTTTAGATGCGCGCATGTACACACGTCACTCGCTCCTTAAAACTCGATTTTATTTTTTTTTTTTATATTTTTACTTTTTTTTTTTATAATCAAAATTAATCAAATATCTTTATCATTATTTATTAATTTTGTTACGTGCAGCAACTTAACCTAATTTTTTTCCGCTGATCCTTATCTTTATTTATCTACGTTTGCAGTAGCTTAACCTAATTTTTTCCCACTTATTTGCTTTATTAAGTTTGTAATTATTTAACCTAACAAATTTCATCTAAAAAAATGAATTGCACCAATTTCATTCATATCCTCTTGCCTTTTTTTATGGAAATATTTTCTACACCAATTTTTTTTTTGGTACAATTTTCTACACCAATTTTATTATATACACTTTTTTTTTTTGCAATTGAAATATTTTTCTCATAGTTTTAAAACTCGGTGAGGTGAGGTTACTGGGTCACTGAGTCATTGGTCGAACCGCATGACTGAACCGGATTAAACCGATTGACTCGGTATTCAACTCAGCGTTTATAAATAATATTGTTTATTATTAAACTAGACTAAACCTTTTGTCAAAAAAAAAAAAAACTAGACTAAACCTGATGAATCAATGTCTATTATTTTTAAAAACCTAAAAATGTCACAAATATTTATTTACATTTTAATAAAACAAAACACATAAAAGTCACCTTGCATATATTTTTTTAAGCAAAAATCCACCTTGCATATAGTAGTATGTTTTGATTAAATGCACATTTTATTTTATTTTTTTCCAAATGAGATTCACATTATTTTAGAATTAATCCTATCCCAAAAAAAAAATATAGTTTAGAGTTAAAAAAATTAAAATAGCAGTAATTACTAATTGTACACGGCAGAGACTTCTATTGCTTCTTGAATTTTCAAAGAATAGTCAATATGTTTGGTTACAATTCCAAGAAATACACACCATTGTAAACAATAATCTCTCCAACTAGTTTACATTAAAAAAAAATCATCAAACACTTTCCCCATCTCTTTCTATCCTTTCCGCATGTGACCTTTCCCTTTCATATTCTACTTTTTTTTCTTCTTCTACATCAATATGTATTGTTATCATGTCAAAGATGCAATTAAAATAGTGAAAGCATAAACCACTTAAGATGAAGATGTTTTCGTGTATCAAAACGTTTCTCCGTCCATCGTTTTCTTCTATTCTTCCGCTTCTTTTTCCCTTCCATCACTGACCCGGTCCGGTTCAAAAAAACCGGCGAGTCACCGGTTTTGGTCGGGTCATTCCGGTTCACGCCGGTTTAAAAGCATGGCCGATCCGTTAGCTAGCTCGAACCGCTTACCCCTCCGGTTCTTGGTCCAACCGGTTCGACCGGCCGGTCCGAGTCGGTTTTTAAAACTATGATTTTTCAACACCAATCTTAACGTTTAGGGCTTCAAATATTTTTTTTTTTTACACTTTTTTTTTTAAACCAATTGCATGCCTATCCTTATCCTTATTTCTTAATTTTAGTAGGTCTGTTAACACTTAAACCTAATTTTTCCCTCCTCTTTTCCGATAATACTATTCCCAAAACCCTAACAATTTTACCCTATTTTCCCTCCTCTAATCCGCTAATATTTTTCCCTCCTCTTTTCCGCTTATTTCTAAATTTTAGTAGGTCTGTCAACACTTAAACCTAATTTTTCCCTCCTCTTTTCCGCTAATACTATTCCCAAAACCCTAACAATTTTTCCCTATTTTCCCTCCTCTAATCCGCTAATATTTTTCCCTCCTCTTTTCCGCTAATACTTATCCCAAAACCCTAACAATTTTTCCCTATTTTCCCTCCTCTAATCCGCTAATACTAATCCCAAAACCGAATAAATCAGATATGCAACAAATCAGATACGCAAAAAATCTCTCTCACGTTTCCTCTACTTCTTCTTCCTCTTCTCTCAATCTCAATCCGGTTTTCCCTTCACAAACTCACTCTCTCCCCTCCCTCTCTCGTGTGACTGCTTCATCCTCTCCAGCCAAGCCACGCCACGCCACGCCAACTTTCATTCCTCTCCCTCTTTGGTATGTATATTTTCCTCTCTTTCTCATATGTTTCTTTGATCGATGTAAATATCTCAATTCCTCTACTTCCTTTCATTGATTCACAATATCTCGAATTTAATTTTTCTGGTTTTTGTTTTTAGGGTTTTTAAGGGGATAATCTTGATCCTTTGAGTTTGATTTTACATACCCACTGATCTTATTTGTAAATTTTGGGGGTAAAGGTCTTGATTTTGTGTCAATGTTATTTATAATCTAAAATTTGTGCACAGGCAAGTCTCATCCTTATTTCTTAATTTTAGTAGGTTTGTCAACACTTAAACCTAATTTTTCCCTCCTCTTTTCCGCTAATACTATTCCCAAAACCCTAACAATTTTTCCCTATTTTCCCTCCTCTAATCCGCTGATATTTTTCCCTCCTCTAATCCGCTGATATTTATCCCAAAACCCTAACAATTTTTCCCTATTTTCCCTCCTCTAATCCGCTAATACTAATCCCAAAATCGAATAAATCAGATATGCAACAAATCAGATACTCAAAAAATCTCTCTCACGTTTCCTCTACTTCTTCTTCCTCTTCTCTCAATCTCAATCCGGTTTTCCCTTCACAAACTCGCTCTCTCCCCTCCCTCTCTCGTGTGACTGCTTCATCCTCTCCAGCCAAGCCAAGCCACGCCACGCCAGGCCAACTTTCATTCCCCTCTCTCTTTGGTATGTATATTTTCCTCTCTTTCTCATATGTTTCTTTGATCGATCTAAATATCTCAATTCCTCTACTTCCTTTCATTGATTCATAATATCTCGAATTTAATTTTTCTGGTTTTTGTTTTTAGGGTTTTTAAGGGGATAACCTTGATCCTTTGAGTTTGATTTTATATACCCACTGATCTTATTTGTAAATTTTGGGGTAAAGGTCTTGATTTTGTGTCAATGTTATTTATAATCTAAAATTTGTGCACAGGCAAGTCTCATTCTTATATTAAATTAAGACATGTAATAAGTCATTTTATGCCTGAAATTTAAAACTTGGAGTTGTTTCTTCTCCAATTTCTACAATGAGGAAATTCCTTTGCAGGGTCCTTATTTCTTAATTTTAGTAGGTTTGTCAACACTTAAACCTAATTTTTCCCTCCTCTTTTCCGCAAATACTGATCCCAAAACCCTAACAATTTTTCCCTATTTTCCCTCCTCTAATCCGCTGATATTTTTCCCTCCTCTAATCCGCTAATATTTTTCCCTCCTCTTTTCCGCTAATACTTATCCCAAAACCCTAATAATTTTTTCCTATTTTCCCTCCTCTAATCCGCTAATACTAATCCCAAAACCGAATAAATCAGATATGCAACAAATCAAATACGTAAAAAATCTCTCTCACGTTTCCTCTACTTCTTCTTCCTCTTCTCTCAATCTCAATCCGGTTTTCCCTTCACAAACTCGCTCTCTCCCCTCCCTCTCTCGTGTGACTGCTTCATCCTCTCCAGCCAAGCCACGCCACGCCAACTTTCATTCCTCCCTCTCTTTGGTATGTATATTTTCCTCTCTTTCTCATATGTTTCTTTGATCGATCTAAATATCTCAATTCCTCTACTTCCTTTCATTGATTCACAATATCTCAAATTTAATTTTTTTGGTTTTTGTTTTTTAAGGTTTTTAAGGGGATAATCTTGATCCTTTGAGTTTGATTTTATATACCCACTGATCTTATTTGTAAATTTTGGGGTTAAAGGTCTTGATTTTGTGTCAATGTTATTTATAATCTAAAATTTGTGCACAGGCAAGTCTCATTCTTATATTAAATTAAGACATGTAATAAGTCATTATATGCCTGAAATTTAAAACTTGGAGTTGCTTCTTCTCCAATTTCTACAATGAGCAAATTCCTTTAGAGACGTTATCTGAAGGTTTTTTTGTCGTTATAATTATGGACTGGCTGGGTAAGTATTAATTTTCCTGTTTTTTTTTCTGGCTGCATTGATACATTGAGTTGGACTTTAGTTAGGACGGTTGAGAATGGTTGTTTTATGATTCTTAGTACGATGTATTTTTTGATGAATAATGATCAAAGTCTCAAGCTATTCTTACATATCTTAACCTATTTTTACTTTTAGTATTTTAATTTTTTTATCAAATTGAAGTTTTGTGATTGTAGGAAGATGAAATTTTACTACTTTAGATTTTAAAGTTTTTCTGCATATAAGTTATTCATTTTGTTTTATTTCTCAAAATCGTTTGAGGTTCCTTAATTGTTTCCATTTTTCCCTGCTCAGTTTGCTTCTATGATCATAGAGGTTGAAGCCTAAAACAGAGAAAGTAGTGTTCATAGCACAAATGGATTCTTCCATAATTAAAAAACAGTTGTGGCAACAATGTAAGATCATTGTTAATATTCTACTTTTTATACTTTTTCCTCCTTTGTTGTTTAAAATAACGTGCACTATCTTTTTTAGGTTTCGTTCAAAATCAAGGTAAGGTGATTGTTGTTCATATGATTATTGTGGGTTTCGTTGAATGATTATGCAGTTTATGAATTTTTCAAATTGAGGGTTAATAAGAGTAATAACATTTGTTTAATTTGATTTTAAGGATTTTCAAATTGGAGGTGCTGAAGAGAAGGAGTACGAGCGATTGTTGACCGAATTTCTTAAAGGATGAATCAAAGGGGGCGAAGATGGTGGCAGAAGGTGATTATTTTCTCCTCTTCAATCAAGGAAAGCAGGATTTCTATTTGCTCCTCTTCAAAATTGTTCCTTTTCCTAATCGTTTATGTATCTTCCCTGCCAATTCCTTTGATGTTCAAAGTGGCTTGCAATATCTTTTTAGGCCTCTATTAAAACTAAGGTAATTGTTGTTCATACGATTTTGTGGGTTTCATTTTTTGAGCAATTTAGGAATTTTCAGATTGAGGATTGAATAAGAGTGAAAGTATTTGTTTGATTTGATTTTTTGTTATTTGTAATGTAACGAGTTTTTGAATTGCATTGCTATCTAATTTGCTACTTTATCTTAAATTGTTTACTGTTGAACGCGGATTAATCCGCTGGGTTTGTTTGTTGCAACTATTATTTTGTGTATGATTTTTTTGGTTCTTTGTTTATTTAACTTTTGTAGTGCAAGTATTGGTTCAATGAGTTACTTGGTGCATTTGAACAATCACATCTTGGGCAAGGAAAACTCTTTTGCTGGAGATTGTCATTCATGAATGGAGGTTGAATTTTGTTTGAGTAAAACTTAAAGAGTGTTTATTTTCTGTGTGTTTTGTTAGTTGTTATTAACCTTATGGACTTTATGTATTTGCATTTCTTTAAATGTTTTTATATTCTACTTTTATTTTGTACATCCACTGCTCTATAAAGAATTATTATCTCTCTTCCCTGCTTCAAATAAGAGTTGCATCAAAATATCTTAATGGTGCTGGATATTGTTTAGTACATTCAGCATATCTTAATGTTTTATTTTAACTTTCACTTTGCAGAAAATTGAATGGCGTCTATGGGGACCCTTCTCATAAATATAAGGCAATCTGCATACATGATTACTTCAACATTCCTTGGTAAATAACATTTTTTTAGCTGCAATTGTACTACATTTGCTGACTATGATTCAAGCCACATGTTCTGTGATCTCTTTGTTTTACCAGCAATCGTACTACTTTTGTTAACACTAATTCAGGCCACATGTTTTGTCATCTCACTGTTTTTGGTTAAATTCCAATATATTCTTCATTCTTCAAAAGTTTTATCATCTTTAGTTTTTGATTTAATGTTCTGCATGCATTAAATACAATAGTCATCATTATTTTGTAATCTTAGATGCTTACGGGCTATTCTAGATGAAAAATTTGGTTGTTTTAAAATATGTCCTTAAGACCTTAAGTAAATATGCATTTGTCATTGAGTGCTTCTTCATTTATTCACCATTGATGTTTTTAAACCGTGCTTTGGTTTAACTCTTTTCCATTTTGTTAATGCCATGAAATTCTAAGTCCATTTCATAACTTTGGCTTGCTTACATGTTTGCTTTTTCGATAATTTTTGTTTACCAGTTCTGTTTATACAATAGCGTTTCTTTTCAAATTTAATATAGAAATTTCAAAACATGGTGGCATAGTGTTGTTTGAAATTCCTGTTGTTAATGATTATATTGTACTAATTTTTCAGCCTTTTTATTTTCTCTTCTAAAAGTTATATATGTTGCAGTCCTATAGTAGTATTCTTATTCTTTTTTGACTCTTATTGTATATCATACTTCATTGATTTTCAATGTCAATTGAAATATTTTCCAATTTTGAAGTTTATTTATCTTTGATAACCTATATATTTCATCACAGTTTTAGTATTGCTTTATGCTTCTTCTATGGACTTGACATAATCGATGTTCTTGATGTGCCAAATAATTTTCAAATCATTTATGATGAGTGGCTGCTATGCTAATCAAATTATATAAAAAAAAATGTGTAAAGGATGCCTTATCTGAATTTCTTTTGGCAACAAAACATATTAAACAGAAACTCGAAAACATGTAAGGTCATTCAGAATTCAAAACTGATGACAAAATCATATTTCTCATTGCCACGTGCATGGTGCATGATATCGACTGATGATAATGTTTTGTGTGCAGATATATAAGGAAACAGGGCCAAGTAAATGTGTAGTTTATCTCAAACTATGCCTCAGTGTATTTTATTTTCAATGCTGACTTAAATTTTGAAATGTAAGACTTCATTTGCAATAGATGATGCCTTTCACTGTCTCTTAGTTGAATCTAAGTAGGCAGTTGGGAAGTATTCCATTACAGTGAGTATGTCCGAGGCTGCTGTTGTGGGAGATTTTTGTTGCTACTTCTAACACACGAGTGTAGTAATTTGTTATATAGCTCCTTTGTTTCTGAAGGCAAGTTGATTTGATCAAAAATTCTGCAGGCATAAATCTATTGGTTCAGCAAAAAAGTTGGTTAAAATTTTATCACATTCATTGTCTGTTACTCTTATACTTTGGAACTTTGCAGCTAGTGTGTTTTCATTTTAGGAGTAATAATAGTGTTATTGGCACCTTATAATGATAGGTGTGGGTTTCAATTCATTTTTGTAATTCTATTTTGGACCATTGTATATTTGTTAGTAGAGTATACCTGTGAAATATTGTTTCACTTACTACTCATTCTTTGTTATACATGCTTACAATTCTTTGTTGTACCTTTGCAAGTTTATATGTAATATATATACTTAACTACTTCTTGTTTTTGGCAACTTTTAGATTTCCTTCATCAAAACTAGGATGCTAATATGGCCAAAAAAATTAGCATCGTGATTTTTTTTTATCTAAGAAACTAAGTCGGTAGTTTTTCCATTTTGAACTTAACCAGCTATAATATTATAAGGCTCATTCTTTTAGACATTCAAATTAGTTAACGAGTGGACAACATTGAGAACAATGTGATTATCTATGTTTTACAAGAATGATAGATTGAAGAGATTTTGATATCAATATTATATCTCAACTATATTCTTTTTTATTTTTAATGGACTTGTGCGATAGCACGGGTCAAACGTCTAGTTTTAAGTTATGTTCACAAGGGCTCCTATAACTTTTGATAAGGAAACAAAAAATATTACTTGGTTTTTTTTTTTTGTGGTGGCGTGGTTTGAATCCCCGACCTTGCATATATTATATATTGTCCTTACCAATTGAGCTAAACTCACGAGGACATATTATTAGGTTTTTATTGAATTAAGTAGTATTTTAACTTTTAAAAAGTTAAATTCATCATCCATTTAGAGTTGGTCTAGTGGTTGGCTTGAGATCTTAGAGTTTGCTCCCTGGACAACTTCAGCTGGGATTGTCTCATCGGATTAGTCGGTTCTCAGATCGGATACCGAGTTTCAAAAGGAAAAAAAGTTAAATTCATCACTTTTCATTATTATTCAATATAATATTTTTGTTTTTATCCTATTGATTAATGTTACAAGACACTCTTCAACGTTTATCATACTTTAAATAGTCCATGTAATTTGGATAATATTCGAGAATAGGTTATATAACAAAAGGCAACGATTTTATATTTGGGTTCTTCGTATTCTACCTTCACGCAATTAAAAAAATATGTCTATAACTTTTCTAATCTTGTGTTTTTCTCACGCGTCTTTTTTTTTCTTTCCCTGATACACTTTCCTTGGGTTACATAATATGAATATCTTTATAAGGATATTCAGATTATATAATTCTGAAAACTTGTTTTTGTCTAGATTGTTAGTCTAAATTTAAAAACAGTTATGACATATTTCATTAAGATTACTTAATTGAAATTGACAAAAAAGATAGAGGTAAAGAGATATGATACAATTTTTCAATAATTTAACATGTTTTATTAATTGATCAATACTTTCATATTATATTTACATTAACATATTGTTTGGTATGATAAATTATTATACACCTAAAGATAAATATTTGGTAGAAGAAGATGGAAGGGGAATGAGAAAAGGGTGAGACATGTTTCCTCTCGCATCCTAAGAATGGAGATGAGGGGTAACCAAGCAAGACTAATCAAGTGATCATAAAATAAAAAGTGTTGCTAACACGAGTCTAATATACTAAGTAAGAATTCTAAAATGATAAATTATTTTTAAAAAAATTAAATATTTTAATTTCCAATGCATTATTATTACACAAGTTTTTATAAAAACACAAATATGTTCCGACGACACTCATTGCCATTTCCTTAACAAAAAAGGACTAAGCAAATGAGACAATAATATTTTTCTCATTTCAATGTTCTCATTCCAGCATCCAAACACGTTGAACACTGTTCATGCAAATAATGTCTCATCTACTTCTTAATGTTTTTCATTCCAACAACCAAACATGTCAAACACACTATAATCCTATCCAAATATCACCTCTCATGTCTTTTACATTGAAAGTTAAAAAGTTATTGTAATATTTAATAATTATATTAAATACCACATGAGTATAAAAAAAATAGTTTTTTAAATTGTAATAACTAGCTATACTAAATGAAACATTAATTAATAAAAATTGCAGACCAACTCCTCCTTCCTTTCTCTACCACGCACGTTTTTTTTTTCTTCATACGTACGGTTTCTTTCTTTTATTGCATCTTCTTCATCCTATCTTTTCACCTATCACAAACTCTTTCTCAAACACATATTATCTACTCTTCAAAATAAAAATCAACAATTATTTGGTCAATCCCCCAACCATGAACAAATATACTATCCTTCTCAAAAACTCACACTCGTCGTGGATCTAGCCACCTTCTTTTCCTGAGTTATCATTACAACAACAACAACAAAATCAAAGACATAATAATACAAAATTAGATCATCTTTTGTTCAATTTTTTTTGTTTCTCTCATACATGGTTTTGTTTATTTGTTTTATAAAAAAATTGACATAAAATTCCAGTGTTGAAAATGAAGCCAAGAGAATCTACAAAGGAGTTAAAGCCGAGAAAATCAATAAACTGAAGACACAACTTAGCTCAATACAAAATTGAGGTGTTGTGGGTTCAGATCCTTCTCAAAGAACTAAGAGTGATATTTTCTTCTTCTATCGTCTATTGTGACAACGAAAGTACTATTGCCATGACCTGCATCCCATTTCATCATGCTAGAACAAAACATACGTAAATTTACCTTTTTTTTTGTTAGAGAGAAGGTTCTCAGCAAGGTGTTGCATGTTTCTCACTCACATTCACGATTGTAATCAAAGAGCTGATATCCTCACCAAGCCTCTTCCTTCCTCTTTATTTCTCCAGTTTCGATCCAAACTCAATGTCACTGCTTTGCAGGCTACAGAATGCCCTTTTAGCTTGAGGGGAGTGTAAAAGATGCTTAGTTGTTCAAAAAGAGATGTTTAGTTTAACTTAATCTCTTGTATAGTGAATCTTCTGGTGTGTCATTTGTATGCCAGTTGTCCATGACTCGCTATGAATTAGCTACTAGAAACTAGCACCGTGTGTTATATATATATATATATATATATATATATGGGACTGCTAATTTTCATCAATCTAAAAACATGAAGGCTAGCAGGTTACACCCACTTATATTTTATTAAAACACCATTTTATTTTTATTCTAATTAAATTTAAACAGAAGGACAATTTTGTAACTATTTTAAGGAAAATCCTTAAAAAAAAAACAAAAAAAAAAAACAATGACTTACTTAAGGTACAAAATATGTAACACCAAATATATATATATATATATATATATATATTAGAATGCATCACTTATAAGAAATATTACAATACTACTTCTATTTTTTCAATATCAATATTAATACAAAATATTGTTTTATTTTTTTTCTTCTCTCTATTATGTTATATTTCATTTCAACACTACTTTTAAGTGGAATCTTCGTATTTTTGAATGAAATTTTTTTAAAATGTTTAAAATATTATAAGAAGTTTTTCAATTTTTTTATTGTTTTTAACAAAATATAAATTAAATATGAATTCTTAAATACTAAAAACATAAAAAATTTAAGAGAGATGAATATAATTTTCTTTAATTCAAATGATGAATAATGTGAACATGATGAAGTTAAGAGTGTTGAATCAATGGTTAGTGAAAAAGAACAATAAATAAATAAATAGGTAAATATTGTTTTTTTGTTAAAAAAAGAAAACAGTAAAGTAAATATTGTTTTAACTTTTAAAGGAAGAAAAAAAAAAGCCGTTAGTTTAAAATTTGAATGGAGAATTGAATGGCAGAGACGTTATTAGTACAAGAATATCGGGGTATTTTGAAGGAAGAGTCCTGAAAGTTAAAGATGAAACGGACCCACTTGATGACTTGGCTTGACGAATTTAGAACTACTCTGCTTCATTCAAGCTTCCACCGTTTTCTGCACCCAACAGTTACATTACAACACTCACTCATTCTCTGTTTTCGTGCCACAAATAAAAAAAAAAAAAACATTCTCACTCACTCTCTCATTCCCATTTCTCTCTTCTCTCTCTTTCTTAGGGTTTTCACTCTTCTCTCATTTGTATGTAAGTTCTTTCTTCTTCCTCATTATTATGCCAACAGTAACCGATTATTCACTTTTTTTTGTGAAATGCATGGTTTGTTATCTTTCTGAAATCCATTGCTTCGTTGCTGTTGTTGTTAGATCGGTGATAGAAGAGAATGTCGTCCAGACCGGGTCCTCCGTCGTCGTCGGAGACTCAAGGACCGCCGTTGCAGAGGCGTATTACGCGGACTCAAACAGCTGGTAACCTTGGTGAAGCCATTTTTGATAGTGAGGTTGTACCTTCCTCTCTTGTTGAAATTGCTCCCATTCTTCGTGTTGCTAATGAGGTTGAAAAGACTCATCCTAGAGTTGCTTATCTCTGTAAGTATTTCATTCTTCCTTAAATTGCATGCATCTTTTCCTCATTCTCATTTCTCTACTTCATTATAATTTAATGCTCTATTCGCCAAACTCAGTAATCTAGCTTACATTGTACCTCATACCACTAACCGCTATAAGCTACTTGAATCAGCTCATCAAAAACCGCTTTAAGCTAGTAAAAATAAGCTAATAGTTCCTGAGAAAATGACGGTTACCAAACAGGTCTTTTTTTAATCAAATGAGCTTATAACACATTATCTATAAGCTCAAAAACATGTCTTACCAAACAGACCCTATAGTATTATTCTCCACAAGCTTGGTTTTGTATTTGAACATTTTCCCCTTTAACTGTGTGCCAAGGGCCATGTAAAACACTGTGATTATTTATCGGTGTCTGAATGATTTACTATTCTGAGGATACATGTTTTGCTATTGTAGGCCGGTTTTATGCTTTTGAGAAAGCTCATAGGTTGGACCCCACTTCAAGTGGTCGTGGTGTTCGTCAATTCAAAACTGCTCTACTTCAACGTCTGGAAAGAGTAAGTAGTGACATGTTTTCCATGTCTTTCTCTTCCAAATAATGGATTGTGATTTTGCTGCTTTGCTCCATAATGGGAAAGTATAGGTCAATAATTGTATTTTGGTTTAGGAGATTTATGCCTTTCCTTTTAACTCTTTTGATATATTTCAGTAGTTTCCATAGACAATTTTAGACTGTTGCTGATTTCATCCTGAAAGTTTAAGGAATGGTCTCTTCGGAACATCTCATTTACCAACCTTTTATCTGTTATCATATTATATAGAATGAATGTGAACGATTTCCCCTAACAAGATTTAGATGCGGTAATGCCAAAGTTATGTATATCTTTTATCATTTTGATCTACATTACATAGGAAAATGATCCAACATTGAAAGGAAGGATAAAGAAAAGTGATGCCCGTGAGATGCAGAGTTTTTATCAGCATTACTACAAAAAGTATATCCAAGCTTTACAAAATGCTGCTGATAAAGCTGACCGGTATGTTGTTTATGTAGTGTACAATGTAATATGTTATGTGCCTTTTCTGTGATGTGACTAGCAGTGAGTTTGCTTCTTACTTTCAGTGCACAGCTAACCAAGGCATATCAGACTGCTAATGTTCTTTTTGAGGTTTTGAAAGCTGTTAATATGACACAATCTATGGAAGTTGACCGTGAGGTAATTTTCCCCTGCTCCTAAGTATTGTTGACTCATTTTATGCGAACCTTTATAAATATTATATTTAAATTAGTTCACTATTTTGAATTTTCGTTTAAAAAATTTAATTTTCACTTGCCTTTGTTTTCACGAGTCATGATTGATTTTCCATTGGCATTGTAACAGATTTTGGAGACTCAAGATAAAGTTGCCGAGAAAACAGAGATCTTAGTTCCTTACAACATTCTTCCTCTCGATCCTGATAGTGCAAATCAGGCAATAATGAGATTTCCTGAGGTAGGGTCTGTAGTTTCATATATGTACATAATTCTGATCCCCATATGTTTTCGACATTTAGCGAAAGTAATTATCCACCATTCTTTTCAGATCCAAGCTGCTGTATTTGCTCTTCGTAACACAAGGGGTCTTGCCTGGCCAAAGGACTACAAGAAAAAAAAAGACGAAGACATTCTGGATTGGCTTGGGGCAATGTTTGGGTTTCAGGTAACTCACAATCTGGAACTGGTAATTTGTTTACACACTTGGGGACTTATTTGTTTCTAACAAATTCGGTTGGACTTGTTTGCCACCTCTTGCTCAAAATACAGAAGCACAATGTGGCAAATCAGAGAGAGCATTTGATCTTATTGCTTGCAAATGTACATATAAGACAATTTCCTAAGCCTGATCAACAACCAAAGGTGAGGTTTAATTGCACAGTTTATACAATGTTTTTTCCTCTGTTTTTAATTTTAAATTCTGTAAAGAACATTTTGTCCCCCCTTTTAACATTGAAGGTGATTCCTTTCTATTCTTTTAGTTGTCATGTAGCATCTAAATCTTTAAATGTGCGTGCGCGCATGTTTCTTTTGTTTTTGTTTCATAAAAGTCACTCTCGCTATAGTTATGAATTTGAATGCCTCTTAAACTTTTTATGAGTGCACTGCACTCTCTTACTGATTTTGGGGGGCGATGTTTAACACTTGATGCCTCAATTTCCTGTGTTAATATTTTTTTCTTTCTTTTCATTATCCACAAGAATATTCATATATTGATTTGTGTCAATATGCTGTGACTTGTGCATGTTATTTGCTTAGTTGGATGAGCGTGCACTGACAGAAGTGATGAAGAAGCTTTTCAAGAATTACAAGAAGTGGTGCAAGTATTTGGGTCGAAAGAGTAGCCTTTGGTGAGAATTATGTTCCTACAATATGGAAAGATATCTATACCGTTGTTTTTTTAACTAGGAGCTATTTGCTTAGCTGAATATGAGGAGTTGAGGACTAGAGAGATTTTAAACTTATTTTTCTATTTTCATTATACTTTTTATGCTGTAATATTAAATAGTCATGGATTCTTAAATTTAGTCACGACTTTCAATTTTTAATTTGATTTCTTATTTGCAGCTTGTTTTAACTCTTTTTGTCTAGCTTTCCCAAGAATTATATGTATGCGTCAGTTTCTTGTGCAGCATATGTCATCAATCTACTTTGCAGGTTGCCAACCATACAACAAGAAGTGCAGCAACGTAAATTACTATACATGGGTCTTTACCTTCTAATATGGGGTGAAGCGGCCAACCTAAGATTCATGCCAGAGTGCCTTTGCTATATCTATCACCATGTAAGCCTTGTAATTTAAACCAACCCATGATTATGGATAGGAAGTGGACTTTTAGACCAAATGGGTACCCTAAAATATTATTCTCAAGGGGAAAGTTTTAACCTGTTAAATAGGTCTTATTTAATTATAAATTAAGGTTTGGAATATTTTTTTATTTTGGATGTTGCACTAATCATGTTTTTGTCGATTTTTTATAATTAGTTTTAATAGTAGAATGCCATTTTTTATTGATCTATAAAAAATACATCAAAGGGAACACATATAATATATGGCTAATGGATGGGTTTTAGATTTATAGACATCAATGGGTATATGTATTAAAGTTGATATCTATGTTTGTATGAGCACATATATTTCATCCCTACTACAATGTTTAGTTACTATTCCGGGACTGTAGTTAACGATTATATAGACATGTAGTGGGGTGGTGGACAGTAATTTTTTTTTTTTTTTGGTTTTGCTTGATTTTTATAGTTTTTTGATACATTTCTGAAATAATTTTAAAAGTGGAGTTTCCATTGGATATGCTAGTATGCTTCCCATTATCAAAAAAAAAATTTGCTAATAACTTTTTGATACATTTGTGTGTGCAAACGCACTCCTGTGCTTGCATGTTTCATCAACGATTTTGCCTTTTGATCTACCTAAGAATATAGTTTTCAAATCTATTTTCTTAATTATTTTTCCTTTTCATTTAATCCTTGCTATCACTTCATTATCTTTGTTTCTAAATTTCTGAACCCGTAATTCCGAATATTTTGATAGGATTATCCCCTCACGTGATCTTTACCTAGAGGCACGGCAAGTTCTGTTTTTTGCTTGAGTCATTTGGCACTATAAATTGATGTAAATAAACTCCGTCATAAAACATGTCTGTTTTGGTTTTGCTATCATTTTGTTTCCTAGTGATATTGTCATAAGTTAAAGTTTAGTCTCGAGATGGATACGGCGATCCCTAAAGATCCGATGATTTGATGTTTTTGAGGACCAACTTTCTCAAAAGCTTAAGTCCTTCGTTCAGCAGAGATCAATTATCTTATGCAAGATCTGTTTGCAACTCCTGGGCAATGCACAAGCCCCATTCAATAGATTTTAGCAGCGCCCATTGAATTTCTTCTTAGTCCTTATCACTTGGTCATAGATGCTCAAGAATTGTATTGTATATCTAACATTTAAGTGTGTTTGGCCATATGGTTTTTGGCATTTGCCAACATTGTAGGTATAAAACGATTTCTTTGAAGGCAGCCTACTCATTTGTTGAACTTGAATAAATATTGACATGCTTTCCGATCTTTTTCATGGTATCTCTTGTAGATGGCTTTTGAATTGTATGGTATGCTTGCTGGCAATGTTAGTCCAATGACGGGAGAGAATATTAAACCAGCCTATGGAGGTGAAGAGGAGGCTTTCTTAAGGAAAGTTGTAACCCCCATATATAATGTGATTGCAAAGGTATTTTCTGCCTTTGATTATTTCCTTCTTTTCTTTCTACTACGTTTGTGATACACAACTAAACCATGTTTTATTCATGATATTGATTAATAGGAAGCTGAAAGGAGCAAAAGAGGGAGGTCAAAGCATTCACAATGGAGGAACTATGATGATTTAAATGAATATTTCTGGTATGAATTATCTTAGCCTTTCTTTATTGTTTTGTCCTGAATGGTTTATTAATTATACCTGCCTAGGTGTTAACTTTCAATAAAAATTGTAGGTCAGCTGATTGTTTTCGGCTTGGTTGGCCAATGCGGGCTGATGCTGATTTCTTTTGCCTTCCAGTTGAACATCTACACTTTGATAAG
Organism: Medicago truncatula; assembly: GCF_003473485.1. Classification (NCBI taxonomy): domain Eukaryota; kingdom Viridiplantae; phylum Streptophyta; class Magnoliopsida; order Fabales; family Fabaceae; genus Medicago; species Medicago truncatula. The sequence continues at coordinate 56,305,069 of NC_053042.1, forward strand.
TTGAAGGTAAGCATTGATTAGGATCTCTCATTTTCTCTGACTATTTAAGCTTTGTTTCACTCAGCATGGGCTTGTGGGAATTCCATGGATTTTATATACCCATGGATAATTTAGTTTTTCTGTATGTAGGCCCTAGAGCATGTTAGGACGATGCTTCACCTTATAGATAAGTGGGAAATATGGTTTACCTCTACCATTTGATTATTTGGTAGCTTCTATGTAGATTCTCAGATTGAAATCTACTTAATTATTGCTTTTATTTCATTGGTGCTATATCATTTGCATCGAAGAGTCGAACATATCTTAAATGTGTTGTAACTTGCTAGTCAATGGAACTTGGAATTATCATTTTGCTTTTATGGTACTTTTGGTGGGGACTAGGGAGTTAAGCTTTCTTGGAATCTTTTTTCAGGCGAAAGCCAAATTGATGTGGCTAATGTGGTGTAGTGCTTTTAAAAGAAACTGTCTTTGTGGTTTTCAAAATATTAATATTTTCTCAATTTTGGTCCGTAAATTTCAAGTTTTTATTCTATTAATGGAATAAGTTGATGGAATTTTCATAGCATTGAATAATTGGCAACTAGTTTCAAGCGGCATTACTAGTAATTATTTTTATGTTGCATTGAAACCTTATATTACAATATGTTTGGGGGAGAGTTTGAGAGGGAAATCTTCTCATTTCATATAAATTTTCTCTAATTTAACAATTTAGTAAGTGTTTAGAATGAAATATACAAAATGATAGATTATCATGAAAGTTAAGGTCCTATCTGTTCATTTTATCTCTTAGCTTTAAAATGAAAAACTTACCTTCCCATATCTTTCTCTTCAAAACTCCTTTCCAAACAAAACCCAAAGTATTCTTCAAAATGCTTTCTTATTTATTTATTTATAATTCTTGTATGTATCACTCAAGCAATTCCACAAATCTCAAGTCTTAATCTCTTCAAGAATTTTGTTAATAGAAGAGATAAAGAGATAAGTTGTTTCTGATATTTACTAGAACGAGTACAGTCCATTGAAAATTGAGTTATATATGCATTATATACTAGCTGATTATTGGTTAAAATATCCATTCTTCTATTAAAACAGTTATTTGCATTAGCTTTAGGCTTGACTGCAGGACTGAAAATGGGAAGTTTCTTCTATGCTTGATTAAGATTATGACACTGATTTAAAATGCTAAAGGGGCGCTGTTAAAATTTTCAGTATCATACCCAAGTAAACAAGTAAATTTGTATACTCCCTCCGTCCCTAATTATAAGACCCTTTTAAGAATTTTTTTTGTCCCTTTTTATAAGACCCCTTTGCTATTTCCAACTACATTAATTATTTCTTTACATACATGCCCCTATTAATTATACATCTTTTTCTTCAATCAGCACTAAATAACATGTTGAAAACATAAACCATCTCTCTCTTAAAGGATAAAATTGTAAAAACAATACTAATTACAAACATATTTAATACAAATATCCACTTTCTTAATTCCCGTTATTTTTTCAAAAGGGCCCTATAATTAGGGACGGAGGGAGTAGTTTATTGTGGAAAGCCTGAAACTTATATGCGACACTAGATTTTAAGCCTTGATAGAAGCTTGAATTTACAGGACAACAAGGCTGATAATAGGGACAGATGGGTTGGAAAGGGAAACTTTGTTGAGATAAGGTCATTTTGGCATATTTTCAGAAGTTTTGATCGCATGTGGAGTTTCTTCATTCTATCCTTACAGGTTAATAAATACTACTTTCTATGCTAGGTAGCGAAATATATATATATATATATATATATATATATATATATATATATATATATATTCTCCTTCCAATTAAGTTTTTTTTCTTTATGTCTTGCGAAACAAGATCCATTTCTGAAAGAGCCCATTTGTCATTAGGCCATGATTATTGTTGCTTGGAATGGACCTGGGGATCCAACTGCAATATTTAACGGTGATGTTTTCAAGAAAGCACTTAGCGTGTTTATAACAGCAGCTATATTAAAGTTTGGACAAGGCAAGTGACAGCCAATTTTACTAGAATATATATATATTTTGCTAGATGCTGTTCAATAGCCAGTTTTATCCATTTTGTATTTCGTGATCTGCGTTGCTATATAAAATTGCAGCCTACTCTACTGCATTGACATAGATTCTAGAGCCTTTTGTTCTTGAGATTTTAATGATTGGTTGACAAGCAACAGGTATAACTACTGAAACAAATTTTGTTCAGGAAATTTTGTGGTTTTTGTTGCTTATTTTACAGACGCTTTTAAAAATTTGATGGTCGTACAGTTTCTGCGCACAAAGTAGGCAGAGAGAGCAGACTGACAAAATGTTTGTAGAATTTAGTAGTGGAATAGGATGGTAGGGAAGCTTTTTTCCCATTGTTATAGACTAGCACTGGCCGACGGTCTGTTTATTTTGATTAAATGTTAGTGAAAATATCTGATTGCTGGCATTATGCAGTAATTGAAACATCCAAAACCGGCAAGAACCTAATTTCCACAAAATACCCTACTTTTTTTTTTTCCTTCAACTTATTTTACTTTCAGGTTTTGTCTCATGGGAACTATCTTAGCATTATATAAAGAGCAGGTTGTTTAACTTTTTCTTATTTTATGTTAATGTGGGCAGCTATTCTTGATGTGATCCTTAATTGGAAAGCGCAACGGAGTATGTCAATGCATGCTAAGTTAAGATACATTCTAAAAGTAGTTTCAGGTGCAGCATGGGTGATTGTTTTATCGGTCACTTACGCTTATACTTGGGACAATCCTCCTGGCTTTGCTCAATCCATCCAAAGTTGGTTTGGAAGCAATTCTCATTCGCCTTCAATGTTTATTTTGGCCGTTGTTGTATATCTGTCACCAAACATGCTAGCTGCCATATTGTTTCTGTTCCCACTCATTCGCCGTTTTCTTGAGAGATCGAATTATAGGATTGTGATGCTAATGATGTGGTGGTCGCAGGTAGGTGATATGGCAACTCTGTTTTTTATATATATCATTTGATTTGGTACATCGAACAATAGTTGTTTTGTGCTATTAAAACCGAGATATATAGACTCTAACTTGGTGGTTTTGTTTCCTTGTACTTGACAGCCCCGTCTCTATGTCGGTAGGGGGATGCATGAGAGCACATTTTCCCTTTTTAAGTAAGAAACTAGAGTTTAAAAAGTTTCCCTTTGTTCTGTCTGGGTGATGCAACTTTCCTTGGAATCTGATGTTAACATGTCGTCCCTTATAATCGCAGGTACACAGTGTTTTGGGTTCTCTTGATAATTACAAAGTTAGCATTCAGTTATTATATAGAGGTAATTCCTTTTAATTCATGACTTCCGAAATTTCTCACAATTGTGCGAATGGATATGCATGTCTCTTTTGGTCCTTATAACTGGGGATATCTCTTATCCAGGTGCGGTATTAACCCCTCACCCCGCCCCAAATGATCAAACCATATAAGGACCATTTTGGCCATATCTCTAGTCAATATGAGATCTAAACATTTCCAGTCCTCCTTGCCCTGGCTCTTGTATTTCTGTAAACTACCTTTATAAATTTGGATGGTTCTACTATTTTGTTTTAATAACCAATGACCTTCACTTTTTCATTCTGTTCGTCTGTTGTTATAGATAAAATATTTGATGGAACTACAAAAGCCCTTGTTTCTGTAAGATGAAAACTTTGGTGGGACCTATAAAATCTGTATCATAATTCATCTGTTTCGTGAATCAATTTTGGTTGTTTAACTACGTCTCATATCACACAAGCTATACCATAGAAACAACGATTGTGTGGTTAAAAAAATAAATCAATTTTATTAGAACTGAAAATATGTTTATTATATCATATTATGTGGTGAGAGTGTACATTTATATAGGTAAGAGTCTCCTAGTTAACCCCTAATTAATAAGGAAGATTAATCAATACAATCAATACAATGGCTAGTGGAGTTGAAACTAAATAGTCACAACTTTTCAATATCTCCACTAAGTACTTGATTAATTATTCTAACAGTCCCCCTTCAAACGGAGGGTGTCACAAACCCTCAGTTTGTCTCTAAGATAAAGGAATCTGGCAGTGGACAGAGGCTTAGTTAAGACATCTGCCCACTGGTCTTGAGCAGGCACATGCGAGACATTCAGTTCCTTCCTTATAACCTTTTCTCTCACAAAGAAAATATCCAATTCCATGTGCTTGGTTCTTGAGTGCAGGACTGGGTTGTGAGCAAGAGAAACTGCACTGAGATTATCACAATAGACATGAGGAATTTTACTCTTAATTTGCAATTCATTGAGAAGAGATTGGATCCAAATAATCTCAGCCGAAGCTTGTGCAAGGCTTCTATATTCAGCCTCTGCACTAGATCTAGCTACAAGGGTCTGTTTCCTTGCCCACCAGGAAACTAGATTGGGGCCCAGAAATATGCAGGCTCCTGATGTGCTTCTTCTGTCATCAGGATCTGAAGCCCAGTCAGCATCACAAAATCCGGTGATTGCAATAGGTTCAGTAGAGCTGGCAGGTGTAAGCATTAACCCATGGTGTAAAGTACCCTGCAGATATCTAAGTATCCTCTTGACTGCCTTCCAGTGATCTTCAAGGGGATTTGATAAAAACTGGCAAACTTTGTTCACAGAGTAGGATATTTCAGGTCTTGTTATGGTTGCATATTGCAATGCACCAACAATTGACCTGAAAAATGTAGGATCTGAGACTGTACTTGAACCAAATTTAGACAATTTTGTACTAGATGCCATTGGTGAAGGCATGCTATTAGCATTAATCATGTTAGCTTTCTGAAGAAGGTCCTTGATATATTTGGTTTGAGAAAGAAGTAAAGAGCCAGATGGTGAGTGATGCACCTCTATGCCGAGAAAATAATCTAGTATACCCAAATCTTTAAGGGAGAACTCAGAATTGAGCTGATGAACTAGATTCTGAATAGCCAGTTTTGAGTTTCCAGTGATGATAATATCATCAACATAAACCAATATAAAAATGCAGTGAGCTTGAGTGTGCAAAGTAAACAAAGAAGGATCACATCTGCTTGACTTGAACCCAAAGCTAAGTAAAGATGATTTCAATCTCTCAAACCATGCTCTGGGAGCCTGTTTTAACCCATAGAGAGCCTTGTGTAGTTTGCATACAAGGTTCTTGTCAGAAGATTCAAAGCCAGGAGGCTGCACCATGTAGACTTCCTCAGTTAGCACTCCATTTAGGAATGCATTGTTCACATCCAACTGCTGAAGAGTCCAGTTATAAGTAACTGCAAGTGTCAGAACTGTCCTCACTGTAACAGGTTTGACTACAGGGGAAAAAGTCTCATTGTAGTCAAAACCTGCTTGTTGATGAAAACCCTTAGCCACTAAACGTGCCTTGTACTTGTTTACAGTGCCATCTGGATTTTCTTTTACCCTAAATACCCATTTACATCCAATGGCCAGTCTGTTTGCAGGAAGAGATACTAGAGACCATGTCTGATTATGAAGTAAAGCATTATATTCTTCTTGCATTGCTAAATGCCACTTAGGATCCTGAAGAGCAGTTTTGTAAGTAGTGGGCTCAACATGAGTCAAAAGGAGTGTAGGGTTAATTCTGGGCTGCACAATTCCATGTTTACCTCTGGTTCTCATTGTGTGACAGTTTTGAGGATGAATTCTGTGAGGAACAGGAGGAGGAGACTCAGAATTAGTAGATTGAGAGCTAGTAACACTAGCAGATGACTCAGGTGAGGAATTTTGAGATGCAGAGGGAGATAGAATGGTGATGGGTGTGGGATTTAGGACCACATTATTTCTGTGTGAGGACTCGGAGTGATGAGAACTAATAGATGGAGTCTGAGGGGTGTTTGATATGGGAGTAGTAGGAACAAACTCGGAATGAGAAGTTTGGGGAGTAGGTGAGTTAACAATGTGAGGACCAGACTTAGAATGAGAATTTTGGGGAGTATGTGAGTTTACAGTAAAGGTTGTTGAGACAGGAGTGGGAAGAAAAGTGGATAAAGTGGGACCATCTGGTAAAACAGAACACACTTTCTGAGATGGAAACAAGTCAAGATAAGGAAATTTTACCTCATTAAACACAACATCTTTGGATATAAAAATTCTACCTGAAGCATCTAAACATTTATATCCTTTGTGACTGTTGGAATATCCCAAGAAAACACACTCCTTTGAATGAAAATCAAACTTATGAGAGTTATAGGGTCTCAAAAAGGGAAAACATGCACAACCAAAGCTTTTAAGGAATTTATAGTCTGGAAATTGAAGGTGAAGTAAGAAAAAGGGTGATTTATTTGCTAAAACTGGTGTAGGTAACCTGTTGATAAGGTAAGTTGCAGTTAAAAAGGCATGGTCCCAAAACTTTAATGGCATTTGTGCATGAGATAAAAGAGTGAGACCAGTTTCAACAATATGTCTATGTTTCCTTTCAACTGAGCCATTTTGATGGTGAGTGTGTGGACAAGTGAATCTGTGAGTGATGCCAAGGCTATTGAGATATTTTGTGAAAGGTAAAAACTCACCACCTCCATCAGTTTGGACAGAAGTAATTTTGTGATTTAACTGCAATTCAATCATGGTTTTAAAATTCTGAAATGTAGAAAGTGTGTGAGATTTGAGTTTCAGAGGATATATCCATGTGTATCTAGAATAAGCATCCACACAAGTAAGAAAATAGGTATATCCACAAGAGGATTCAACTGGTGCAGGTCCCCAAAGATCACAGAAAATTAATTCAAGAGGTTTAGTATATGTCATTTGAGATGCAAAAGAAGGCAGTCTATGAACCTTACCATGACAACAAGCAGTACAGAAATCTGACAAGCTTTTATTTGGTAATTTTATATTACAAAGTTTGATAATACTTTGGAGCACCTCATGATGAGGATGTCCAAGTCTGCTATGCCAGATACCATACATGGAAGGAAAAGACTGAGTAGAACTAGATGTTGAACTACTAGGTAAATGTTCAACATTATTGCATTGAAAATTATTGAAATTGAAACCAGTTGAGGGACTTAAATGAAAAGAGGCAGAATTATCAGTTTGTGCTGGAACTTTATTGCAAACAGTGTTGACACTAGAATTTTGAGAGACAGGAGCAGTGGTCTTGAATGATTTGGTGTGCTCAAATTGATAGAGACCATCATGTCCTAGAATACCTCTTAAAAGCACCTTAGAAGAATCCTGAGATTTGACAAAACAATGATTAGGATGAAACTCAAAGTAAACATTGTTATCTTTAGCAAATTGACTCACACTAACAAGATTTTTGGTTATAGAGGGAACAAGAAGGAGATTATTTAGTTTTAGAGTAGTTTGAGGATGTAAAGGAGAAGTAAATTGTAAGGAACCAACAGAGGTAATAGCCAAACCTTGTCCATTTCCAATATGGACCTGATCAGAACCTGAAAGAGACGTGGAATCCATGAGGTTGGATGCATCAGGGGTGACATGATGAGTAGCACCTGAGTCAGGGTACCAGGCATTGTTGAATGAATTGTATGGATCTGAGCCAGTTAAGAAGGCCTGGGGAGCTTGACCTCTCTGATTCGCAGCCTGTGTGGGAGGCCTAAGAAACTGTCCAGAATGTTGAGGACGTGACATGTTCTGCATCCATACATTTGGAGGTGCACCATAGCCTCCTGGTGAGCCATAGGGACTGTAGTAATCATTTTGTGGGGCAAAGAAACGGTAGTGACAATAGCTTGCATCATGACCAGTTTTTGAACATATTTGGCATTGAACATTGGATCTTCCACCGAAACGGCCACCACGTCCTCTGAACTGGCCATTTCTTCCTCCAAAATTAGAGTTAGAGTTAGGAAACTGATTGTTTCCGGTACCATCAGTATAATTGTGGTTTTGAGAATTAGGACCATGAGATTGGGATTCTGAATTTGCAGTTTCAGTGAGATTAACTGAAACAGGTTCACTGATAGCAGCTTTCTTGAACTTCTCCTTTCTAGATTCTTGTGTGAGAAGCTGAGATTCAAGTTCATCTAAAGAAACAACCTCAGATTTTGCATTCACACTAGCAACAATAGGGTCAAACTCTTCAGGAAGTGCTTCAAGAACAACTTCAATTAGGTCCCTGTGAGAGACCGGATCTCCAATTGAAGCAAGAGACTCTGAAATTGCGCGAATTCGAGCAATGAATTCAGCGACAGTGCGTGAACCTTTCGTAATGGATCTAAGTTCAGATCGAAGTTGACGCGAACGCGTCTTCATCTGCGTGAAGCAGTAACTATGGATCTCATCCCAAACCTGCCATGAGTGGCGAAGGAGAACGAATCGCGAAAGTAGCGAAGGCGAAATCGTTGAAAGAATCCAGGTGCAGAGCAATGAATCTTGTTCTTCCCATTCAGTGTAAGCAGGATTCTCCGTTCCAGCTTCGCGCGCTGCATCTGTGAGAAAAACCGGTGGAATATCAGGTGAAATCACAAATTTCACCATCTTCGTTCCGCGAAGAACACCTTCGACTTGTTGCTTCCATTGAAGGTAGTTCGTATCATCAAGCTTAACAGAAACTACTTGTTTGAAGGTTTTGGATGCTGCAGCAGTTACGCGTTGCGCATCAGAGGGAGAAGACGTAGACATGGCTCTGGATCAAGAAGCTCTAGATACCATATTAGAACTGAAAATATGTTTATTATATCATATTATGTGGTGAGAGTGTACATTTATATAGGTAAGAGTCTCCTAGTTAACCCCTAATTAATAAGGAAGATTAATCAATACAATCAATACAATGGCTAGTGGAGTTGAAACTAAATAGTCACAACTTTTCAATATCTCCACTAAGTACTTGATTAATTATTCTAACAAATTTGACTCTGTATTTTATTTTTGTAGATAAAACCTCTGGTGGGACCTTCAAAGGATATAATGAATGTACATATCTCGCATTTTCAGTGGCATGAATTCTTTCCACGAGGTAGATGGCTTGAACAGTAGGGGTTTTTCATATTATTTCATTTTCCCACAGATGAATTCATAAATTTTGCGCTTTGCAGCTCGAAAAAATATAGGTGTTGTAATTGCACTTTGGGCTCCAATTATTTTGGTATGTCTTCAAAATATATTTAATTCAGTTGCTCTGTCAGTAAGTACCGCATTACAATACATACCGATTTATCGCTTTTTTCCTTTTCAGGTCTACTTCATGGATACCCAAATTTGGTATGCCATATTCTCAACTTTATTTGGTGGTATTTATGGAGCATTCCGTCGTCTCGGTGAGGTTAGTAGATTTTCCACACGTATAATCTCTTTTAGTGGTTTCGTTTGGATACTTTGTTTTTATTGGTTGTTGTTTTGTACATACTTTGGTGGGAATCTAAAGAAGCATGGATGTGTTCTTCCACACTAGATGTTTTTGTACATGCTGCTTTCCTCCTTTACCATTTCCCCCAAATGTGTAGCATTTCTTCAAGTTCAAGCAATGTTGTCTGTCCATTTATATCACAGTCATTTGTTTGTTGGTTATAACTGTCGAACATTCCTCGAGTCTTACAATGTGGTTTGCCTTATTATTTTCTTTCAAGTCAAGTCAATGTTTTGAGTAGTTATAAATAAAATTAAGTATTTTTGCTATGGTTGTAGAAGATTTTCATTGGTTTATACGCTTTTATACTGATATGATGTGCATTATGGTGGTCATATGCTGTTTGTTTTCCTTGCTTTATTGGTCTTACCACAACACTAGCAAACGATACTTATGATTATTATTATATTATATGTGCATATCTTTTATAGTGTATCATTTGAGATTTGTGCTTTATTATCATATTATGGATTTTATAACTTAGTTATAGGTTTTGTGGCGCCTTTTTCCGTCTGAGTTTGGTTTTCTTGTTCTAGCAGTTCTAGTAGGTATCTCGTGCATTGCATGGTTTTTAAATGTCAGATAAAAAGCATTAAAACAATAAACATTTGAAGTTGATGAGGATATGCATGATTAAATATGGGATATTGAAATAAACATGTTATTCATGTTAGAAATAAGATATGAAACTAAGCCAATGTCTAGTACAAGTACTCAAGTTTACTATATACATGTGGATTAGGGTGGCTGAGTTCCAAGGATTTCAACTCCGTGATTTAATTATTTATCATAAAAATTGTTTGTTCCTGAGATAATTCCATCATTTCCTGCGCAGCTTTTTCCAAACCTAATCATTTTGTTGTTTGGTTTCAGATAAGGACACTGGGAATGCTTAGGTCTCGTTTTGAATCATTGCCTGGTGCCTTTAATGCCTGTTTGATCCCAGAGGAAAAGTGTGAGCCAAGAAAGAAAGGATTAAAAGCAACTTTATCTCGCAGATTTGACCAGGTTAATTATTTTATCATCACTTTCTTGGACCTGCGATTAAAAATTAAAGCATCTATACTTGAAATTTACTTTTCCTTTATTGATACAGATCCCATCTAACAAGGGTAAGGAAGCTGCAAGATTTGCACAACTTTGGAACCAAATTATCACTAGTTTTAGAGAGGAAGATCTTATCAGTAATAGGTAAATCTGCAGGGAACGTTTGTGTTTCTGGTTCTTGATCTTTTCTTCTCTCTATCGATACTGGATAGAGTAATATATATTTTTTACTATACTTTGCTGAGGTGGTTATACTGTTCAGGGAAATGGACCTTTTGCTTGTGCCTTATTGGGCTGATCCCGAGTTAGACCTAATACAATGGCCACCGTTTCTACTTGCTAGCAAGGTTAAATTATTTGGAGTTTTACTTTTAAAGTTTGCTGCCTTGATGTCCATTATAATAATTATCTATCTGCTTTTGTAGATTCCAATTGCATTGGATATGGCTAAGGATAGCAATGGAAAGGATCGAGAGCTGAGAAAAAGAATAGAGTTCGACAACTATATGTCTTGTGCTGTTCGGGAGTGTTATGCTTCATTTAAGAGTATTATTAGGTACTTGGTTCAAGGGGATCGTGAGAAACAGTAAGTCCTTCAAAACAGTGTCATGCAGTTGTTTACTTGGTTGTTGATGTGTGCAGCAGTAGTTTGAGTGATATTTCTTAGTTGGAAGTATTTCTAAGTTGATCCAAATAAATTATAACAGATAACATTTGTTCAGATAAAAATACTTTTGAAAATGACCAGTTTCCTCATTTTTTATGCTTTATCTTTTAAACATCTAACTGACTTCTGAATTCATTGTTTATCTAAAACCTATTTTCAATATTTTGGGTGCCTTTTGTTTCAGGGTTATAGAATACATTTTATCAGAGGTAGACAAACATATTGAAGCTGGTGATCTAATAAGTGAATTCAAACTGAGTGCGCTTCCTAGCCTCTATGGGCAATTTGTTGCGCTAATCAAATATTTGGTAACTTTTGAACACACCTTGATGAAATTTACATTCTAGTTTTTGAATATGTAGCTGGTAAAATTCTTATCCAGCGTTTTATTCAATGCAGTTAGACAATAAGCACGAAGACAGGGACCAAGTTGTGATTCTATTCCAGGACATGCTGGAGGTGGTGACAAGGGATATAATGATGGAGGATCATCTACTCAGGTGATGATAGTCCTAAAGTCTCTACATCTTTAAATGATATTCTTTATCTTCTATGATTATGATTGTATTATTTTGCATGTATAGCTTGGTAGATTCAATCCATGGAGGATCTGGACAAGAGGGGATGCTTCTTCTTGAGCAGCAACACCAGTTATTTGCATCTGAAGGGGCAATCAGGTTTCCAATTGAACCTGTTACAGAAGCTTGGACAGAGAAGGTTTGCTACTAATCAATTGGCCCTGATGAGGACTAGAACAGCGAAGTTGATATCTGATGATCTTTAACTGTATGTTTGATATTTTCAGATTAAACGCCTTTATCTTCTGCTTACAACAAAAGAATCAGCAATGGATGTACCATCTAACTTAGAAGCCAAAAGGCGTATTTCATTTTTCTCAAATTCACTGTTTATGGATATGCCTACAGCACCCAAAGTTCGCAACATGCTGTCATTCTCGTAAGCATTCTTTTAGTACTATATATTTAGCTATGCTTTTACGACGAAACATGTGAGGCATCAAGCCATTTTGTCCGACAGTAAGGCCTTTCATATCATGCTGAAGTTTCAAGACTTGTCCTTTTGTTGCCAAAAGCTTATCAAATTTTACTCTTTTGCAATTATTTCTTTCTCAGAGCTAAATATGCACAAATGAGGAATAAAAAATGTGGAATAGGAATCAAATCTACTAAAGAGTGAACGTTAGATGACATATAGCCTATTTTAAATCACACAAAATATGGGTTATCAATATGTTGTGAATTCATGCATTTCATGGGTAAAACACCTGCAGGCTATATAGATAGATAGAGCACTCCATCTCAAATCCACAAAAGGGAGAAAACCCTTATTCAAAATGGCTGGAAGTTTGACTATGGAAGCTTATACACATGAAAACTATGTACATATAGTAATTGTCAGAAGGTCAACTTTATAATGTTGTATGTTTTGGGTGCTAGCTTTGTCAAATGAGAGACACAAAAACTGTAGTAACAAAGTCAAGTGTTGAGGCGTAATTTGTGAGTTGCTATAGATAAAAATTGTACTCGATAACTGTAAGGTAAAGTATGAAAGTTCAATGAGATTGTTCTGTCAACATTACTCATAATCTAGTTCAACATGACATGACAAAACATATTCAGATAGACCAATAGTTCATTAAAGAGAAGTTAGATAGTGAGTTATTACATCTACTACATTTCTTGACATCAGTTGGCAACTGTACCAGCCAAGGGTTTGTCAACAGACCTTGCATGCTGAAAATAATTGATATATTTTCATTAGATTTTGAGGTAGTGTTGATATGTAAATAGCAATATTTTAGGCTATAATGTTTCTTTATTGCCTTTCTTTCCTTTTTTTTTTTTTTTTTTTGTATATTTGTCTGCAAAACGATAGTTATCAGGACATGATTTTATTTCTGTTTTCCTTGATTGTCATATACATTGTTGACTGCCTAACACATCCCTCTCCGTTTATCTGGGCTTGAGACCGACTGCGTATAGATTTGCAACAAAGCACAATATAGGCTAGATTAAGAAAGATTTAGAAGACTATGGTTTGGCTAGATGCAGCCATGACCGCTTGAGGTAGAGTTAGACTAAGAAAAACTCTAGGCAAAACAATTTAAAAAGATAGAGAGGTCAATGGTTTGGCTATAGAAATGATTTATTATAAGCGTTGTTTAAACCATGCTACTCCACCTAGTAATATAAATTTGTGGTTGCCGTTGTTTCTTGATTGTCATTTATTAGGATTAGTCTATATAATAGTATTAGGGCTTGTACTTTTAAATCATCAAACAATATTTAGTTTCTCTAATATTCTATTTCAACTTGAACTTTGCAGGGTTTTAACTCCATACTACACAGAAGAGGTTCTCTTTTCCTTGCGTGAGTTGGAGTCACCCAATGAAGATGGTGTTTCAATACTTTTCTACTTACAAAAGATCTTTCCAGGTGTTCACCCTTAACCCAAAAATCACTATTGTATTTATGTTAACGTTCAAGGGTGGGTATTAATGTATTTCTTGGTAATTTGGACGTCAGATGAATGGAACAACTTTCTGCAGCGAGTGAATTGTTCCAACGAAGAGGAACTTAAAGAATATGATGAGTTAGAAGAAGAGCTTCGTCGCTGGGCATCATACCGAGGACAAACTTTGACCAGAACTGGTTTTTTCCCTCCCTTTCTATGTTCATATGAAATTTGAGTGCTGTTCCTATACAATTATGTCCTATCCTTAGTATAAACTGCCTATTGCTTATCATTACAATTGATGGAAGAATTTTCATTGATGCAGTTAGAGGAATGATGTACTACAGAAAAGCCTTGGAGCTCCAGGCTTTTCTCGATATGGCCAAAGATGAAGGTGACTAATACTTCGTTTGGAATGAGATCAAAGATTTTTGTAGAAGTTGCTTTTAATTTGGTTTTAAAGCGAATAGATGAATTTTTTGCTTGAAACTAACCTCTTAATTTTTCTTTTCCGAACGCAATGATACGAATGTACAGATTTGATGGAAGGCTATAAAGCCATAGAAAACTCAGATGATAACTCAAGGGGGGAAAGATCATTATGGACACAATGTCAAGCTGTAGCTGATATGAAATTCTCATATGTTGTATCGTGCCAACAATATGGGATTGACAAGCGATCTGGTGCTGCTCGTGCACAGGACATATTGAGGCTTATGGCAAGGTAAATTTCCAAGGTTAATTGTACTGCTGGCCTTTATGTTTGTTTATACCAATTTGTGGGTTTACATGTTTTTCATTTGGCAGATATCCTTCACTCCGAGTCGCCTATATTGACGAGGTAGAGGAACCTAGCAAAGAGAGACCAAAAAGGATCAGCAAGGTTTATTACTCCTGCTTGGTGAAGGCTATGCCAAAATCCAGTAGTCCCTCCGAGACAGAGCCCGAGCAATGTTTGGACCAGGTAAGTGCATTTGATAATTAAACCCTAAACCAGGTAAGTGCATTTGATAATTAAACCCTAAACCAGGTAAGTGCATTTGATAATTAAAGGATGCAAATAATTTGCTGTTTTTTTTTTTTTTGCTATCAGCAATTTGTTTTGATGAAAAATGAAGTTTTTTATCATACATAAAAGAGGGAAAATACAACCACAGGAGGACACTGAATCTTTTATAAAGTGGAACAAGAAAACTAAAAATACAGCAAAGCTTCCAATCTATAAGATAACAACTCCCATTAAGCACCCACGTGCGAAACAACAAACTGCTTGATTTGTCTGTACAAATATTTATATCAGAACTCTTGTTTCACTGCTATTAGCTAACTCCTTTATTACTTTGTTGATTGATTGTAACCAAGCTCTTGATAAGAGATTAAATGTGTATAATCACTTCTCTCAATTTCTCTTTCATCTGACATAAATAGAGCCCTAACATTTAAGGAGGGGTTCAATTTTTGATATTGTATTCTTTATGTAACCACTCTGTTTAGTTTATTCATATATGAATAGTCCTGTTTAGGCTTTTATCGTGACTGTTAAAACTGAATATAGCAAACATGATCCCATCATACCGGGATCAAATCAAAACAGAATTCGCTATCTAGGGAAACTAGGATCCTATCAAATAAATCAAATAGTAAACGCAAATTATTTTTTACAATCAACATGAACAATATTTTCCTCCAATTGAGCCTCTTCATAAATAAAAATCTTGTTTTTATAAAGAAACTGATTTCTCATTTTGTAACTTCAATCTATAGTTATACTATTTGCATAGGACTAAATACAATTCTGGAGTTTGCAATGTTGCGTAAGCCAACATCCTTTCCCCGCCATAATTGTTCTTTCATTATTCATCTATCAATGTCTTGGTTCAAACTCTGCATTTGATTGTTTTAAATTTTAATCAGGTCATATATAAAATAAAGCTTCCTGGGCCAGCTATTTTGGGTGAGGGTAAACCTGAAAATCAGAATCATGCCATAATGTTCACACGCGGAGAAGGCTTGCAAACAATAGATATGAACCAGGTATAATACTTTTATGAGAAGCACAAAATTATAAGGTCTGATGTCAATCCGTGTGATTGAATTTCCTCCTTTACAGGATAATTACATGGAAGAAGCTTTGAAAATGAGGAATCTGCTGCAAGAATTCCTTAAGAAGCATGATGGAGTGAGGTACCCAAGTATTCTTGGACTTCGGGAGCATATATTTACTGGAAGGTAAAGGCATTTTTTCTTCATACTGATTTGTTTTTATACTGCTTAAAAAATCTTTTGCAACTGAAATTCATAATTTATGAGTGCCTGACTATTATTTTGCTCTGAATTTTCAGTGTTTCTTCTCTTGCCTGGTTCATGTCAAATCAGGAAACCAGTTTTGTGACAATTGGTCAGAGATTGTTAGCTAATCCACTGAGGTACGTTCTCATTCTCGTTCGTGTTTCTGTGTTATTTGGGTTGTAAAAAGTGATCTATGACCGAAAAGAACTGAGAATAAGGGTCTATGTTTCTGAGAGAAAACAAATGCATGGCTGGTAAAGGTGGCTGAAGTTACAATGTTAAAAAAAAAGGTTTATTGTTACAAAACCTCAAGTCTTGATAGACGGTGAACATCTTCTACTGTTTTGACATAGATTTTGTAGAGTTCTGGTTGCTGTTATTCTCCAATCCTAGTACATATAAGAAAACTATAGTTTATGTTCCTGCTGAAGGTATATACCGACACAGGCAGTCTGATTACATGAGTAGAGAAAAACCAAGTACTAACTGATCATTGAGTTTAAATAATCTTTGATGGCTAAATGGGTAATATAAACGTTAGAAAAGTTTGGTATATTTTCCTTGTTAGACATTATTTTAGATCTACATTTGAATTTTCATTATGCTATATATATATATGATTATGTAGGGTTCGCTTCCACTATGGGCATCCTGATGTCTTCGATAGGATTTTTCACCTCACAAGAGGGGGTGTAAGCAAAGCCTCCAAAGTTATCAATTTGAGTGAAGATATATTTGCTGGTAAAGTGATGTCTATCTCCCAAAAAAGAGCTGTTTGAATCTTACCTTAATTTGCTTTTTCTGTACAATCTTCATTTGAATTTCATTATGTTATTTGCAGGGTTTAATTCTACCCTTCGTGAAGGAAATGTTACTCATCATGAGTACATACAAGTTGGGAAAGGAAGAGATGTGGGTCTCAACCAGATTTCTATGTTTGAAGCAAAGATAGCTAATGGCAATGGAGAGCAAACACTGAGTCGAGATGTATACCGACTTGGCCACCGATTCGACTTCTTCAGAATGCTGTCTTGTTATTTCACAACAATTGGGTTTTACTTCAGCACTCTTGTATGTCACCACGAAAGTAACTCTTATTTAGTTCTTTTTATCACAATATTTTCTGAACCGTTTTCTTTTCTTGTTTAAACTTTGAGCAGATTACTGTTCTCACTGTGTATGTATTCCTCTATGGTCGCCTTTATCTTGTTCTTAGTGGGCTTGAAGAAGGTTTGAGTACACAGAAAGCCATTCGAGATAATAAGCCTCTTCAAGTGGCTCTCGCATCACAGTCCTTTGTTCAAATTGGGTTTTTGATGGCTTTGCCTATGTTAATGGAAATCGGCTTGGAAAGGGGATTCCGAACTGCTCTTAGTGAGTTCATATTAATGCAGTTGCAGTTGGCTCCAGTTTTCTTCACATTTTCGCTTGGGACAAAGACTCACTATTATGGAAGGACGTTGCTTCATGGAGGTGCAAAATATAGACCTACTGGCCGAGGGTTTGTGGTTTTCCATGCTAAATTTGCTGACAACTATAGACTTTACTCCCGTAGCCATTTTGTCAAGGGTATTGAGCTAATGATTTTGCTCATTGTATACCAAATTTTTGGCAATGGTTATAGGAGTGGGCTTTCATATCTGTTGATTACAACACCAATGTGGTTTATGGTGGGCACCTGGCTTTATGCTCCCTTCTTGTTCAATCCTTCTGGGTTTGAGTGGCAAAAGATTGTTGATGATTGGACTGATTGGAATAAATGGATTAGCATCCGAGGCGGTATAGGTGTGCCACCTGAAAAGAGTTGGGAATCCTGGTGGGAGGAGGAACAAGAGCATCTAAAATATTCAGGAATGCGCGGAATCATAGCCGAGATATTGTTATCTTTGCGTTTTTTCATTTATCAGTACGGTCTTGTTTACCACTTGAACTTTACGAAATCTACAAAAAGTGTCCTGGTAAGTCTTTTTACTTGCTTTGTTCCCTTTCCCGACTATCTATCTCACTCATAATTTGGAATGTTATATGGATATCTTTTTTCTTGCCTACAGGTCTATGGCATATCATGGTTGGTGATCTTTCTAATATTAGTTATCTTGAAGGTTAGAAGCCAGCTAGTTTTTATATTGTTGGGCATGTTAAAAACTTAAAATTGTTCATGAGATATATGATTTCTCAATATAATCATTAGGGGCTGTTACTAGCCTTTGCTCCTTGGTTGGACTCGTGGTAGGATTATCTCATGTATTATTTATTCATCACGAAAGAAAAACCTTGTTCCCTTTCTTACCCATATAGTCCGTATTAGAATCCTTGGTACTTGTAACAATTCCTTGTGCCGAAAAAAAAATCAGAATATTATTTTAATTATTATCAAAGTACGAGCACCAATCTATATTTTTAAGCTAAGTACTAACTATATGGGCCAGACAACTGGGTCTGTGA
Organism: Medicago truncatula; assembly: GCF_003473485.1. Lineage (NCBI taxonomy): Eukaryota > Viridiplantae > Streptophyta > Magnoliopsida > Fabales > Fabaceae > Medicago > Medicago truncatula. Next base: position 56,323,316 of record NC_053042.1, read on the forward strand.
CAACTAATACAAATTAATTACAATAATTATTTACAATACCATATTAATGAAGCCCATTCCACTTTCTTATTTTCTTTTTTCGTGTTTTTTCAGACGGTGTCTGTTGGGAGAAGGAAATTTAGTGCAGATTTTCAACTTGTCTTCCGGCTAATGAAGGGATTAGTATTTGTGACTTTTGTCTCAATTCTAGTGACCATGATTGCCCTTGCTCACATGACGTTGCAGGACATTGTTGTTTGCATTCTTGCCTTCATGCCAACTGGTTGGGGAATGCTACAGGTGAACGTTCTTTCCTTTTGCAAATTTTTTTATTAGTTTTTAAGAAATATGCTAAATCCTTATCCATGACTATGAGCAAAGCATTTGCATTGCATGCAATGACTCTTGGAACAGTATGCTTTTGTATTCCCATTTTTTCTCCTTTCTGTTATGAAATCTTGGAACAGTATGCTTTTGTATTCCCATTTCTCTTGAACTTGCATGGTTTTGTGTGTGATTTTCCTAGTATCATTTTGATTTCATTATCATGCAGATTGCACAAGCATTAAAGCCTCTAGTACGCCGAGGTGGATTTTGGGAATCAGTAAAAACTCTAGCACGTGGTTATGAGGTTATCATGGGTTTGCTCTTGTTCACTCCTGTTGCCTTCCTGGCCTGGTTTCCTTTTGTGTCAGAATTTCAGACACGTATGCTTTTCAATCAAGCATTTAGCCGTGGTTTACAAATTTCTCGTATTCTTGGGGGCCAAAGGAAGGGTCGCTCCTCTCGCAACAAGGAATAGTTGTTACTCTGCAAGGCGGCTTAAACCATATATGCACTCCACTACTTCCTTGAGAAGTAATGGCTTGTTGTGGAACCTTTTCTGTAACGTTATAAGTAGTTGTAGGTTGTAGTCTGTAGCTGTAAGAATGAGATTAGATCACAGGCTTTAATTTTATTACAGAAATATATTATTCCGAACATCAATGGAAGTTATTTAAGTTAAATTTGACTCAAGTACTTGGACGTCTCTTCAAAACTATTCGTTTAAAATACACCCCTACCTGCATAGATCTCGGAATTGGATTAATTTCAGTCGGTGGGTGCAGTCACGTGCAGTCTGCACCTTTGAACCGTCCAATCAAGATCAGACGGTTTAGATCTTTAAACAAATTTTGATTTTTTTCTTAATATAAAATTGATGTTGAAGTCTGGACCGTCCAATCTTTGATCGGCCTCAAGCTTGCCGACTGCATAATTGCACTGACTTTTAACTGCACAGAAACTTGATCCTTGGATCCCCAATCTTTGTTTCTTTTCTATCTCTCGTTCATCGACTGTGTGATTTCAACCTTCGGACTTTAAATTTTTACCCGTTCCGTTTCACAATGAGAAACATTTATTACATTTTTGGGCATGACTAATGAGTATTTAAGGACATTGGTTAAGGAGCTATCAAAAGAAAATCGTCTTAAAAATGCATATTAAACAATTGCAAATGTAATAATCACTATTTTTTTATTAAAATTTATCTATTTTGAGTCTTTAAACATTTTTTTTAATCTTTTGGTTCTCAGGAAAGAGACATTGATTCTTTAAACAATATTTTGATAGGTACACTTTAGCATTCTCCATGATAATTTCAACTTGTCTTTTAACGATACTTGAACTATTTTTCTCATGTGGGGTACCCATGATTTTTCTTGAACACTCAATTATTCGTAATAGTAATTATTCTTTTCTACTAACAATATTGATTCAAGTGGTAAGAGACTTAGATTGACTTAGATTGTTGTGTATGGAGAAAATTCGATTTTGAGGGAAGAACCCACCTTGTGTGTCCTACATATTTTCTGACGGAGATTAGTCACCGTTAAATAAATGACGGTAGAAACTTCCTATCAATAACAGGGTAACAAAAAAAAATTATGTATCTTAGTACAAAAAATAGTTGTATACAACATTATGTATCAATTTATAATTTATAATTATATTAAAAACTAAAACATCTATTATTTACTAGTTGAGTAATTATGTTAATTTGTTTGATAATTTTTGTCATTTTTGTAGATGGGTTTATTTAAAAAATAAATAGAAATTGAGTCATCTGATTTAATCTAATTTAATAATACGTATATGTAAACTATGTAATTTCACTATTAAAAAAACAAAAATTAGTGAGGAAAATTTAGTGAGGAAAAACATGAAATTCTTCACTAATTCCATCACTAAATTTTATGACTAAATAATTTATGAGAGATTTTATTTTTTCCATCACTAATTTTGCTTTTCCTAGTAGTGTTTTTGCGTCTAGACTCATATCACACTTGTATTCGTAATGGTCTTGCAATATACATTGAATGCTTAATAAATTAGCGCTACTAGCCTAAAAAGTCGAATACTCCTCAAGGTCCAGCATACATGTCATATTTATGAGAGGATGCGATGGGACCACTACCGGTGATAGAGTTGAGTCGTTGGACAAAGATGAAGTATTTGAGGTGGTGGAAGAATGAAGGTGGTTGTTCACACGTCTATGAGGTCTGGGTTTTGTTTGATTTTTATTTAACACAGCTTAGAATGAGTGATGATAAGTGGTATATGAATAATTAGTTTTGGTGAGGTTGAGGAAGAAGAATAAGAGTGAGGGATGATGAAGCGGTCAAGGATGGATAATAAGGATGGTAAATGAACTAATGATGTATCTCTCAAAAACTCTCGTGCATCTATCTTTCCGTTATTTCCTCTCAGTGCCCATTTCACTTGATTCAACATTGTTTATTTGTTTCTTCACTCTATCGTTCTTTTCTCTCAATCTAGTTTACACATAGAGTGAAGGTCATTGCTTATCTAGAGTCATGAGTCGTCGAGGCACAATGAGCTTTTTTTTTTTTTGCATTGTAGATAAAGATTTTTATTATTACCGTGGTTAGAACATTGTATGAATGAATTGAGAGAATAATAACAAAAAATCATGCTTTTTACCTGCCTTTCTTAACACTAAAATAAGCATAGATCAGTACAACAACCATTGAGAATCCTTTACACATATACTCATGACAACTATAGGTATAGCAGGTCCAGCTCGGACTATACATCATGAAAGAGTCTCCTTATCTGGTCGACTGTTGCAGGCACCATCGTTGCTGGGCAGCGCTTATACTGTAATGAGCAAAAATACGCACACAGTAAACTAAGAATTAGACGGGAAAAAGCGGGAGTGGAGGGGACATCAATTGATTATGTTCTCTTTATCCAATCTTTTACAGATAAACCTTTGTCTCATATCTAGTTCGTCCCACATTGTTCAAGTATAATGAAAATGTTAGATATACAGTATTAATATGACAGTAAGAGTTAACGTTTACAAAAATTTCCCTCAAGTTTTATGTACCCACAAAATATTAATTGTGACAGTATGAACTTCCCAAGGCTCTACACTAACTTGTAAAATAGAAAAAAGTGGTTTGAATTCCAATAACTTCAGTTTAACAATCAAGGCAAATGTGGGTTTAAGAAAGTAAACTAACTGACATTATATTTATGTTATTTCCTTTTAACATCACAGTTAAGGTGTCTAGAACTCTCACCTGAGTAAGAAACTTGAATATACAAGCATAGCAGAAGACGAAACCTGAAACTGTCATTACAGATGGATTTACGCGCTTCTGCAAGCACAGGGGGCAGATCGTTCTGTCTGACGGTAACTGTACCCCTTCTTTGGCTACCTGTTCAAATTACACATACAGATCCTTTAGGCGCTGAGCCGACACAATTTTTTGAATTACTTGGAAATTCTAATCACGTGTTGCACTAAATCATAGAGCGGATGCAAGTCTAGCGATGTATACCATGTAGTGAAAAGTAAAAGCTTTTACAGTGAATATTGAAATTCTTGCTTGACTCTTTTATCATGACCAAAATAGTGAAGTGAGTAGCGATGAGAGAGGTGGGGAAATACTTAAAATTTGTCTCTGTACCTTTGGTGGTGGAGGAGGAGGGGGAGGAGGATATACAGTTGGAGCTGACATTCTTTCCTCAGCAGACTGATACCACCATTCCATCATCTATATAGGATCACAACGATAATAGTTGAAGTTGTTGGATTTTAGATAAAAGTAAGAGAGAAAATAATAATAACTTTTAATATCATGGATAAGGGCTTAATACTATCTTGATACCAAAGACTAAACATTAATCCCTATTTATTGGGATACATAGTCTCAATTCAAGAACAAATCATTATTGTAATAAGTAATATAAAATCTAATCAAAGAGATACTCTAAGATTATAAACTAATCCTAGGAAATTACAGAAGATACTCTAATATAGTATCAAAGATAATGTAGATATTATAAGATATTTTCTAATATTCTAACAATAATGTGTGGTTATTCTCTTAGGTAAAGTGTAAATAAATCTAACATAATTAAAAGCACATAACTGGCAGGTATAATTAGGACTCTTGGACAGAACAAGAAGTCAAGCTTCAGATAAATCAAACCACCAAGGCAATGGAATTTAAGGCTTTAGCAAACCACAACTCTATTGGCAACAATAATTGATACCAAACTGGACATTGATCACTTGTAAAATTCAAAATGGAGCAAACAATATCATGCAAAACTACACTAAGCTAAGATTTCAGAAATTTTTGTATAATTTTTGGCATATTGCAAGTATTCAATGAAGGAAGCAAAAAATATTAAAAGAGATAGCCATTTTACTTTAAAGAAGAACACTGCTGCAATCAAGCCGGTTTGCGCATAGTCAAGTACAGTGTATGTACAGCTGAGCAATGCTCCCTGCAATGTCTGCATTGTGAAAAACAATATATAATCACAAGTGATTCGTGGGGATAAAGTGAAGCATTAACAGATTGCAAATGCTAATTTACAAAAGGAAAGTTACACCATTTTAACATATATAGCCCAACATAAAAGGTTTGAATCACATGGAAGATAAGTTCTAGCAATACAGGTGCAATGGTTTATAATTTTAACCGTGTTGATGTAAGCCTCTCCCTACCGCAGTGGACAGGAAAAATGGAAAACATTATCATCAATAGAATGTACAACTAATTTCTACTTAATTCAGGGAAAGTAAAGGAAAGATATACTCATCATGGTGATAAAAGAAATGCAAACCTTTATCCATTGAGGACCACGGAGTCTCTCACGTTCACGGCTTCGTATCTTAGAAATTCTAGAAGAGGCATCCATCTATCTTGACATGAAAGGAAAAGACAATCATATGAAAAACAAACAGTAAATTAAAAAGTTCTTAAGCAGCAAAGAAACTCTCACAAGGTTCTTCAATTATTTATTTGGGTTTCACATATTGAGTAAGACAAATAAATAATAATATAATGTCCATTTTGTCAAGCATAGGCTGATATGTTGATAGATTTTATTACAAAATTCCACTAATTAACTGCTTTAACACACCCGCAATCTGACAAATACACCAATACAACAGATTCACTCACATTCACCAATAGGCAATATCACAACAGCACTCAACAACCAATTAAGAGAAATTTTAAATGATAACAACAATGACACATTTCAAAAGTTATTTAGCTACACTTTGACTGGAAGTATAAAGGTTGACCAGCCGCCAATACATGCTCAGCCAGGGACTTATGATAGTTTCCGTGTCAAAGAACCAAAATATGAAAGGCAAAACATAGTAAATAAAAACTACCTACGCGTGTCATAGATTGAGCTATATTGAAAATGAATACAGTAAATGTTTACCAGTTCTTGGCCAGTAGCTCGACACACATGAATCCCAAGTGCGTGCAGCGCTAATGAGTAGTACCCAGTAGCATCCAATAGGTATAACAACTGGTATGCGAATTGGAAGCCTGCATGTAAATACAAACATGAAGAAAACAATGAAGTCTTGAAAATGAAGTGGATTGACATTTATATGAAAACTAGAGTGCTATCAAAATGAAGGAAGATAAATGTAAAAGAAACACATACCTTCAGTACCAGCATGCAACAATGGGTAACATAATCCTACAATTTTCTGAAATCTTTTTGTGATGAGTGTTGTAACGGAGGCACGAGCATTGAAGGTATATGATTCATTTTCATCTCCCCAAAGAGTGGCCTGAATTCTTGCTTCCCTTTCTTTATTGTAGATTGAATGCAGCTTCGATTTCAGATACGGCAAAACAACCTTAAAACAGAAATCTTAATTAATTAAGCACTAATAAGTTTGAAATAAGCTAAAAGTAGTTTTTAGGGTTAGGGAATTGGTACCAAAAAGAGAAGAGAAAGAAGCTTTTGGCGTCGGCGTAACTGTGAAGAAGAAGAAGAACTATCATTGTCGTTGAGTTTGATATTAGCGGGTCTTCTACGGAGACCGTAAAGGGATTCAGAAAAAGAAGCATCAGTGGTTCGTAAACTGTGAGCTTCAAGAACGAGCATGAGTAATGAGAAAGATTCGTGTTCGTAATCTAATAATTTATGAAGGAAAGGTGTTCTTAATGCTAATACTCCGATTGAGTATGTCAGCGCCGCACGGAGACTACGTGGAAGCTGTTCTGCCGCCGCCATCTCGAAGAACGTCGGACGACTACCTTGTCCGCCCACCTGAAACAACATCTCTCCCTCTCCGATGATCAACTAAGAGTTATAAAATAATGGTATGAATTTCACCCATTACCAGCGTGAGGAGAACAACTTAACTTTTTTTTATAGTGGAATGTTTTATGAGATTGTTCTTATTGATATTCAAAATTATTATTTTTCAATGGAGATACCCCATAAGTACCATATCTTAAATAAAAAGATAATTTTATTGGAGATGAGATGGTCTCATAATATAGACTTGGCTATCTTTAATAAGTTTATTTGTGAAAAATTAATAGAAATAGGAAAAGCAAAAACTTATCATATAATAATAGATAAAATTATTTTTCTTATTTTAACGCTTTAATCTATATAGCAACTTTTTTTTAACGACTATAGCACAACACAAAAAACTTTGTCAACAAGAAAAATTATCATAGACAAGATTCATAATACTATTGGCACCTCATAAAATTTCGGATGGCTCCGCAATCATTGAAAAATCATCATATACATAAACCAACTACATTAAAACAATCAATCAAGAAATTATATCGAGAATCCAAAAGAAGATAAAATAATACTTGTATCAAAAATTATAAAAGAAAAACGATAAAAACTAATAAATTACTCGACATACAACTCTTCATTTCTACGGTCCTTAGCTAATAAATAACTCAACCTTGTCCATCATTTTCCTTTCCAAACATCAACAACTCGATTATGTTGTCCTTAGTTGAACATATTTTCATCAATCACCTTGCCCGCACAAGCTCTGCCTTCCACACATCTTGAATTGTATTGTTATTAAAAAAATCTAGTTCCTTAGTCCCATCAATCCATATAAAAATATTTGTAACAGGTTATTGGTCAGCAATCGTATGGAAAATCTGAAAAGAAAGAAATAACAGACTATCTAATGACAAAGAATGCTCGATTATGCAGGTGATTGATAAGATTAAGCCTATAATTCATGTGGTTGGAGGCAAAATTCGTTTCTCTTCCCTTCAATTATCATGGTTGGTGGCTTAGTCCATTTACCATATTGCGTATAGGCTAATTGTTATTTTTTTCTTCTAATGTATTTTTGTTCAGATTTTGGCTTGTAAATATCGTTTACACTCTCTTTGGATTCTGTTATGATGTTTCTTCCTCGGCATACCTTGTGCTAGGATGGCTTTTTTGTTGTGGTAGTATTTCATTTTAGCCACTTCAAAAAAAATAAAATTTGTATTTAAATTTATCAACATGAAAAAATCCATTAAGGTTTTTAAAAACGAGTTGGAACTAAAATTGCAACCAAAATTTATAATTCGGACCAGAAAGTTCAATTTTAAAAACGAGAACCATTTTCATTATAAAATAAGGGTCCAAAATGCAATTAATTCTAATTCTGCTCTTTTTTTTTTAACCTCTTTTCCGCATTGTATTTCGACACTCAACGTGATCTCCTGTCAACCTGAGTCCGTTGGCCACACTTTTTTTCTCCTTCGCTTCTTCTTAAAAGCAAAAGGAGGGCCAAACAGAAATTTCGAAAAGCTCTTAACAAATCAAGTAGCTTCTATTTTATGTACAAAACTGAACAAAAGGAGAAGGTGTTAAAACCAACTTTCTTTTGACTTCTCGGAACTTTTCTTAGTGGTACACTCTTCGAATCCGGCTGACCACTTTATTTATTTTTACTGTTTTTCCATCTATTAAATATAGCCTCACGATTCCTTATTTTTTTTCTTGTTATGCTTTATCTTCAAGAATTGGTCACTTAATACTCTAAAAAAAAAACAAGAATTGGTCACTTAATTTATAGTCCAGCTACCTGTAAAAAAAAGATTTACCAAATTTCATAAAAATCCAATAAATAATTACTCTTTCATTTTTCATCGAAAATGAATTCTTTTTCATATCATGAATTATAAATATTATTCATTTTTATATACAATTAACTTAAGGCTTATTTGATCCAATGGTCCCTCAAATAATTTCAAGTTTTCATTTTGGTCCCACAATTAATAAAAACATACATTTTGGACCTTTAATTTTTCCTCCGTTTGCCAAAAAAATATCATCCGTCAAAAAAATTGGTTTTTCGTTAGTTTGAGCCACGTAGCAAATCCTAAGTGGCTAGTATAAAAGGACAATTTATTTTTTTTAGTGAAAGTACAAATATTTTTGTTGAGGGAAAGGACAAATTTTTTTAGAAACACTGTTTCCTCATCTTCAACGCCTCATCTCTCTCTCTCTGGAAAACCCAGAAAAAAAAAACCAAAAAATAAATTAAAACCCTATTTTTTTTTATATCCTCTCTTTTTTCCCATATAAAAAAAATCCAAAAACAACAATAACAACTTCAACTTTTTAAGAATTCAATCAACCACAAAAGCAACTTCTTCATCATTCATCTTTCTAAAAAAATTCCATAAATTAAATTGAATAATTTCTATGATTTCAATTTTAATAAATCTCTAATTTGCTTCTTCCATTCCATTCTCCATTTACAGCAACACCAATTTTAAGATTCAACACCAAATATTAACATAAATTCCCCTTTTTATTTATGTGCAATTTGAAGAATAAATGGGTTCAGCGAGCAAGCATAGATCACGAGCAAATTTATAAGACATCATAGATCTAAAACTCAACAACAGTTAGTAAAAGAATGAGAAGGGCATAAGCTGTACAAAAAAATCAAAAAAAGGGAAGAAGTTTAAAGATCTGTTGGTATGGTTGTTGTTGTTTTATTGTGCTATGAATGAAAAGGAAGAGGTTGTTCCTCCTCTTTGAAACTCAGATTCAAATTCGAATTTATGCTATTGTTGTTGCCATTGTTGTTGTTGTGCTGTTGTTGTACCTCCTTCAAATTTTTCGAATTTCTGGATTTAATAAGGAATTGAAGGTGTGGTGATGATGATTTCGAAGTTTTTTTATAAGGGAAAAAAGAGAGGAGATAATAAAAAAAAAATACCGTCCCTTATCAATTCACATTTTTAGGTTTCTGTCAATTTCTTATGTTAAGAAATTGTTGATGTTTTGTGTTGTTTTTTTTATATTATTTTATGATTTTTTTTTAGTGAATGTTGTTGAAGATTAGGAGGAGGATGATGAAGATGAGGAATGAAGAAGACGAAGAAAGGAAAAATAAATAAATTGTTGGTAGTCCATTGTAAGATATAATGGACCTTCACGATCCAACGTTGCTCTTTCTTAAAAAAATATCAAAGGGTTAAAATTGGAAAAATTAATAAGATTAGGTGTTAATAAATTTCACCTATAATGTTGGTCCACCTTACATATTTGGGGTTAAACTTAACGGTTGAGATTTATTTGGCAAACGGAGGAAAAAATGAGGGACCAAAAGGTACGTTTTATTAATTGTGGGACCAAAATTAAAACTTGAAATTATTTAAGGGACCGATAGATCAAATAAGCCATAACTTAAAAATTGTTTCATGAATTGATATTTTTTTCTAAAATTTTCTGTCGTTGATAATATCACAAAAAAAATTATACCAAAAAATATAGTATGACAACAATCAATGTTTTTTCTTAATATTTTACAATTATTTGGAACTTTTTCCTTCAAAAAAAAACTAATTGGAACTTTTAAAATTAATTTTTAAGCTAATAAGACAATTATTACCAAACAACTTTTACTTTATTTTTAAAGCTCTTCCTTTTAACTTTAGTTTTAAAGTAACTTTTAGACCCTAAAAAAGTCAGGTCAAACGCACCCATAGTATGTCGACATTTGATGTGATATGCACCTGTTATGTTGCGAACCAAGTAAGCTAAAAATACTTACCATATTTTAGCATCATGTTCCGCCAAAATGTTGTGTCTCCTTATAGAAAACGTTATGCAAGGGTTTTCTACCATAATTGGAATCTATTTAACCATCCAATCTTTTGCAGAGTGGATCGAGTAAGATTACTTTCGAGCAAATCCAATATAAACCAACAATATGGTGTTGAATTGCAAAGGTACGCATTTAAATTTACATTCTAATATATATTGCCATTTCAATTATATTTGTATTTTTTTTTTATATATAATAATATATAATACTTATAGTTATGTTTTGATTTTTGTAAAACTTATTAGGAATCAAGTGTGCAAATTAGTGATGTGACATTTCGCCGATTCAAATTTACTTTTGCCGGTGACATAGCTATTAATATGAAGTGCACGGGTTGTTCCAACATTATATTGGATCAAATTAATATTGTCTCTTCTCAAGGGAGAAATCCAATTAAAGCTCTTTGTAAAAAATTTCATAGAATAATTTACTCAGTTATTCCAAAGGTTTTGTGCATATAAAATATTTGGGTCAATAATCATTGTCCGGTGCTAGATGTGATTTCCTTGATTAATCAACTTAAGTTATGTCCATTTTCACATTATTAACATAAGGTACCTTGTTAAGGAAATTACACTGACCTCCCTTAAGTTTTCCTTAATTAACACTCACACCCCATTTAATTTTAAAATTTACACTAACCTCCCTTGTTTATTTAACAAACCCACACAAACCTCCCTCGAATCATAACACTCTTACTTCTCTATTAAAAGAAACTTGATTTCTAGTAAGCAAATGCCAATAAAGCTATATGATTTCTCAATTGATCTCCCGTTGCCGAATCTCCGTCTCACTCTCGTTTTCTTCTAGTTTTCTATGTTTGAAAATACCTAATTTTTACATAAATTTAAATTTGGTGGTTGAAACTTGATTTAAGGAAAATGATAATTTAAATTTGATTGAGCTTATTAAATTGTGTCCAAGTGCTCCTTTAATCTTCTATCTTATTCGAATCACAAATATAAGTTTTGCTTTGTTATCCAAGCTCTTAACCAATTCATCATTTTCACATAATAATATGAATTATGTTCGGTGTTGTTCTTTGTATAATATTTGCTTTTTTGGATTAATGAAGTAAGGGTGTGTTTGTTTCAAGTTTACCAAATTTATTTCTAGGAATAACATTCCTTGGAATATAAAGATGAGAATTTTATTCCAAGGAATTTAGGAAAAATATGTTTGGTTAGCTTTATAATATTCCTAGGAACCATAAAAATAGGAATTATAATAGGTAAACTATTTATGAATTTATTCTCATCTCCATGGGAACTTTATTCCCACCCTTTTCTTTGAGAAATTTTTTCTATTCCCAGGAACATTTTATACCCGAGAATAAAATTTAGTAAACTTGTAACAAACATAGACATATACATTCCTATCATTTTATTCCCAGGAATCAACAATTATAACTTGAAACAAACACACCCTAAGAGATAAATAATATTTGACGTTGAATTTCTTTGTATGTCATGGGAGTAATGTCTAAATGATGCAATTTCAGTGATGAGGCAAACACCATTAATGTATAAGGGAGGTGGGTGTTTTTTAAAAATTAAAGGGGGGTGAAAGTGTTATTCTATAAGACTTTACAGGAGGTTATTGCAATTTGCCAAAGAAAATAGAGGAATTGGCCGCAAAAACTCATTGATCCAGATATTTATCTTGTTTGGAATATCTAACTATGAAAGTCAACTATAAAAAAATGGTGTGAATCACAATTTTGTAATCCACTCATTCCAGAGAAAAGACTCACATAATATAATATTTGGATTTTCCAATTTTATCCCCATATTTTCATCACACATAACTTTAACACAAGGAAATATATGTTATTTGAACAACTATTTTTTAAGACAACGTAAAAATAAGCAAACATATAAAAAAGAAATATATGTATTAACAAGAAAACCAATGTACTAGAGAGAGACTAAGAGTGTGTTTTGTTTAGCTTAAAAAAAGGTTTGAGATTTACTTTTCCTCGCGCGCCCTATTTTTCCAATTTTACCCCTGGTTCGGATTTCGTGTTCAGGATTGCATTATTAGAATTTTGCAGATATTTCCGAATTTGAAAATTCGGTATAATGTTTTATCAGAACTTTTGCAATTTTAAACTTTACAATTCGTAAAATAAAATGCGAATAAAATAAAAAACATAAATAAAAAGACACAAACATAAAAATAACTAATTTTATTAATATATGAACAATACATTACAATAATTTTCAAACTTATTACATAAGATCCTAAATCTATTTCTAATCTCCTAAGAGCCTAATTATAATCTCCTAAGATCCTAACCACTGCTATGTGATAGGACATAGCAGTAGGTTCTCTATTGGAGGAAAACCGGGGGAGGAGGGAAGAGGGGGGTGGGAAGAAGAAAACAATGCCCCTGAGGGAGGTGGAGGGTGCTCAAACTTACGCCCAAACAGGCCAAGCTAAGAACCACACTGACCCACATGACCCTCAGATGAACCGCACTTCGTTGCAGCGCGGTTCTATCCTCATTGACCGTTCATACAAACCCTGAAAGTTTTCAACGAGGTCCTTATCTATGAAAGGCCAACGATGGAAAACCATGGTTGTAGAAGGAAGAAGGGGAGGAGAGGGTGGGAGATGATGGTGAGAACTGGTGGGGTTTGAAAGGTTATTTACAGGGAGGGGTGGGTCAAAAACGGTTGGGAGGCCATAAATGCAGTCAAAAAACGTGGTAAAACGCGTTTTTTTTTACCTGACCACCGACAAAAACGTGTGGTGCAGACCACCGGCCATGACTGATGCATTATGGAATAGACAATCCGGATGCACATATGTTTTCCGGAATATATTTTCCGAATTAATGCGATAATGGTGAACGAGAGAAAAGTTGGCACTTCTTGTAGGGCTAAGGACATTCCGGAATGTAAAATCCGGTAAGCTTCAGCACTAGATTCTTTTGAAAAAAGCCATTAATGTGGGTTTAGACGGTTACAACCACTAACACGTTTTCATTGATTGTATTAATGACCTAGGACTTGTTTTAGGCTATAAATAGGCTTCCATCTTCAACAAATGTCTTCATTCTTCACTTCACCTCTTTTCCTCCATTTTATTCAAATGTTTAGTTTTTTAGGGGTGTCGGAGGTGTTATGGTCATTGTTGTCTGTTCATATGAACCCTGCAATAACATTGCAGCTTGTGTGGGTTCATATAACGGTCAACAGAGACCCTTGACATCAAAGAAAGACACCAAAAAGCGCATAATATCTGGTCCGAATTTAATTTTCCGGAAATCACTAACAATCTGATCCGGATTATATAATCTGGACCAGGGGTATTTTTGAAAATTTTGCAGGGCGCGCGAAAAGTTAATCCTAATGGTTTTTTTTATTTAAGAGTAGTCAACCAAAAATAATATTTTTGAAAATTCTAAACAAACACTCTAAAATGACAACAAAAAAAAATTAAGAAAAAAAAAACCTAGACAGACACACTTTAATATCACGATGAAAGTACAAGAGAGAATTGTTAAAAAAGTTGTCACAAAATAGTCGTAGAAATACAATTTCTCTAACATAAGTAATATTTTTGTCCAGGTGAAAATGTACATACTTGCTACTTGAACCTTCATATTTTTGTTGGTCAGAGTTAACACACGCACACGGTAATATTTTTTTATTGTCTCATTGACTAATATATGTGGTAGTTGATCATGAAATGAAATAATAGTTGTTGTTGAGCATGAGTTAATGCTTACAAAAGACAACAACGACAACAACAACAACCAAACACCATCCCACTAAGCGAGGTTGACTACATGGACCAAAATATGTCATATTGTTCTATCATAAACCATATTTATATACAATTCATTAATCTATAAATCTTTCATAATAGTTTTCTCTTATGGTTCCTCTGGGTCTTCTTATACCTCTTGTAATATGACTATCCTCTATTTGATATACTATTCGTACTATAGAATCTACAAGTTTTCTCTCTACATGTCCAAAGCACTTAAACTTATTTTCAACAGTATTTATACTATAGGTGTTATCTCAACTATCTCTACAATGTTGTCATTTCTAGTCTTATCACATCTAGTCTTACCGCACATTCAACGCAACATCCTCATCTCCACACACTTACTTTATTCTCGTGTCGGTTCTTAACTGCCCAACGTAACACCCCGTTTTCCCAACGTGAAAATTTCATTTATTTAATCAGAGTAATTCACCTAAACGGAATGTCACATTCTTTTCTTAAAATCATAAACTGTATAAATAACTATTTATCCTTTAAAATTCAATAACTAAAAAGTCTTTAATACTTCGCAGCGGAAATTATTCAATAATCAAAACAGTCTTTGGCACTAAAGCCTCTTTACAATTATGTCATAAAAATCCATTCTAAAAACATAGTCATAACTCTTCAGAAACAATACGTAAGGAATAGAAAGCAATAACAAATTCTCATCCCGTTACGTATCAGAGCACCTAAAGACACTTGAGCCACCACTCCTACTAATCATTAATACCTGCAAGTTACTCATACGAAGAGCAACATTTTCCAGCAGAAGGGGTGAGATTTCACAAAACAATAATATCAAGCATATAATTCAATAATTATATTTAACAACACAAATAACTTCATCTATTAGTAATAATAATTCTTCATGTAATAATTCTTAATAACTCAATCAACTTCTAATTATCATTTAACACATATTAACCAAATCGTAACAAACATAGATCATCACATCATAGTCATAGTTCATATATAGCATAGCAACATCTTAATCCTAATTCATATACAACATAACAACATCATTAATTCATAATAATAATTATTCATCAAACATCTCATTATCAATTCATTAATAAAAAATAACTTATCAATTTAACATAAACATCATCAAGTACACTTAACAACTCATAGATATCATCATGTAATCATCATCACTAATAACTTTAAAACAACACAATATAATCATCTCTTATTAATAGTAATAATTATCTACATCATAACATAAACATCTTCTTATAATAATATAACAACAACGTAACATGATATTCACTTAATAATAATAATAATTATATATACATTATCTCGTCATAATATAATAATATAATAACAACATAGCATGATATTCACTTAATAATAATAATAATTATATATACATCATCTCGTCATAATATAATAATATAACAACAACATAACATGATATTCACTTAATAATAATAATTATTATTATATATACATCATCTCTTCATAATATAATAATATAACAACAACATATTCATCTTCTTGTATTAATATAACAACAACGTATTCATCATCTTATGAAAATATAATCAACACATACTAACACCAAAATCAACATCATAAATCTTCAACATAAACATCTTAAACATCATAGCATCTTTGATAAACAATTACCAAGTAATCACAACATTCGATCATCATCAATAACATAACATAATATTCACTTAATAATACTAATCATATATAGAACAACATATTCATCACTTAATAGTAACAATTATACACAACATCATAACAACTTAACAATATCATAATCATTATCTTAAACAACATAGCAACGTAAAAATATCATAATCAATATCTTAAACAACGTAGCAACATAACAGTATCATAATCAACATGTTAAACAACATAGCAACATAACAATATCATAATCAATATCTTAAACAACGTAGCAACATAACAATATCATAATCAACATGTTAAACAACATACTCCAATTTATAAGCAAAATTGACTTTTTTCATACTCCCTCCGTATCGAAATATAAGCAAAATTCAACTATCTTACTTGTGACAAAATATAAGCAAAATTGACTTTTTTCATCATATTTAAGGCTAATATACCAAAAATGCCCTTAGTTTAATACTCCAATTTCCATCACAGTTTTCCACGCGAATGCAATTCTCCAAACCAGGTTTTAATGAATGTATTGAAAAACTGAAACGGCTCTCTATACTCCTCTCCCTCTATAGTAACTCCACGAAGCCCAAGCCAATGTTTTCTTCCACTTATTATAAAAAGGCTGTTCAGAGAGAAACTTAGTGTTCCTTCTATTCTTCTGCATAATTCAAGAAAATGGCTTTCAAGAAAATGGCTATAAAAGCACCATCTTTTAGTTTGGGAATTGACTCAGATTCTGAGGATCTGCTGAATCGAATTGTTGAAGACTCGCTAGAGAAAGATGGGGAGGTTGAACAGATTCAAAATGTTGAGGGTGAAGTGAATTCTCACCATCATGTTGAAGGTGGAGAAAGAAGCTTCAAACACAACTTTGATCTTAACGAAATTCCTAATGAAAGTGAAGGTGCTGCTGAAGCTGATGATGTTAATGAAGTTCTTAATCCAGTTGAAGGTGCTGCTGAAGCTGAACTTGATTTAGATCTAAACAAAATGCCCAACGTGAATGTTGAAAATGAGATTGAAGAGGAGTTGGCAAACCATGAAAAGGATGAGGTTCAGAAAAATGAAAAGTTAAAGAAATGGGTTCATGATATGCTGAAGATTTATATAGCTGGGTTTCCATGATTTTGTTCGACAATGATAAGAACAAGTGAAAAACTACAACTTTTGCTGCTGCTTTTATTTTTTGTCTTTATCCCCTAATGTACTAGCTTATGTTAACAATTTGGAGAAGCAACGTGAAGTACTCTTTTTTGTCTTTATCCATGTACTAGCTTATGCCAATCGGTTACTTTAATATTTCCTTTTTTTTTTTTGCCTTTCATAAAATAATATAAAGAAGTTTCTATCACCAAAAACAAAATTGCTTTCTATTGAATAAAATACTTGACGTACACAATGCATAAAACACAAAAGATAGCTACGAGATATGAGAATAAAATACGCCACGTACAATGCATAAAACACAAAAATGGTTACGTGACATGAATAATTCTTGAACTCCACAAGTCATTCACTCCATACCCTGCAAGAGTTCACTAATTTCAGCAACCAATTCTTGATCGCAATTTAGTGTAGTGGGTAGTGTAGCTTGTCTAAGCATGACATCTTTCTTCATATGAGGAGTCTTGTATTTATTGGACCCTTTAACCTTCATGATTTCAATCATGCACGACTGAAGTGTAAGAAATATTTTGTTTGAATCCACACTAGAAAATTCATCAAACGAAGTTTGCACTGCTTGAATAAGTTCATCAACCGTCCTTGTCACTTTCTTTTGTTGTAATGCTTGAATGGCTGCAAAAAATCCCAAATCCAATACATTTAAATCAGGAGAATTAGGTGGCTGATTAATCAAACGGATGTCAAATCCACCTTCAGAAGCCGCTGCTTGAAATTCTTCGTCATCAACAGAAACATGACACGGTGCATTATCTTGTTGAATGTAAATTGTTTCCGATGCAAGTTCTGGTGGCACTTTTTCTTTGACGGCCGGTAAAATCTTGTCTCTTAAGTACATTCGACTAACTTCTCTAGTAATAGAACCGATTGGTTTTGTTTCGAGTGTCCCTGCGGGTCTATTGACACTGGACCTTCTTGCAGGCACTTTTTCAACTAGAGGCCACACTCCAATTTTTCCCGACCATGTTTCATGACCTGCATAATCAAACCTAGGTCTAGCCACTGCAACTATAAACATGACCTTCATTAGATAATTTTTGTTTTTGCATGGACGGTATGGATCATCCTCATCTGCAAGAAGGTAATAATTCTGAGATTTTTTGGTCACAGAGAACCACTTTTCATCTATGTGAATAACATTGTGCATTGACTTAAACTTTGGCTCAAATGGAATGCTACTTTCCTCCAACATGGACAAACAAAATCTAAGACGAGCTTTCATATTATCATCTGTCATGTGTGGTTTTAGTGCACTTGAATGCCGACGCAAAACACCTTTTTTTATTAACCTCATTAGTTGTCCAGTGGTACACTCTAATGCTTCTGCTAGAGATCGAAGACTGCTACGTTTGTGTAGCGGTATTTCACGTATTTTTTCGATACCTATGACTTTTTTTTTCCGACCACATTTTGTTTTCTTGTGACAAACATCACTTGTTTCAATTTTTTGCCTCCAAATCGCATAAATAACATCTACGGATACTTGATAGGAAGAAGACAACCGTTTAACAACCCCCTTATTAATTTTTCTACCAGAGCTTGAATTGATCAAAACCTCACAAATATTTTGCCGCTGATAGTTGTCTAAAAAAGTTCGCTTTCTTTTAGATTGTGGCTCACTATGAATGTTGTTTCCTGTTTCATTAAATATAAAATCAAAATAGTTATAAAAAATATAAAAATAGAAATTGGTTTCAGTACATAAAATTGCATGCCATTGACATTTGACACTTTGACAGGAGTAGTAGCATGCCATAAATTTCATGGTCCATTGATAAAAAAGAATAACAAGGTGGAGTACATGTAACCATGTTGCAACAAAACGTGTACTCCTACGTCATATACATGCAGTTCATATAAAACGTGGAGAATATTGAGTGCAAAAAGTGGCACAATATAATAAAGACAAGTGCAAAACTAATATAAATAAACATTCACAAAATGAAAAAAAAAACTCCATGTACCTATATCTTCTTCGATGTTATTGTAAAAAAGTTCAGCTACATCTTCTTCATCTTCGGAGACGCTATCTTCAGACTCAAATCCAATATCTTCTTCTTCATCTGATAGATAGTCGAATAAATCATTGCTTGAATAAGTAGCATTCAAATTAGAAGTGTTCAAAACACTGCAGGGGATGTTCAAACTAATCTCTAAAGGTACATTTGAGAGGTGGTTAGAGGTGCTCAAATCATTCAAAGGAATGTTCAGATCAATATTAAGAGGCACGTTTGAGAGGTGGTTAGAAGTGTTCAAGTCATTTAAAGAGATGTTCAAATCAATATTGAGAGGCTCATTTGAGAGTGGTTAGATGTGTTCAAGTCATTCAAAGGGATATTCAAATCAATATTGAGAGGCTCATTTGAGAGGTGGTTAAATGTGTTCAAATCATTCAAAGGGGTGTTTAAATCAATATCAAGAGTCATCTTGAATTAACAATGTGAAGCTCCAATTTTCTTGCATTTTTTACCTTCAATTTATAGAAATCAAAGTGACACTCCAGTTTCTAAATTTAAATTTCAGATGAATTAGTGTGCCATTTTGTTACCGCCAATTTTTTTATAAAATGAAAGAAAAGCTTGAAAAATTTGCGCCAATTTTTTATAGGAGTAAAGCAGTTTTGGAAGTTGAAGAGGCAAATAAATTTTGGCTTGAATTTTGGTGTATTATTGAGCAACGTGTTTCCTCTCTTCAATGAAAGAACATGAAAAATAACCAAGCACCTTAATTAATGTGGTGAGAACATCAACGGTTACAGAAAATCAGAATTCATAAGGGCAAATAAGGTATTTTGGCTTAAATTAAATGACAAAGACATCATTTCTTAAAATATGTGATTTGGTCAATTTTGCTTATAAAAAATTACGGAGGGAGTAGCAATATTTTAGTCAACATCATATAATTCACATCGTATAATCTTCGTAGGTACTTCTTTAACAACACATGGGTAGAACACAACTCGACAAACTCATGGATGATAATTCATCGACAACTTAACAACTCATGGATGATAATTCATCAACAACGACATTGACTCGACATATGCGACAATGCAACTTAGACACTTATATGCATGTGGTACCAATCGTCATCATAAGTATTAATATACTTTTATCGTGCGGAGGACAAAGCTCCTAAAACGTGCGGAGGACAAAGCTCCTAATCGTGGTGAGGACAAAGCTCAATGAAATGCTATGCATGGACTCTTAACAACAAAACACCGTAATCATCGTAATCAACATATCATCATGCATCCAATAATTTGGAGCTAAACGTCATCATTTCATAATATATATATAGACATCATGCACTTAGTTAAATAACAGCAGTAGCACAGTCAAATCACACAACAATAGAGAGATATCAATATATCAATTGCAATTCACAACATAACAATATTAATGTGAAGCATCAACAACTTAAACATCAAACATCTTCCACATAAGGCGTATAAATATTTCACATAACCAACAACAGCAACATAGGCGACACATAAACATCTCAGGATATAACAATATCGAATGATAATCAACAACAACTCATGTAACTTAGTTAAATAACAATAACAGCATAATCAGATTATATCAACAGCTTAATACCAATTCATTTTCAACAACTTCCTGATCATTCAATAATAATTCAAGTAATGCAATCAATCAATAAATCACATTATAAACACTTAGCATTTCAATATAGCTTCACAATTCACAATCATTATCTTTAATAGGTCACACTATGTACCTAAAGTTCATTTCTAACCAATCCAAGCAACTCAAGTCTCATAATGCACTAAAAACACTCAATTCTGGAAGTGCTCGCGAGGCGAGAGCATCTGCTCGCCGTGGCGAGTACAAGCCAACTTTCCAACTAAGGTTGTTCTAGGTTCAATCTCATTCTAAATCATTCTCTAATCAATAGTAGGCACCTAAAGGTACTCAAAGGCATCTAAGGTTCAACTCAAAAGGTCGAAACACAAAATCTAACATGCTCTCTGCCTTAGCTCGCTATGGCGAGTAAGGTTGCTCGCAATGGCGAGCAATACCAAAACACTCGCGAGGCGAAGGGGAAGGCTCGCGAGGCGAGGATCATAGCTCGCCGTGGCGAGCGATGAATCTAGGCTCGGACATGATGCGCTTTCTACACGAAAATCATCATCTAACAAGGTTCTAAGCCTAATTTCAATTCCAGAATTCATCTAAATCATTATCTAAGGTCTAAGGACAGTTTCTACATCTTTTTAACAAGTTTCCACCGTTTAATCATCAATTCTATCAATTTGACCTAATTTCCGATTCTTCTTAAATCCAAATATTAATATTCTATCCCAATATATATATATATAAAATGTTTCTATAACAATAATAAATAACAATTATATCTCTATAACATATATATATATATATATATATATATATATATTTATTTCCATAACAAATCATACATATTTCTATAACAGATTATATATATTTCTACAATAAATAACATTTATTTCTATAACAAATCGCATTTATTTCTGCAACAAATCGTGTATATATTTCTATAACAAATGACATATATACATTCCTAAATCAAATAACATATATTATATTTTTAAATCAAATAGCATATATATATATATTTCTAAATCAAATAACATATATATTTCTAAATCAAATAACATATATATTATATTAATAAATATATAACATATATCATAACAAAATATCACTCATCAAAATAAATCATATAAATCACACAAATCATATAAGTATATTCTAAACTCATTTAAAATAATCAAATAATTAGAGAGGGCGTTACACCCAATACTCTGTTCCATAATACACCGTTGTTCTGACAATTGTCTGGTATTTTTTCACTTCAACTTAAACAGTGCATTTGTATAACAAAAAGCATCTGAGGCTCTTCTTCATTTCAACAATTCAACTTGAATACGATAATTTACATATGCTTTTATCTCTCTGTCATTTTGTACCATAAACCCAAGATTTTTGTTGTTGAAAGAATCAACCCAATATATTTAAATTGTGTAACTTGTATGATATGATCTCCAACTTTCACCTCTAAGGTCGAACTACTTCGCCTTTTATTGAAATTACACTACATATATTATGTATTGCTTTTACTCAAACGAAATTCGTACGCTTCCAAGACTTGTCTCCAACATCCCATTCAATCCCTCCATCGACTCTCTAATTAAGACTACGTCATCTACAAAATTTATACATTTTGGTGCTAGTTGTTGGATGTGTTTGCAAGTACATCAAAAACTAAAGTAAAAAGATAATGGATTAGGATTGACCCTTGGTCCAATCCTGATTATGAAAATATCATTGATATGGATTAAGGCTAACCCCTAGTCTAATCCTTGTTATGAAAAAAATCTTTGATAATGCTACCAAGAGACAAATAATAAAACTCACGAAGAAATTTAAACTTCAACAACTTTTTTGCATCCAAAAAGTTGTTTGAGAGACTTAATAACCTTTATATATAAGATAAGATATGCCATAATTTAAAAAAAAAAAAAAAAAGCAGAAAATTAGGAACGAAAATTGCAACAATCTTGCTGGCTTCAAAAAGTTGTGAGATTTAAGAACTTTTATAAGATTAGGAATAGAAAAAGATTAGGAATGAAATTTGCAATAAATTTTTTAGCTTCAAAAAGTTATCTAAGAGACTTAAGAACTTTTATATATAAGATATAATAAAATAAGAGATAATTTAAAAAATGCGAAAAATTAGCAAAGAAATCTACAAAAACTTTTTTGGTTTCAAAAAAGTTGTCTAAAAGACTTAGAACATTTATATATAAGATAAAATATATTTATATTGAAGGAATATATATATATATTTTTTTTTGAAGACTAATACCTCAAATTCGTCCTTGAATTTTCAAAAATCAGCCAAATTCGTCCCTGAATTTTGCGAAATATATATTTAGTCCTCAAATTTACAAAATGTTCATCAAATCAGTCCCTCCGTTAAGTTGGTATATTAACGGAGGTGACATGTACCGTTAACTTCTTACAAAACTTACCACGTCAGATGCCACACAAGCAGGGACCAAATTGATTGATTTTCAGAAAATTTCTAATGACCAAATTGATTGATTTTCAGAAAATTGCCAAGGAACAGATTGATTGATTTTCAGAAAATTGCAAAATTTCCAACAACACTTTCTCCTCTTTCTCATGAACGACTCTTTCTTCCCCAAATATATAAATTTGTAACCCTAATGTTATAATTAGTCACATAGAGTTCAAAATCCCCAAAATTTCTTCCATGAATTGATGCAAAAGTTCTTCCTCAATTCAAAAAACTTAAAACCCTAATTTTTTTGATTCAATTCGAAATTCAAAAATCAGTGGTCATTGTTGAAGATTTGATGTTTAGAAATGATGGGTGGTGGGCGTATGGGCAAAAACAGCTACAACAGTCGGTCTTCATCTTCAAGCTCTATGTACAATGATGATGTGAGAGAGCTTCAATGTTGGTGTCCTAGAATTTATGTTGTAAAAAAAGCCAACACCGTCAATAACCCAGGAAGGCCTTTCTATGTCTGCCCTCTGCCAAAGGTTTGTTTAACAATGGTTATGTGATGTGTCAATGGTTTGTTAAAATAGTACTGATTTTGTCTTTTGATTGTATAGGATGATGGTGAAAATTGTAAATTTTTGTGTGATTGAGTTGTTTAAAATGTTATTGCATTGTGCCAAGTCTGTGTAATGTTGTAATGAAAAGAGGTTGCCAATGAATGAATTTAACCCTTCTGTCAAAAAATTTCAATCAAATTGGTCTTTCTATTGCATGTCTATCCATCATATCGATCCCTAAATTAGTGAAAATACCATCAAATAAGTCCTTGAATTTTCACAACATATATCACTGTGATCCTTGGTGCATATATTTGCTGAACAAAGTAAAAAGTAAAAGACACACTTTGATTGTAAAAAGACGAATATTTGCAAACCATCATAAGTCATACATCTGATGTTCATAAGTCATTACATAGCCAAAAAATAACATTATATAGCCATCAAGTCATTTGACGTTCTTAAGTCATTACATATCCAAAAAAGCATAAATTAAACAAGTCCAAAAAAACATTAATTAAACTAGTCCAGAAACATAATTTAAGCAAGCATCACTACTTTGGAAATCTTGGAATTGAGATAAACTCCATGTATTGGGGTTGAGTAGAAGCGGATGACCAACAATTTGGATTTGGAACTCTAATAACTCCAGGAGCAGTTAGATTTTGTGGAGCAGGACCCCTCAGTGGTGTTTGTTTATGCTTGTCATTCGAAATCACTGGTTCTCTCATGCCATTTCTCCTCGTACCCATTCCCTGCAAATAAAATCAATCATACCAGTCCTTAAATTATAACAATATCTATTAAATTAGTCCTTAAATTATGACAATAAATATCAAATCGATCATTATCATAGAGGGGTATAATTGGAAACACAAAAGTTAAAAGTGCAATTTTTACCAGTTCCATCAAATTAGTCATTGTACACGTGACTGCATTGTTGACATGTGTACAGGACAACACAATACGCAAGAGAACACATCATCACCACTAACGGAGCTTTTGGACGGAGAGACCATCTGACGTTTATAAAATTCAGGGACTAAATAAATATTTCGCAAAATTCAGGGACGAATTTAACTGATTTTTAAAAATTTAAGGACGAATTTGAGGTATTAAAAAATAAAACAAAGAGTTCGTTTCACTTTCGCTCCAAACAAAAATAAAATAAAAATAAAAAGCATTCTCTTTCGTTTCATTTTAGTGAGTTTCCTTTCACTTTCACTTTGTTCTGCATCATCACACCTCAGACGTCATCGTAATCGAAACCCTAAAATCCATACAAAAAAAAAACCGCGTTTGGACGTACGAGTTGGAAACGCATTCAACTTCACTTACCGGAGTTAGTCCTCGGCGGTCACAACCACCGAGAACGTTCAGGTTTTCATTTTTTCCATTTCTTCTCCTCTTTTCTACCAATTCAACCGCGATCTACGCCATGGCATCGGAGCTCCACTCTGAAACGCGCGATTGACATCATAACTTTACTCAACTGTAAAACAGTATTGTTTGATGGATTCTGAATCAATGTTCATTAGTCGATTTATTATTGTTAGATTCAGTGGAAACTCTTCCTTCATTCTTTTACTTATCTGCTAAAAAGCCCATTTTAAATAATTAATTAATTTCATGTTACAAATTCAATTCAATTCAATGCATGTTTGTATGTTAGCAGATGTCTCGACCTGAGGAGCTTTGGGAGCGGTTAGTTAGGGCTGCTTTGAGAAGGGAGAGAACCGGCGATGATGCATATGGTCGACCTGCTGCAGGAATTGCTGGAAATGTGCCTTCTGCTCTTGCTAAAAATAGAGATATTGATGAAATTTTAAGAGTTGCAGATGAGATTCAAGACGAAGATCCCACCGTTTCCAGAATATGTATGTTTGCCTTCATCTCTATCCATTTTATATCAAGTATTTCGGTTCTATATTATCTCCTAGATTTCTCCTGTGGTGGTACTGTGGATTATAGGGAAAATGTTAAATGCTGAAGTCTGCACGAGTCCTTTTGACGAAAACCCCTTCAATTTCACCACTGAAATCCTCTAGAGTGTTCCAGATGCCCATTCTTCGTTCTAAATATTTCTTACTTTTTGCAGTATGTGAGCATGCCTATTCGTTATCACAAAATCTGGACCCCAATAGTGAAGGCCGAGGTGTTTTACAATTCAAGACCGGTTTGATGTCTGTCATTAAGGTATATATTGAATGTCTAGCTAAAGAGTTTTGATTGGGATACTAGGATTGTGAGTATCAGTATGTTTTTATTTGGACGTGACTCTGCGTTGCTCCTCTTGCTTGGTTGGTATATTAGAATTTTGCTGGACAATCTGTCAAAGCCGTACCATGAAAAGTTTACATCATTTAGCTTCCTTATAATCTCATTGCAGGATTTACCTTTTCATTTAGTTCATGAGAATGTTGCCTTATAGTCATTTTGATAACTAGTTCATACATGCTTCTGTATAATGCAATGCTATCAGGATCTTCGTTCAGATCAAACTAAGTTTTAAATATCAGGATACTTGGGGCACAAGCTCTACAATATATAGTGTAATTGTTTTATAAAATTTCTAAGCTGTAAAATCATCAAGCCCGTTTTTAAAATTGTAAAGGATTCAGTGTCCTCATTTTATCTTTGCTTTTTTGTTTATATTTTCAGCAAAAGCTGGCTAAAAAGGAAGTTGGAACCATAGATAGAAGTCAGGACATTGCCCGACTACAAGAGTTCTACAAGAGTTACAGAAAGAAGAATAATGTAGATAGATTACGTGAGGAGGAAATGCAGTTGAGGGAATCTGGTGCTTTCAGCCGGAATCTTGGCGAGTACGTTTCTGACTAATCTGTGTGTAGTGTCTGTTTAGACGATATTGTTTTTCCTCTTCGCCACCCTTCGGGTTTCATGTAACTATTTGCCCCCAAAATTAGCGAGTTCTAGAATGTGACCGGCTGTTATTTTTACATTTGTTCTTGTACTATTACATTTTCTTTTTGATGGATTTCACCTGTCCAATTAAAGTTTGATTGTTATCTTCAGTATAATTTACCTAGTTTAACATTCAGGGTTTCATCTCTCTCTCTCTCTCTCTCTCTCTCTTTTTAAATAGTGGTGATAGCAGGGGGGGTGTAGCCAGGAAATTGATGTTTAGGAATTTGTTCTGGAAAATTTATATATTATAACATAAATTATATATTATATTCAATATTGGTATATAATTTATTCCTGCTATTTGTTTTGATTATTCTTATTCCTTTTCTCATTAAGTCTTTCATGCTGAATACAGGTTGGAGCGCAAGACTGTGAAGAGGAAAAGAGTTTTTGCTACCTTAAAGGTTTTAGGAACAGTGCTTGAGCAACTGAGTGAAGAAATCCCTGATGAGGTTGGGTTCTTCCTTTGAACAAATGTAATATATTAATATGATTTTTAATTTTCTTATTTTTAGGGATTATATGGAATAGGGTTTTCCAAGCATTATAAAACATGAAACAATCAGGATTTGAGAGAAAACTAAGTGCAATATTTTCTGAAATGTCTACTCAATTTCATTGAGTTATGGGTTCAGTTAAACACCTACTTGTAGAGTACACAAATCTGTAGGGACTCTAATCTAAGAGGTATCACAGTGAAGCCAATGTCATATATGCCCTTTTTAGTAATTATGCAGTACAACATAAACTACTTACCAGAAACAGTGCAAGCATTTATATTAGCCTTTTGTTACTGCATTGTAGAAGGATTTTGGAATGGAGATAGAAGTGCTGTATTGAAGCAATCCAATGTTTGCTGTATTTTTTAATAAAAGCTGCTACGGTGTATTTGTTTAGTTTTATGGAATGCTTGATTTCATTAGGATTAGTATTGTTGTTACAGTTATTTTTTAATAATTTTGTTTTGATTGTACTGTTTAATTTTTTTCTGGGTGTAATTAGAATTATGAGGAGTACAGTAAGATGTTTTTTATGTAAAAAAAGGTGTGTATGTTAGCTGGGATTTTGCAAGATATTTTATATCATTTATTTCTGAACTCGAGCATCTCTTAAACTGTTTATCTTTGTTGCCAGCTTAAGCGGGTCATGGAATCAGATTCTGCATCGACAGAGGATCTGATTGCATACAACATCATCCCTATAGATGCTACTACTTCAACAAATGCTATTGTTTTTTTCCCCGAGGTTCTTGAGCTTTCTTTATTTAAGACCTTTTTTTTCCTTCCCGTTTTGTGACGGCATCTTACCCGCAAGAACTTATTGTTAGGTGCAAGCAGCAGTTTCAGCTCTCAAATATTTCAGTGGCTTGCCTGAACTGCCCAGGGCCTATTTCATTTCTCCCACAAGGAATGCCAACATGTTAGATTTTCTGCAGTATACTTTTGGATTTCAGGTCTGTATATGTGGGTTTTTTATTTGGTGTCAGTTGTCAAGTCAAGATTGGTCTTGTTCTTTCAGTTATCTTATTGTTTTTGCGTTCTTGAATTAAGCATTCTTTATCTCTTCTCTAATATGCAGTGAAACCAAATTGTTGTATTCTTTAAAATATATAGTCCTTATACGCAAATATTAGTACTGGCTGAGCAATAGCAATTATAGCATCAATACTTAAATATACTTTTGAGTCCATTGCATACATATATATTTTAGGAGGTCAACAAGAGTTATTGGCTTTGTGTGTACCATTTTGTATCAAAATAAGGGGTGGGGGGTTGTAATTTGCACCATGAGTTCCCCTTCAGTCCAAAATGATTGCTCTTAAAAATGAAATCGGTACTTTAAAATGCAAAAGTATGTGCCTCACTGTTTTTGAACTAAATGTCTATACCAATATTCTATCAGAGGAACAGTGTGAGCTTTACAAAGCAGCAACAAGTCTATGCATTTGTCCTTTTGTGTACTCCCATGTATACAATTGATTGACAGTAAATAAAACTGTGGACTTGCCAATGGCATTGTCAAGAAAGAGCCTTTGATGGTTAGGAGTGTAGACTTCTGTAGAGATTTTAAGGTCTGTAGAGATTTTAAGGTTTAAACTTTATTGAACTGGCTGCTATCAAAGGATAGATTAGCTACAGCTCTGTATAACTACAGTGTACCACAGAGGGGCTTATTAATATCTCTATGTAACTAACTCAATAGATTGTAACCAACTCAACCGACACGAGTCAGTTGAGCCATGCATAGCCAGCCGTATAAAGACCTTCACTATATCTGTAACAGAATATGAAAAAGCAATAACAGAATTTCAGAGATCAAAGAATCTCCATTGACGAATACACAAATCTAATATGGTATCAGAGAATCTAATACAGCTCAGTATAACTACATTGTACCATAGAGATATTACTAAGCTACTCTATGATACACTGTAGTTATATTGAGCTGTAGCTAATCTATCCTTTGATAGCAGCAAATGATGAAAAAATTGTAGTTCTCTGGATCACCCAAGTCTCTAATAACATAAAGTCTCAATTCAAAAACTTACACTGGATAAAATAGAAATTTAAAATGGCCATATCATGAAAAGTTGAGAGATTATTTAAACCCGGTTTAGCGTTCTAGAAAGCAGAAAAGGAATTACCAGCTTAAAAATCATGATGAATCTATATAAACGAAATCAACTTTTTTTGTTACAAAAAATCTCTTGAAACTAAACTTATTGACTATAATGGGTTTTAAAATTGCTGGATTAGATTTTCTGCCACGATGATATTGTAATTTGAATTATCTTGGTGGGACTGCATAATTGGATTCCAAAGCAATAACTTCATTCAGTCTGAAAATTAAAGTAATTTGATTGGAACTTTTCACAATTGTGATTATCAGTACCCTTTCTGATTGTTATTCTTTTATTTACTTGAATTAAGTAACTTTGATTATTTCTACTTTTTTTTTTTGTTGATATTTTATAAGTATAAATCATTTCGACATTGGCATTCTTACGAACTCATTTTTATCATGCGTATGATTTTTTTTGCCACCAGAAAGATAATGTTGCTAATCAGCATGAACACATAGTTCATCTGCTTGCAAATGAGCAATCTCGGCTTGGAGTTCCAGACAAAACCGAACCCGTAAGTATATAATTCTCTAGGCCTTGAGGATCATTTACCTTATTGGATTTCCTCAAGGTTTTCCTGTTAAGCGTTTTATTTGCAAAATGCTACATCATTTACTGAATGAAATGAGTTTACTAGATATTCACAATTTTAACTTGTGATTTATTCTGTTTGTGGTCAATTGCTACATACGAAACTAGCTGGGTTTAAGGTGATTAAGCTCATAGCCATACAATCAAGCTACAGGAGAGGGTAATCTTGAGGAGATTAAGTGTTGAGACATGCAGTATAGAAACTAAATTTGGTTTATGCTATTTAGGTTGACCTGGGAAGCAAGATACCCGCTGCAAAGTTTGATGGAGTGTATTAGAGGAATAAAAACAAGTTACTCCAGATTTTCATTTATATGAAATAGGGTGAATGGTAGGGTTCCTACCAAGGAAATGTGGAAAGTTTTAGAGAAAAGGAAGTTTGTGTTGCCTGTATTGAAGTGTAGTTTAATAATAGTTTCTGTATTATATTGATGCCTGTGCATTTACAAGAGGTGCCAGAAGTTGAGTTTCTGGTGGCTGTGCTGGTGGTGGCTTAGAAGGATTTTCACAAGCCATCAGGATCAGAGGTTTCTTGACGCTATGTGAGGGTTTGAGAATTCCAAGAGGGAAGAGAGTTTTAGAAGTGTTTGTGAAACTGAAAATGCAGCGAATGATTAACTGAATTAAGTCCTTACATTTAATCTAGGTATAGTTAGCTAACTAAACCAAGTTGGTTAATGTAACAACCGTACGGAGCAGTCCACTTGTCCAGCATGATAATTTCATATTTTATCATTATTTTGTTACTCCGCTCTTAGCAATTTTTTGTGCTATATTTGTTCTTATTCTCATCATCTATATCTTGTTTCCAGAAATTGGATGAAGCAGCCTTGCAGAAAGTATTCCTGAAGTCCCTCGATAATTACATAAATTGGTGCAACTACCTATGCATTCAGCCTATTTGGAGCAGGTAGTACAACTATTTATATTTTGTATGAAAACCAATTGTACCACCTCCGTTCCTTTTTAATTGTCACTTTTTGACATTTTTCACTAATCAAGACAATCAATAAATGTTACTACTTTTGATACAATAATATATCCTTTTCCAATAATAGCCTCATTCATTTAATATCTTGTTTCATATATTTCACTCTCTGTAATAAATAACTAAGGGTAATATTGGTAAAACAACATTTAATATTGCTTTGAACTTTGAAAGTGATAATTAAATATAAACAAAACTTTTCTATGAAAAGGACATTTAAAAAGGAACGGAGGGGGTATTTTGTTATTATCTATGTGTATAATTACCGACATTGAAGGGGTTATTGTGGTTTTAGTTTGGAGGCTGTTGGTAAAGAGAAGAAATTGCTGTATGTTTCTTTATACCTCCTAATATGGGGTGAAGCTTCAAATGTCAGGTTTCTACCAGAATGCTTGTGTTACATATTCCATCATGTAAGTCAATTGAACAGTGTCAGTCATTTTTCTCTTTTATTGTTTCTGTTAAGTTGTTCTTAATTAATTTACTGGTATTTGTTGTCGTGATATTGCTTACCTAAGTATTCTTTGCTGTTACAGTTTAGTTGTATTAATTTGATTGCTTCACTGTATGAATGCAGTATTGGTCTGAACTGGTTGATACCTGGTACTAATGCAAACAGTGATGAAACATTTTTAGATATGAATTAGGTCAAATACATCCGGGGGCCGTTCTTTAACGTTTGTACCGGATTAGTCCGTTTAGTTTTTTTAGTTTTATGCAAGTAATAGTGAACAAGTTAGTCCTTTATTTTATTTTTTGTAACAAATCCATCTCTGTTTTCATCTAACTTTGTTTATAAGTGCTTACATTATTTTCAAATTGGTTCTTCATGTCAGTAAAAGTGAACAAGTTAGTCCTTTATTTATTTATTTTTGGTAACAAACTGCTACATTTTTTCATCCAACTTTGTTAAAAAGTCCTTACATGACTATTTAACATTGAGGTGAAATGCCCCCAAAGTGTTTATGGCCCCAAATATGGTTAATTACATAGATTTTCTTATTGTTTCCCAATTCAATCCTCTTAGAAATTATGGTTGGGCCTAACACAACCCCACAAAACCAGCTTGTGAGGTGAGGATTGCCCCCACTTATAAACACATTGTCCGGCCATCTCCTATCCGATGTGGGACTCCTAACAAATCCTAATTTTACAAATAAGTATTTCATCAATAACATTATAAATCAAGTAACTGATGATTTTGTTGCTCGCTACTTTTGTTTAAATTTTTCAGTAACTTCATTATTTTTTGTTCTTCCTTTTTTTTTTTAATATAAATATTTTAGTTTCTATTTTGCTTTTGCATATCGCTGGATATCATTTATGATTGAATCTTGCAAATAAGTGCAGATGGCTAGAGAGATGGATGAGATTTTAAGGCAGCAGATTGCGCAGACAGCTAATAGTTGCACTTCTGAGAATGGCGTGTCATTCCTTGATCATGTTATCCTTCCTCTCTATGATGTTATTTCTGCAGTAAGTCTCACAGTGTTCCATTAAATTTTTATTAAACTTTACAATGTCAAAAGTTGAAATGAGTTCTGCACATCAGCAGTAGATGACGGCCATAATTTTATGCTGTGGATATGCATAAAATCATCTAGCTATGTTATTTTTTGAATATGCATGGCCATTCATCTAAGTAATTTGAATAGAAGATACTGAATATATTCACGTTTGAGTTAATGCTTAAACTAGTCCTACAAAGACACACGAGAGAAAAACCTGGACCCCTTACATTCTCGTCACATTGATTTGGTGGTACCATAAATTTTTTAAACAAATTTTCAAAAAGAAACAAACCCTACCATGCAGACTCTGCAGCACCTTCATCTCCTTTAAGAACAACTTTGTAATTAATGATGTTAGGCTCTTTCCGTCATTCCTTCATCTCCTTCGAGAACAACTCTGCCGCTTTGACACTACCCTACCTGCATCACCCGTTTAACATAAGGATGTGTATTTTCTCATTGGTCTTGAACATGATGTGGTTTTCGTTTTATTGAAAACCTAAACAACTTTCGTCTGGTCGTACTTGCGGAGCGTGTCGAGAAAAACAGTGATGTGTTGGGGTTTTGTTTTGATGTCCATGAAATCTTCAATTTCATCGATGGCCCTTATAGCTTATTAGAGATATAGAGCAGTTAGCTTAAGAGATTAGCTTAGCACTACTATGTTAGTGATCTTAGTTTAAGCTTAGAGCTAAGTATGTACAGCTGGCATATCAATGTTAGCCACTATATATACTATAATCTTCAGTGTAATCAATACAATTCAGATAATAACAAATTCAGTTAGATCTCATTTTTCTCTCTCTTCTCTCTTCTCTCTCTCTCTCACTTTCTCTCTCCTCTAACTGTTTCAAGCTCCATCAATGGAGTTTCACAGTTTCTAACACAGCTTGTCGCAAGTCCTGTAAAGACAAGACGCCATACTATTATGAAGAAGGAAAAGGGTTGGGGTGAGGTTTCGTTGGTCAATTTCGACAACCACCATGCAATGTTGATTTGACGAACCTTGGCCACGATTTGGGAAGGATTTTGAGTAGTTGAAGAGAACACAACTTCAGAGTGGTGCTTGAGGTGGGGAGGGTTTGGGTGAGAGGGTGATGGTGTAGAGGGAGGCTGGATTCCACAGCGTGGAAATGGTCGAGCTGTTGGTGGTGGAAGGATCTGTGTAGCGGCGGTGTAAGCGTCGTTGCTAGCGGTGGGAGCATAACAGACTTGCCTTCGACTCTATTTTACACAGTAATAGGGACACACATTTGTGTTGGAGGCGCTTCTGTGGCGCACACGAATGATGGTGAGTTACATTGCCAAGCGGCTAGGGAGTGCTGCTCACTGGCCAATTGGTGTTGGAAAAACCCTGAGCTAACAAAAGGAGAGACATAAAGATTGTATTGTTGTAGTCTAAAGTTTGTTTGAATCTGTATACTTACAAAATAGTATACCGTATTACTCACCTTAATTCCAATATTGTTGTACATTATGTTACTCTATTCAAACAGAAATTTAAGGATGAGGAAATTTAAGAACTATATTCAAATAAAAACTAGGAAAATGTTAACTAGTGCCCCGGGGCACTAGTTAAGGAAACCAAATATAGTACAAGTATCTTGGAACTTGTGTAGTCAATAGTCAAAGTTAAAAAAGTGTAAAGGATGATGTTTTCCATGCAAATATTTCTTTTTTTTGTTTCCTTAACTAGTGCCGTTGAGTTTTATAGAATTTTAAATTATAATTTCTTTCATTTAAGAACACTTGTAGTCTTATATAGTACTAGTTAGTCTTCTAGCTCAGTTTTCTGTTATATGAATTGTTTTCATTTAGAGGTCAATTTCTGTAATTCTAGAATCTTCAGTTTAGTTCAAAAACTTTGAATCTGAATTAGTTAATACGGAAATCAGTTTTGAGAAACACTCATTCAAATTCTCTTCTTTGTCAAACTTTATTAATCGTTCTGGTACCGTAGTAATTTATCATTTATTTACATGGACTTTCAGGAAGCTGCAAGCAATGATAATGGGAAGGCATCTCATTCCTCCTGGAGAAATTATGATGATTTTAATGAGTATTTCTGGTAAAAGTTCTTCTGAAACCATCACCTTTATTGAAATTGTTTCTTATCTGTAGATTACTGATTTTGTTGCCTATAAATAGGATTGCAGGGTTGATAGGGAGTGGGAATCATTTGATGCAAATTAGAATTGGGACCAAGTAGATAATTGCCTAATAAGTACAAATAATCTATACCATCATATAAAAGGGAGCTCTAAAGTTAACTGCCACTAAACTAACTACTAATTTTGCTGAGGCCTTTTTCTCTAGAAAGTTTTCTTCAACTCCTTCATTTTTTAAACTTAAATCTACATCATAATTGAAGGTAAAAAACTAACCACCAAATTTACACCCACTCACTTTTGTGAAGGAGTATTTTAGCATTTTACATGTATGGGTGGTTGAGTCATTTGAATGTTCTTTTTTTTCAATAATTTTTTCATTTTCATCTTTCATTTCTCTCTGTTTGCTGCACCATCTCCCTCTATTATCTTGTTCTTGGTTTGGGAAAGAAAATATCACTATTTTTTCATCTTTCTCAAAACAAGCTCTTCTAATCTGTATGCAAAGAAGTAATTAACTATGCACAACAGAGACGACATTGTTTCACAAGGCAAATATTGAACACAAATCTTCAAAGACACTACCTGCTATATTTTAAGGACTTTAATTGAATAGAAATCATAGCATCTCACACATTACTTAAAAAAATTATCCACAAAATAAGAAGAAAGAGAGAGTAACAACAACAATGGTCTTTTTCCCCTTTTGTTTGATTAATTGAGACAGAGAAGTATAAAGGAGAAAGAAAGGCAAAGCAAGAGGCAATTGTGTTTCTTCATGTTTTATGGTGGCACCTTTCACACATTGTCTAGATGATGAGGGAGAGAAGCCATGATTATTTTTTTTCTTAAATGTTCTGTATTTTAGCAATTAGTGGAGTGAGAGAAATGATACCCACCATTAATAAGGATTGGAAGATACATTCATACCCATAAATTTAATTATTTTTTGTTGTGAATTATTTGGGTTTTTTGTCCAAATAAAAAGGGGCAAAATGCTAAAATACTTCCTCACAAAAGTGATTTACTGGCTTTGTGGGCCAAAGTATGTGATCATACTCTTGGGACCTTTCGCATCAGTCACATTGGGTTGGGCACATAATTATGTTGTGTATGGTCACCAATAACAGACTCCGAGCATAAGCTTGAACAAGAATCGTGCTGTCTAGAGAAGTCAGATTTGCTGATGTAGGATATGATGTGAGTGACATGTATGATAGATATCACAGGAGTGTCATTAAATTCATTGAATAATCGCCGGTGGTTTTGGGGGAGGAGCAGTGTGTTATGACTGGAAGCCATTTGAATGTGCAGTTGATAACAGACTCCGCGCATAAGCTTGACCAAGAATCGTGCTGTCTAGAGAAGTCAGATTTGCTGATGTAGGATATGATGTGGGTGACATGTGTGATAGATATCACAGGAGTGGCATTAAATTCATTGAATAATCGCCGGTGGTTGTGGAGGAGGAGCAGTGTGTTATGATTGGAAGCTATTTGAATGTGCAGTTGATACCATTTTATAAAATTGAACTAGAGAGAATTTGAATTTTTTGGAAGTAAAATGATTCTGATACTAATATGAATAATACGGTACATCCAGCTTTATAAACACTGAGGCTGAAGGTTATCAGAACTTTGTTACCTTATTTAGTTCTCTTATAACAGATTTAACTAACTATACTACTGTCTTTAGAATATTGTAAACTACGAACCGACTGTACAACGATGCTAACACCTGCCAGCTAAGCTTTGCTAGTTAATTACACAATTATTGGAAAATGGTCAGAAACTCTATACACAATACTTATTTAGTAGCTTGACCTCATATTTCTTTCAGGTCACTACATTGCTTTGAGCTTAGCTGGCCGTGGCGCAAAAGTTCTTCATTTTTCCAAAAGCCACAACCTAGATCAAAGGTTTGTCTTTTTTTTTATTTTTTATTATTATGTTAGGCTCCTTATTACACCACACAGTTCATTTTATTGCACTTCTGTATTAAATACTGTTAAAGGACAGTGATAATGATACTTATACTAAGAATGATACACTAGGAATGGTTTATTGATTTAGAGTTTTGGAATAAAAAATGTATGATGACGTGTAGTTGAGTGAACATGTATCATTATAAAAGCTTTGAAAGCAGGTTATAATAGATTGGCCCCAATGGTAGCTTAACCTATTGCAGAATCCATAGAAGATGGAGCTTAGTATTCTATTGGGTTCTGACGAACTGGTGACATCTAACTTCAATACGTTTTTGGTTGCTGTGGTTATTTATTTATCTATCGTTTGTGTACAATGCAGAAAATGTTATCTGGCAGAAGTCAACGTCAGGGAAAAACATCTTTTGTGGAGCATCGGACTTTTTTTCATCTTTATCATAGTTTCCACCGATTGTGGATATTTCTTTTCATGATGTTCCAGGTTTACACACACGTTTAGTCTTAACAAGTCATAATATATTCTCAAATGTCGCTGTTTTCATCTGCTGTTTTTGACATTAAATTTTGTTTTCTTCATCATGCTTTTATTTATCTACTTTTAATCTGTATAATAAATAATTCATTCGTGTCACAGTATTGTCACATCATAATGTTTTTCATTTTTGTAACTTTTCAGGGTCTAGCAATTATTGCTTTCAATGATGGAAAATTTAATTCCAAGACCTTGCGAGAGGTTCTTAGTCTTGGACCTACATTTGTTGTGATGAAGTTTTTCGAGAGTACGTATATTTCTGTTGTGAAGATTTAGATCTTTCATCTTAGTTTCGTACTCTTTTATTTGTTGAATGTCTTCCAAAAATGCAATGATTTTTGTTGTTGATAGTGCTCAGTGGCGAATCTTGCCTGAATATTGGGGGTAGCGACAAGTAGTAACAACATCAATTGTTTATGTTTAACTGTTATATCACTTTTAAAAAATGCACAAATCAGCTAAACAACATGAACTTAATTAAAAAATCAGTCAATGTCAAACCAATTGGAAAAGTAATTAAAACAAATTTCATTATTGAGTATTGGCTACTCACTATTCAAACAAAAAAAAAAACGAAAAATG
The DNA here is from genome assembly GCF_003473485.1 of Medicago truncatula. NCBI lineage: Eukaryota > Viridiplantae > Streptophyta > Magnoliopsida > Fabales > Fabaceae > Medicago > Medicago truncatula. The sequence goes on from NC_053042.1 coordinate 56,360,740, forward strand.
AGAGTATTCAATTACCATCATGATTCACAAAAGAAAAAACCCAATACAGCCAACTTCAAGATCAAAGAAAGACCCAGCTATAGAATCAATCATGATTCATTATATTTGCAACAGATAAACACCAATAACGCACTACCTAAATGACCGGCATCACAAAATAATCTAGAATAAAAAAGTTAATAAAATTTGGGGAAATTATAAAAAGCAGCGAATGCAATCTCGCTGGATTGTCATTGGTGCTCTACTCCAATCCGCTTCACTGTGTTGTGATGGGATGCCGCGTCATGTGAGATTGAAAAGTTTCGCACGGGTCTGCGTGAGAGAGAGGGGGAGGGGGGCAAAGAATGATTTGTTGGGAAGTAATAAAAAAATTGCATTTGTTTAGGGGACGCCGCAGCAGCTCTCCGCTCCCGAAGAGATCCGCCACTGCTAGGGCTATATTTCTTGTCATCGTCTAGTATAATTTTTCACCTCTGTTTCTTTTTTCAGGTGTCCTGGATATTTTTATGATGTATGGTGCATATACAACAACGAGGCGGTCAGCTCTATCAAGAATTTTTCTAAGATTTCTTTGGTTTAGCCTTGCTTCAGTTTTTGTAACTTTCCTTTATGTGTACGTATGCCCAAGATAATGATTTTTATATATTCAGTTGTTTTTTTTTTCTGTTCAATTTTTTTATTGCTTTGTGTTGATGATTTTACATTTATAACTCTGTATGACTGCAGAAAAGCACTCCAGGATCCAAATTCAGTTATTTTCAGATTATATGTAATTATCGTTGGGATTTATGCTGGTGTCCAGTTTTTCATTAGCTTCCTCATGCGGATTCCTGCATGTCATCTTCTGACAAACCAGTGTGATCGCTGGCCTCTCATTCGCTTTGTCAAGTGGCTACGCCAGGTTTGTGTCTTCATTTGCAATTTTTTTTTTGTAGTTGTATTAATAATTCATCTTATTTTGTTTGTTCAATATCTTGTGTGGTTATGCCGAATGCTAATGTCGATTCTTTTATATTGACCGTTGAAGGAGCGACATTATGTTGGACGGGGAATGTACGAAAGGAGTTTGGATTTCATAAAGTATGCACTTGATATCATCGTTTGTGTTTTTTATTTTATTTTAATTATAACACATGTAGAAGTACTAAGGTTCTTGCTTCTACTTCCAATAAATTTTTGTGAGAAGTGTAGGTGCAATATGTGTTTTAACTAGAAGTGAGTACTAAGAGAGGTTCCTCTCTGTGAGGGACTTTGTCTTGTGGTCTTCCCAGTTTAATACAGAATCATATGATTAATACTACCAGCTTTGTATCAAATTTTTGAGTCTAACATAGACCTGGTTGTTTTTCATAGGTATATGCTGTTTTGGCTTGTCATTTTGAGTGCAAAATTTTCGTTTGCTTACTTTCTTCAGGTTCGTTATATTCTCATAGCTGCCTCCAAATTGGAATTATGCATCTCTTTGGTCATGTGTGTGTGCACGCGTGTGTGGAGTGGATGAGTGGATGATTTTGTTTGCACCTAATGTATGCATGCTTATATATTTTTGTCCTTGAATAATTTATCTTTGAGGTTTGCAGATCAAGCCACTAGTGAAGCCAACAAGGGATATTATAAAAGAGAATAATATAGTTTACTCTTGGCATGATTTTGTATCAAAAAGTAAGCTGCGTTGTTTAAACTTGCAGTTATGTCTTTTTGTTTCGTGTTGATACTATCAGTTACTAAAGTACCTGTATTCTTGCAGATAATCACAATGCTCTGACCATTGTTAGCGTGTGGGCTCCAGTGTTTTTCGTAAGTGCATTGCCGTTGTTTTCTTCTTTTTTACCCCCCGTTTTGCCCTAGTTTTAATTACAATAATCAAGTCTTTTACTACCAAGTCGAGTTGGCTAAATGGATTAATCAATACTACAAATCCTTTTATTGTGCTTAATTACTAAGCGCCTTTCTTCAAATAATATCAACTGAGAAGAGTACATCTTATGCCCTGCTCAGCTGCTTCTATTCTTCTTGCCAGTACCGTTTTTTTCTTCTTCTTTCTTTTCTGGTTTGGTAGTTAGTAAATAGTATAGAAGCTTGTGGTTGAGATAACCTATATAAGTTAGTATTTCTGGTTATACACCGATCTCTAATTGTTTTTCCATCATCAATAATTTATTATTATTTCCTTTAACTATCACAATGACATTTTTTCTCTGTTCTTTTTGTTGTGGGTTTTGGTAGTTGTTTCCAATTTGCTAGTTCTTTTAATTTCAGATTTATCTATTGGACATATATGTGTTTTACACACTTGTATCGGCCGTATGGGGATTCTTGCTTGGGGCAAGAGCTCGTCTGGGAGAGGTATGTTATGATTGAACAACTTGTAAATCCTTTTAATAGTATGCTTTGTTAGTATTAATATCTTTTACCTGCTGTTGGTCCTGTCCTTCTGTACATGTTAATATAAATTTTCTTAGCATTAATATTTTCTTGGTTGCATATGGTCATCAGATAAGGTCATTGGAAGCCCTGCAAAAACTTTTTGAGCAGTTTCCTGGAGCTTTCATGGACAATCTTCATGTTGCTCTTCCCAACAGGTGTTGCATGTGATCTGTGATTTTTCTTGTTTTAATTGTGGTTTTTCATTCTGTAGTTGGAAGGTAGCTGTCCGTTAAAGCGTCTACAAGAATTTGAACGAGAAAACATTTCATTGTGGGAAAATCTAAATTGACTTCCTGAAATGTTGAATGGCTTGGCCCATTCTATTTTTGTATACATAGAGGAGCTGAACGCATTGCTGTTACTAAACTGCAGTTAGTTATAGCTGTAGAAAACAATAAAAACTGGAAGTGAACAAAAAGCCCACAAGGCCCATGCGCTTACAAACTGCAAAAAGAAAAGAAATAGTAAAACTACATTATTGTTCTATCTCTTCCCGGTGTTGTTAAATAGCAAGCTATAACAGCACTATATTGTAGAGGAATTTGAACAATTTGCTATTTTTCAACCATACACTGTTTGGTACAAAATGTTGTCAAATAGTAGCTATAATGTTGCTATAACACTGTTGCGTTACGGAATTTGAACAAACCGCTATTTTCTGTAATCTGAGGTTGGCAAAACTGTATCGCAATACTGTAGCTTCTTTTCTGTTTTGCCCCATAATTTGTGTATTTTTTTTTTAATATATAAGCTTACGTATATTTTCTCTATTTTTTTCAGGAGTGCCCAACTGTCTTCTGTTCAGGTATTGCCTTTAGCTATGAAGACTTGAAAAAGTAAATTAGTTTAAATTGTTATGGTTGTTCCAGGATACTTCTTTACTACGAATTATATATTTATTCATATTGATTGCTAGGTTATATTGCATTTTTCTCCCGTGGGCTGAATCTTTTTTGAAGTTGAGCAATTTACTTTTCTTTTTACTGTTCATTTGAAGGTTGTTGAAAAGAACAAGGTTGATGCTGCTCGGTTCTCCCCGTTTTGGAATGAGATTATCAGAAATCTAAGGGAGGAAGATTATATAACCAACTTGTTAGTCATGGGACCCTATATCATTTTCCTATCTTTATTTGCCTCCGCTTCTTATCTGATACTGGAATGCTGTTTAAAATTAATCTACCCTTTTACCCTTAAAATCTTACAACACTCATTTAATTTACGGATTTGACTATGTAACAAGTTTTTTACTACTTCCACATGGCCTCTATGACATGAAACATTAAAATGATGTAAAAAAAGGCAAATGACAAAAAAAAAAAGGAACGTGAAAATAATTGGAAAGAAAAAGGTTGTAACAAAAAAATAGAACTTGGAAAAAAATGGAACGGAAGAGATTGCAACATAAAAAATGGAGTCATAATCATGAAAAATAATGAAATTGACATGACAAAAAAATGATAATAGGATTTTAACAAAAATACTGAGGGTAATTTTGTCAATATAATTAGTTATTTTTTAAGATTCCTGCCTCCCTAGTCCCTCCCTCTCCTCCCTCCTAAAAATTGAACCAAACAAACTTCATTTAAAATATTGTGTACTCCAAACGTCTCCAAGCAAACAGATCCTTAGGGGTTGAGTAGGTTGTGCCTTATGTATTTATATTGTATACTCCTTTCTCTTTTATACAACAAATATATTATTATTCAGCTTAATGTTTGTATCAGAGCCTGGTTTGATCCACAGACCTGTGGGATATTGATGCCATTTTTTCCTTTATTGTAGTGAACTGGAGTTGCTTTTAATGCCACGAAATTCTCGAGATATTCCTTTGGTTCAGTGGCCACTTTTTCTACTTGCAAGCAAGGTAATTTCAAATTTTTCATTTTCAACATTGGTTGTATTACAAGCTCATTTTCCGTGTCTCGAGTAGAATCATTATTATTTTTTTTAACTTTTTTTATTGCTTGCTAGAATATTGAGTATATATTTTATAATATCCTTGTTATTTCTTTTGCTAATCTGAGTTGATACAACCACAACTATACCTTTTCTGTTACACTCTAAGGGATGCTTCACCATTTATAACACAAGGATTCCTCACCTCGAACAAAACCAATGGGGATTTTCCACCTTGTTCAAAACTATGGGGTAATTGATTCGCATAAAGGAACATAATAATAGATAAAACCAATCATTCTCACCAGGGTTGATACAAAATCAAGAAAATTAGGATAGAAAGAAGATATTTAGATAACTTGACTTGGGTAATTGTTACGTACTTCGTCAATTCCTTATTACTTGTCGTATCTGTAGTTTTTTCTTCTTATTTACTTGTCGTTTTCAAAATTCTATGCGACATTAATTTTCATGCTGTCAATAATTCCTTTAGTATTTATTGTAGAGAAAGAAACAAATGAAATGAGATGATATATTATTAAGGGACAATGAGATGATAAATAAAAGACAAATAGTTTCTTTGAATTTTTTTATTAGTTTCCTTGGTATGTAAATAACCCTAAAACGACAACTAAAAAGGAACAGAGGGATTATTTAGGAAAAGAGTATACATATAGTAACAAAAGTATTAAAATCATAAAAACATAGTAAGAAAACCTAATTTTATTATTTTTTGTAGTAACAAACAACTATATATTTATTTATCTGACCGCAGGTACGCACTCAAAAAGTACCCAACATGTACCCAAATGGAGTACCCATTTCTTTTATTTTAAAAAATTAATAATTTTGGTATGTACTCGGTAATTACCCATGAGTACCGGGTAGTGGTAAGACATGAATTTCGAAGTACCGATGCTACAGAGCACGATAATCGATTATGGCTTGTTTTGGACATAAATCATCAATTACACATAGGTGAATAATTTCAAAACAACCTTGGAACACAATGATTTAGCATGGATTGAACCCATTAAAAGCACCAAACAGAATGCACTCGAGTTATCAATGAATTTTGGTTTTTAATACTATACCACCTCATGCCTAGGACTGTTGATTCTACTGCGTGGATAATTCAACTGACTCATTATAGAAAACTGTTACAATCAGTCTTATATAGGAGACTGAGGGTTACCTGATATAGCAGGTTAACCTGATATACTACAGGCAGGTGGCAGTCACTTGACAGCTATCACCTGAACAGCTGTCAAGTGCCAACTGTTATCTACTATATCTATTACAAGCATATACTAGTTACTACTCTTATACTCCCCCCTCAAACTCAGTGGGGTGTGAAATGACATTGAGTTTGAATCTCATCAGAAGAAACTTTGAAGTGGAGACAGGTTTGGTGAGAATGTCTGCCCACTGATCAGTACCAGGAATATGAACTATGGAGAGTTGCTTGGCAATGATCTTTTCCCTGACAAAAAAGAGGTCTATCTCCATATGCTTTGTTCTGGTGTGTAAAATGGGATTATGAGCAAGCAGTACAGCTGACTGGTTATCACAGTAAACGGTGGGATTGCTAAAGGGAACAGTGAGCTCCTGTAACAATGTCTGGACCCAGAGAGCATCAGCTGTAGCTTGTGCCAAAGCCCTGTATTCAGCTTCTGTACTTGATCTGGCCACAACAGGCTGCTTCTTGGACCACCATGAAATGAGATTGGGACCAAAGAAAATGGCAGCACCAGAAGTGGATCTTCTGTCATCTGGATCAGCAGCCCAGTCAGCATCACAAAAAACATGAAGTGAGAGAGGTTTGTGAATTGGAGCAGGATGCAACTGAAGTCCAAAGGTGAGGGTGCCTTTTAAGTATCTGAGAATTCTCTTGACTGCAACCCAGTGGGATTCAAGAGGGTTGGACATGAATTGGCATACCTTATTCACAGAGTAAGCTATCTCAGGCCTGGTAATAGTTGCATACTGCAGAGAACCAACAACAGATCTGTAAAGAGAGGGATCTGAGAAGGTGTCTGATCCAATTTTAGACAATTTACAACTGGACACCATAGGAGTATTGATGGAGTTGCATTCAAGCATATGTGTTTTGGCTAGTAAATCTTTAATGTATTTACTTTGAGTGAGCAAAAGAGAATTGTTGGGAAGATGCTTTACTTCAATGCCAAGAAAATATTCCAACAGACCAAGTTGCTTAAGGCTAAACCCTGAATCAAGTTGCTTAACTAAAGCAGAAACTAATGAAGGAGAACTACCACTTATAATTATGTCATCTACATAAACAAGTAGATAGACAACTTGTTTCTGCTTAGCATAGGTAAACAAAGAGGGATCACATTTACTAGCCTGAAAGCCAAACTGAATGAGAGCAGTAGTTAACCTCTCAAACCACTGCCTGGGTGCCTGTTTAAGACCATAAAGAGCCTTATGGAGTTTGCACACTAATGTAGAATCAGAATGTTCAAACCCTGGAGGTTGCTGCATGTAAACTTCTTCTTCAAGGATACCATTTGAGAAAGGCATTGTTAACGTCCAATTGCTGGATAGGCCACTTGTAGGACAAGGCAAGAGTAAGTATGAGTCTAATAGTGATGGGTTTTATCACACGTGAGAAAGTTTCAGTGAAATCAAAGCCTTGCACTTGATGAAATCCTTTAGCAACCAGACGAGCTTTGAACTTATTTAGAGTACCATCAGAGTTTTCTTTGACTCTAAATACCCATTTACACCCAATGGCTTTCCTATTGGGAGGCAAAGGCACCAGGGACCATGTGCTGTTTTTCTGCGGTGCGTCAAATTCATCCTGCATTGCAGCACGCCACTTAGGATCAAGTAAGGCCTGCTTAACATTCTTAGGTTCAATGTAGGTGAGAAAAAGGTTGGGGTTAAGACGAGGGAGGACAATACCAAACTTAGAACGAGTTTGCATAGGGTGAGCATTAACAGGTAAAGGGGCAGTAGTATGTGCAGAGTGTTGGGAAGCTGTAGATGATTGAGGTTCAGTGTTAGTTGCTGATGTGGTAGTAGGGACAAGAGAAGTAGGAGGGCTGGGGGAGGCCATTTGAGAGGTAGGAGAAGATGAGGTGGGTTGATTATAAAAGTTGGGAGGAAGGTCAGAAGGATGTATGGGTAAAGAGGACAGAGAGACATCTTGGATAGGGTGAAGAGGATCATAGGTGTAATTTTGAAATAAAGAAAGATAAGGAAATCTGGACTCATTAAAGAGAACATCCTTGGAAATAAAGGTACGACAACTAGGAGACAGACACTTATACCCTTTGTGAGTGGTGGAATATCCCAAAAGAAGACATTCATGAGACCTAAAGTCAAACTTGTGTGAATTATAGGGCCTTAACAAAGGAAAGCAAGAGCAGCCAAACACTTTTAAAAAAATGATAGTCAGGCATTTTGTGAAACAGAGTTTGAAAAGGAATTTGAAACTGTAAAGAGGCAGTAGGTAGTCTGTTTATAAGGTAAACAGCAGCTAGAAAGGCATGATCCCAATAAGTCAAAGGAAGGGAAGCATGACTAAGAAGAGTTAGACCCAAATCCACAATATGTCTATGTTTTCTTTCTATGACACCATTTTGATGGTGAGTGTGAGGACAAATGAGTCTGTGAGTGATTCCTAAACTAGTAAGATATTGAGTAAAAGGTCTGAATTCACCCCCCAAATCAGTTTGAATTGATTTAATGGAATGACCCAGCTGAAGTTCAACCATAGATTTAAATTGCTTGAAAACAGTAAGAGCATCAGACTTGTTTTTAAGCAAATAAATCCAGGTGAATCTAGAAAAAGCATCAACAAAGGTTATATAATAGTGGTAACCAAGAGAGGAAACAGTTAGTGAAGGACCCCATAAATCACTAAACACAAGTCGAAGAGGGTGAGTGTATATAGTGTGTGAAGTGGGTGAATGTAACCTGTGAGCTTTACCTATACAACAAGCATTGCAAAAAGTAGAAATATCTTTTTCTTTATTGATTGTAGAAATATTACAATGCTGTAAAACAAGTTTAAGAGTATGATTATTAGGGTGTCCTAGTCTTTGATGCCACAAATTGTGAGATTTAGATGGCATCTGATTATTACAAGAAGGAAATATGGTATTAATAGTGGAATCAGGAGAAGTAAAGAAAGCAGAAGGGGATGAGCACTTTGCAGTGTCCATGGAGAGACTGGGAAAGGTGTAAAGACCATCAGGACCAACACTGCCACGAAGGAGAACTTCTTTAGTGTCCTGAGATTTAACAACACAATAGTCAGCATGAAATTCAAAAAAGGCAGTGTTATCTTTAGCAAATTGACTGGCACTAAGGTTTTTGGTAATGTCTGGTACATGAAGTAATTTATTAAGGCTTAAGGTTTTATGTGGTTTAAGGGGTGAGGGAAAAACACTGGAACTATAAGAATGTATTGGCACACCTTGACCATTTCCTACGAAGATCTGGTTAAGACCTTCAAAAAGGGACTGCTCCGGAATGTTTCTAGCATCACCAGTTACATGAAAAGAGGCAGTTGAGTCAGGAAACCAAGTGGAAGAGCCACTTGTAGATGGAGCATTAATCATCATGGCACTTGGTTGAGAGAACTGCACAGAGGGAGGCCTTTGTTGAGCAGAAGGACGAGGCCAGTTGTTGAAAGAGCCATATCCCAGAGAGTGCTGATTGTATCCACCATAGGGAGTACCATAAGGCATCATACTAGGAGATGCAAGATGATAAAGATCAATAGGAGCATTATTGAATCCCTGAAAACCTTGGAAATTAGGTGGAATTTGTGGCTGAAACTGTTGGTTAAACCTGTGCTAGCATGTAGAAGCTGGATGTCCAAACCTAAAACAGACTTGGCACTGGACATTAGAAAGTCTGCCTCCTCTACCACGACCTCTGCCAGATCTACCTCCTCTACCACGATTTGAACCAAAATTGGGAGTAAAATTAGGGTTAAAGGTGGAGTAATCTGAACCAGCAGTAACATTAACAGAGGCTTGTGGCTGAGAGGATTCAGAGGCAGATGAAGCCTGGGATGCAGAAGATGAAGTAAGATTGATAGAAGCCACATCTTCAAGAACCTTTTTCTTGAATTTATCAAGACGTGTTTCATGAGCAAGAAGAAGAGACTCAACTTCGTCAATGTCAATAACATCAAATTTGCTTTCCAATACAGATATAACTAAAATCTTGCGGTAAACCTTCTAAAATCACATCCTAATGTTGATTAACAGGAACTGGATCTCCTATAGAGGCTAGATTATCAACAAGATCACGAATACGAAGAAGATAAGCCTGTACCGTAAGATTTGCAAGAGAAGTAGAACGCAGTTCAACACGAAATTGACGCGCCTTCGCACACATCTGTTTGTGAAAATATGCAACAAGTTTATCCCAAAGTTCATATGCATGAGGGCAACCGATGAACCGAGCCAAATGCACTGGAGAGAGTGGATTGAAGCCACAATAAGAGCATCTGATCAGTTAAACGCCATTTGTGAAAAGCAGGATTGAGCGTACCAGTAGCGCGATCTTGCGCATTGAGAAAACGAGGAGGAACAATCGGCGCAACGATGAAACCGTCAAGGTTGTGAGCATTGATGTACGGTTCAACCTGTTGATGCCATAGCAGAAAATTCTTTTCCGTCAATTTCTCAGAGATCTTGAGTGTGAAGGCAAATTTGGAACGATCCGAGTCATCATCTTCAAGAAAAGAGTCGAGCGGTATAGAATTGATCGGAATCGCCGTCGGAATAGGTGTCTCCGGTGGCGGAGACAGTGGTTGAGACACCATGGATCTAGAGGCTAATCTGATACCATGTAAAATCTCAGAGAAACTAAACTCATTCTCTAACTAACTTTTCAATCTGAATTTCTGATTTTTCATTCATTATAGAAAACTGTTACAATCAGTCTTATATAGGAGACTGAGGGTTACCTGATATAGCAGGTTAACCTGATATACTACAGGCAGGTGGCAGTCACTTGACAGCTGTTCATATCTGTCAAGTGCCAACTGTTATCTACTATATCTATTACAAGCATATACTCCCTCTGTCCCAAATTGTATGTCGCTTTAGAGGAAAATTTTTGTCCCAAATTATATGTCGTTTTACAATGCCAATGCAACATTAATGTTACTTTTCCTATTATAACCTTAACTATTTATTACTCTCTCTTCTTTCAATTTTTTCATTTATCTTTCCCATATTATTTATTAAGGACAATTTTGTAAAACAACTCATAATATCTATTTTCCACACAATATTAATTGCATTTCTTAATGTGTGAAATGCCCAAAACGTCATACATTTTGGGACGGAGGGAGTACTAGTTACTACTCTTATACTTGAGAGTGGGTTGTGATCTCTATTATTATGCTACCTGCATTTGTCCAAGCTAGAATACGAGTTGTCTGGTCGTGGGCTTGAGGTGGCATGTTAAAATCCCACATTGACTAAAGATATGGCCGAAGTAGTACATTTAAGGCTTGGGCAATCTTATCATGCATTTTATCACATTGTTTATATATACTTCCATGCGACCTTTGCTTATTACATGTGCTCTGATAAACACAGTTTAGAGAGAGAAGACAGAATCGGAATGTTAGGGTTTTTTGCCCTGTGAGAATTATTTTCTATTTTTGAAAGTGATGACACAACCCTTTCTGTTGTGTACACAAGATTTACATTACTTCTAGCTAAGGATTTAATTACAATGCTATATTTACTATACTCTAATATGCTCATTGTTTTATGTTTTGTAATGATTCACTGATTAGTTATTGTGCACAATTATGTAGATATTTTTGGCCAGGGATCTTGCTGTTGAGAGTAATAAGGATACTCAAGATGAGCTTTGGGATAGGATTTCAAGAGACGACTATATGTTGTATGCAGTTCAGGAGTGTTACTATGCTGTTAAACACATTTTAACAGAAGTATTAGATGATGCAGGAAGAATGTGGTATGTAACTGCTGTAATGTTGAAGTGGATGGAACCATATTTCCATTATATGATGAGCTTTGTATTTGATATTTTGACTTATGTGTTGTTACTCATTTGCAATTGTTGCTGTTGTACCAGGGTTGAAAGGATATATGATGATATTAATGCTAGTGCAACAAAGAGGAGTATTCATGTGGACTTTCGACTAAACAAGCTGGCTGTTGTGATATCAAGAATAACTGCACTGATGGGGATTCTGGTTTGTATTTAATTTTTTAAGTTCTATTATTGTGTTTATCAATGGATTTTTTACAAACCAAATTACCAAACTATTAATCCTCCGAGTTGAATTCACCTTTTGGGAAAGTTTTTATTGTTCACACATACAAACATATGTGTGTATACATACATACATACATACATATAAGTCTATACATACAAACACAAAAGAAGAGGCACGTGATTATTTTAATAGAGCATTTAAATCTCAGCCATTAGTTTTTTATCTCAAGGCTGAAAATCATTCCTACCATTCGCATTAAAATATCATTCTCACTTGATATGATTGCCACCTATATATATATATATATATATATATATATATCTGTGTGTGTGTGTGTGATATTTAATTTTAAATTGGTTCCTTTTACTTTGAAGTTTGAACTCATCTTATGTATTGACTTCTTATAGAAAGAGACTGAAACACCTGAGCTTGAAAGAGGTGCAGTTAGGGCTGTTCAGGATCTTTACGATGTTGTACGATATGATGTCCTTTCTATAGATATGAGGTTTGTTGCAGTTTTTCTTATACAATTATATACATATTGTTTTTTAGAAATAGACTTCCCTTTGGTCTGTTAAAATTTTCACCCTTCTCCCTTAATTTCATTAGTTATCAGATCAGATTAATGTTGATTTTCTATTTTATCTAGGGATAATTATGGCACATGGAGTTTACTGACCAAAGCTAGAGATGAAGGGCATTTGTTTCAGAAGTTGAAATGGCCAAATGCAGAATTAGTATGTTCTGATCATATTTTTCTTTGTGTGCTTTATACCTTACTGTGAGTGTACCAACTTTGAGCATGTGCAGAGAATGCAAGTCAAAAGATTATATTCATTGCTGACTATAAAAGACTCTGCGTCAAGCGTTCCTAGAAATCTTGAGGCTAGGCGAAGGCTAGAGTTTTTTGCTAATTCACTCTTTATGAAGATGCCTCATGCAAAGCCAGTTCGGCAAATGTTATCTTTTAGGTAAAAAAAAATTGGTTGAAGAAATTTTTCTTTTTGTTGTTTCTGGGCTTATCTTATTTTCTGATTGTGCAGTGTTTTCACACCTTACTATTCTGAGATTGTGCTCTATAGCATGGATGAGCTTTTAAAGAAAAATGAAGATGGCATTTCAATTTTGTTCTACCTTCAGAAGATATTTCCAGGTAGTTTAACTTCATGTGGCTTCAATTACAATATCAGATCGAAGTGGATGACATACTTGATTTTGCATGGATCAATGAAATTTATCGCTCTATTTTTTCTTTACCTATGCCGATTGTTTTCGGGTGAAAATCAAGCCCGAACACTATTATTTAGCGATGGTTAGGCTGATGGAAATACTTTCACGGTGGTTGGATCCAATCATGATGAAGATGAAATGACGGATCTGCTCAATTGTGCTTGGGATAAATGCATAACAACTACCGAATGAGTCTGACTCTGCTGATTTAGAATTGCTAAGCTTGTGGTGGAGCTCGCTGTTTGATCCTTGCAAAACACATTTTTGGCGAGGACGCAAAGAGGTTTAAGCTGCAACCTAAGCACTCGAGCAGAGATTTGTCACATAGTTGGTCAAAAGGACTTAAGCTTGTGGGAATACTTTGTGGCCATCGGCGTGCCAAACACCCTTGTTACGTAGTTTCCAACTTAAAAAATGCATAGCAACCCAATTATTTCCTTTAAAGTAATGATATTTGTACAACCATTTGGTGACAAATTTTGTGTCAACCTTCCCTTTCTCTCTTCATATTGGTCAAAAACAATCGAGAGAGAAAAACCAAAAGTGAGAGTAAGGTGAGTATGAGAGAGTTGTCCAGAAGTTGTCACAAAATGGTTGTACAAATATCACTTCTCTTTACTTTAACCACCGTCTAATGTGATGATTTATTATTTGGCTTAAATGGGGCCGACCGGCCAACTTAAGCACTTGAGCGGAGATTTGCCCCATAGCCGTGCCAAAGGACTTGCGCTTGTGGGAATACTATGTGGCGCCGTCGGGGTGCCAAAGATCCTAATTATGTAGTTTCCCACAAAAAAAATGCATAACAACCCAATAATTTACTATAACGGCTATCTAATTTTATGATCAACAATTTGGTTTAAATGGGGACATCCTAATTACGTTCAGTCTGGCTGGCTACAATCAATTCTTTTCCTCTCACTGGACAGAGAAGGTTAACCTGATTACCTTAAATCCATTTTGTTTTTTTTGCTGATATAGGGGAAGCTCTATTATGTTCTGGGTTGTGGGATAAAACAAAATATTTGTCATTCCCAAATCTGCCCTAATTTCTTCCAGACGCTGGACACATTGCTTTTGCGTTGGCATGATCTTATTAATTTGTTTTATATTAGCTGTTTTTGGATGGTCAGCTGGATTACTTTTGGCTGTTGAATTTAATTTTCTTTTCTTTTCTTTTGGATCCCAAAAAAGGGCTGGGCAGTTTTCACCTTGAAATTAAATTGGTTTAATTGATCTGTTCATCCCTGTGCCTTTTATGATGTTGAAATGTGTCATATGTTGAAAATTTAATATTGATTTGTGTAATATCGTTGCTTCTTGCTTGCAGCAATTAATGAAATAATTTTTGTGCCTCTTACTCATGTCTGACCTATGGTATACACATGCTTTTGTGCTTCTTTCTTTTTCTACTGTTATTTATCGATTCGTGATTAATTAATGCACTCCAGATGAGTGGAAAAACTTTCTTGCCCGAATCGGCCGTGATGAAAATGCAAGTGACACGGATCTTTTTGATAGTGCTAGTGATATTCTTGAATTGCGTTTTTGGGCTTCTTATCGAGGGCAAACATTGGCCAGAACTGGTAATGTTTTAATATATTTGCTTCCATATATGATTTATTTCTTTCTTTTCCATGTTTTACTCGTCACTAATTTAGTCTTTTATGTTCTATCAAATGTTCGAGATCTACTTGCGGCGGTCAAATAAACATAATCAACCACATAATTGAACTCTGTTAACTATCTAATTTGTTGTCAAAAAAGATGTCAAGTTTTTATCTCAAAATAATACAACTCTTTTGCAATTTATAATGGACAGGATTTGCTTCTTTTATTTTTCCATGCTTTACTCCTCACTAATTATGTTGTATCAAATGTTTGAGATCTAGTTGCTGCGGTCAAATGAACATAATTAACCACATATTTGAACTCTGTAAACTATCTAATTTGTTGTCAAAAGATGTCAAATTTGCATGCCAAAATAATACAACTCTTTTGCAATTTATCACGTAGATATAATCTTGGCCGTAAAATAAGATGTTATGGCTAAAATGAATGCTGTTAAGTTTAGTACTTATCAAGTGATGCTCCTTAGACAACACTATCTTTTGATTCTTTCATTTCAATTTCTCCACTTTATAACATACACACTATAACACCAACATAATAATTCATTCAAACCTCTTAAAGTTTATCATGAGAAATTGAAGTAGCGTATTTTCTATTCTCCATTTTGAAATGCAGTCCGGGGGATGATGTATTATAGGAAAGCTCTTATGCTTCAGACCTATTTGGAGAGGACTACAGCTGGAGGTAAGGGGTGATATAACAAACCAGTATTTTTTTGCTTTCTGTTATATGCCTGTAATATTTTTCTTTTGTTATGGTTTAGATTTGGAGGCTGGAGTTGGTTTTGATGAAGTATCTGATACACGTGGCTTTGATTTATCCCCTGAAGCACGTGCTCAGGCGGATCTGAAGTTCACTTATGTTGTGACATGTCAAATTTATGGTAAGCAGAAAGAAGAGCAAAAGCCTGAAGCAGTTGATATCGCTTTACTTATGCAAAGGTCAGTTCTGCAATGTTATTGTGATACTTTAATGCCTTGGTTATTTTCTATTTGATTTTCTTCATTATACAAATGCTAAAGTCTATTGCTTCATCTAATTTTTCAATTATTTGTTCTTATAGAAATGAAGCTCTTCGTGTTGCTTTTATTGACGTTGTTGAAACTTTAAGAGATGGAAAAGTGAACACGGAATACTACTCAAAGCTTGTGAAAGCTGATATTAATGGGAAAGACAAGGTGCTACTCTGCCATTCTTTTTACACACCTCAGTTTGTTCCATATTCTGTTCTCTGGCCAGGATTTTCATCTTTCACCGTTCCCTTTCTAGCCAATTCTTTATATCTTCATCTTATTCAAGTTTTTTTTTTTTTTAATCTTTTTGAGAATCGGTTGATGTTATTTTAATTTTTTTTTTTTAATTCTTATTATTTTTTCTTAGCATAATAGTTCAACTTTTTCATTTGTAATTAATTTGGTATCACAGTTCATTTCGTTTGAAAGATCACCGTGAAACTTGGGTAATTGATTAGTGGTTGGTTACCAATCTAATAATTACAACATTTTTTTATACAAAGTTAATTCTTTAGGTTTTTTAACCAATGCTTTCAGGAAACATATTATCATTCTTCTTAGTTTTATAGTTTGTTGTAGTGTTATGAATGGATTAAATGGAGACAATAATACCATTTTAATGGGGTCACATTGCATAAATATCCAAGTATTGGTTGAAAACGCAATAAGCAAGTGGGGTAAGGTGACCCCATTTCCCCCACACTAAGTCCATGCCTATTATCTAATTATATATTTTGATTTGCAGCACATATAGTGAATTGCTATTTTATCTTTTACTGCTTAGTCAGAATGGAATAAAATAGACTTCTCATACACACATTAGCATATGTGACCCTCAAGTGATTTACTTATTTTTGGTCATCAAATCGAGTCCCCAAATTATTTCCATTGTTTGTGTGTGTTGGAATCTCTTGTTTGCCGTATTTTCTTAGGCTGCTCTTACATTAGGATTCCATTGCATTTTTCACTCCTTTAATTAAACCCTTTTGATGTCATAGGAAATATACTCGGTGAAATTACCTGGAAATCCCAAACTTGGTGAAGGGAAACCTGAGAATCAAAATCATGCCATTATATTTACGCGTGGGAATGCAGTTCAAACAATTGACATGAATCAGGTGATGGCTGATTTAACATTTGACACGAATAAGTATTATATTGTATTCCCTATTATGTATGTCCCTCCTAGTTGTATTGATCTTGTAGAAAATATATCTGAATATATTTCAAAGTTATGAATAAAGTACGTGCACTAATTTGTTTAAATAGACTATTCTAAACCTAATGGTATGAATATAATTATTACTAATAATTACAAACATACATGACCTAGAACATATATAATTCTCAGCTTGGAAACAATACTTTCAAAGTTGATGCTGTTCAGCCCCTTAGTCAGAAGATCTGCATGGTTGCCTTGGGAGGAGATATATGGGGTACAAATTAGGCCACTATCTAATTTTTCTATGATGAAGTGCCTGTCAACTTCAATATGTTTGGTTCAGACGTGCAGCACTGGATTATCAGCTATGCTAATTGTAAATTTATTAACACAATAAAATCTTACTGGTTCATCCCACTTTATCATTAAGTCTCCCAAATTGATCTTCAGCCATAGTATTTCACATTACCGCACTTGATCAAGTGGCCTGATATCCTTACTATGCTTTAGTCTAATCCACATTCCTGTTTACTTAAAGACAACCACCCTGAGTATGAGGGGATGATAGAAGTGCATGTCATGCACTCGGCTAATTTTATTGTGTATCATTAAGAACAGAGTTCTAGAACACTCCTTGAGTTCGTTTCACATTTGGTGTTAGTCTATTACTGATGGGCATGGTTACTTTGTTACAGAGTTAAGTCTGAGCTAACTAATGCGATTCAGAACATTAGAAATAACAATTTTAGATTGAGATTTTCTCTCTTATCTATACAATTCTCTCTATTTTATGCTTAACAGTATTTTATTATAGGATAACTATTTTGAGGAGGCTCTGAAGATGAGGAATCTTCTGGAGGAATTTCATTCTGATCATGGTCTTCGTCCTCCCACCATACTTGGTGTAAGAGAGCATGTATTTACTGGAAGGTATGTGTATTTAAAGTTTTGCGATTTGATATCCCTTTTTGACTTGATTTGGATTTATGTTTGAGCGAGTTTTCATGTTACTGTCCAGTGTGTCATCTTTGGCTTCATTCATGTCCAATCAAGAAACAAGTTTTGTGACTTTGGGTCAGCGGGTTTTAGCAAATCCTTTGAAGTAAGCCCATTTATTTTAAATAATCATTTCACTTGTTCATATCCAAATTAAGGGAAGCTGTAACATGTTAATTTTGATCTGTTCAGAGTTCGTATGCATTATGGTCATCCTGATGTTTTTGATAGAGTCTTCCACATAACCCGCGGTGGTATCAGCAAGGCTTCCCGTGTTATCAATATTAGCGAAGATATCTACTCAGGTATAGCAGTTGACTTTGCTTCATAGAATTTTGGTTGTTCTGGTGAAGCTGCAAAATGTTATAATCTCATATTCTGGTCACGTTCTACACTTAAAATGCTTGAGCTTTCTTGGAAATCTAATGGCTACAAAATTATTTTATGAATAATTCATTGAATAATAGTTGCAATTCAAGGTGTACCTATTCTAAAAGTTAACCATATTCAATGATTGTAGGCATATTACCATGTAAAATATGCTTTTAAAAAAAATGCTGGTGGTAATGGTATTTATAAGGATTTCTTGTTAGTACAACATCTCACCTGGTGCCTAAGGGTCACTACGCTATGCTACACATGATATTGGTCTTTATATTTGATATTGACAGTATAGATTACAATTATGATTCTGGCCTCATTTCTTTAAGAATCACTGAATTTTGAATAACCTAAACTGAATGTCTGCATTTTTTTTATTGCTATTTTTGATTGCTATTGTTTCCATTTTCCCCATCATTTTCTTCTTTGGTTTCTTGTTAATACACAGGATTCAATTCAACCTTGCGTCAAGGAAACATTACTCATCATGAATATATTCAGGTGAGGCTTGTTATTTAAAGTTGTATCTTCTACAAACCCACCTCTAATGATAAAATATACAGGTTGGTAAGGGAAGGGATGTGGGCCTCAATCAGATTGCACTATTCGAGGGGAAAGTTTCAAGTGGTAACGGTGAACAAGTCCTGAGTCGGGATATATACCGACTTGGGCAACTTTTTGATTTCTTCCGGATGATGTCTTTTTACTTCACAACAGTTGGATACTACTTTTGTACCATGGTATGCCATTTATGTGTCACATTTAATTATTGTTTTGATTGATAAATGCACAGGGTCAGGGATCAGATTGAAATAATGCTGGATGTAATCTATTAACATTATATAAAGGAAATACAAGATTTTTTTGGGCTGGATTTTATATTTTTCCAGTTATATCAAATTTGCTTTTAAGAATGCTATATTATTGGTGTTATTGAAAAAGATAAGAATTTTTATCATATTTGTTATATTGTTGGTAAAAGAAAAACATAGTTTATTGCTATTTAAAAGTCAAAAAACATATATACATATAATTTTTTTTTTTGAAGAAATATATATACATATAATTTAAGGCCCCATAATTTAAACGTGTTAGCACAGTAAAAAAAAATTAAATGTGTTAGCACAATAAAAAAAAGCAGACAGAGGTATCAATGCTAGTAAAGAATAAAGAAACAATATTTAGAGTTGGAGTCTCATATAATACTGATCCAAGTCTATACATAAGTATCAGAGTCAACATGCCCTACAATGTAAGCCGAGAAGATTAACAAGAAACAGTTGCAGCCCACAGTGAATAGTACCTTTGAGGTATCTGATAATCCTCTTAACAACAACTAAATGATGTTCAGGAAGCCTCAAGTTGACTGAGGTATCTGATAATCCTCTTCATAGACCTTGTGATTGTCTCATAGTGTTTCCAATGCACCTGTCAAATGAAGTGTCTGGGAGTAGATGACCAGCTCAATGTTTCTGTAGGTTGAACCCACATACCATGGGTGAAGAGATAGGTTTGGCTTTGAACATATTGGTCTTGGTAAAGGGGTCCTTGATGTGCTTGGTCTGTGAATGAGAAATAAATATCCAATTGGCTAACTTCTGACCCGTGAATGTTGGTAGACTCTTATTCTGATTGTGGTTGACAGATTCACTAAGTATGCTAACTTTATATTGATCTTACATTCACAAAGACAGCAGAATTGTTCCTCCAAAAGACTGTCCGTTTCCTTTCTTTTTCTACCACTGTAGTTTCAGATAGAGGCAAGATTTTTCTGAATCATTTATGGACTGAATTGTTCAAGTTGGAAGATACTAATTTTAAATTCAGTGCAAAATACCACCCTAAAACAAATGGCCAAACTGAGGTTGTTGATAGGTGTCTTGAGAACACAACCTCACAAAACCGGTTTTTGAGGTCATGATTACCCCCACTTATAAACACTTGTTCATACCATCTCTTATCCAATGTGGGACTCTTTAACACCCCCCCTCATGCTCATCACTATTGGGTTTGGTGCGTGGATATAAATGATGGGTGGCCTGATTGCGGAAATCTGATAGTAGGTGGCCCGGTGGATCTTGAACCAGGCTCTGACCATCTTAGAATTTGTGGTTGGACATAACACAACCCCACAAAACCGGTGTTTGAGGTTGAGGATTGGCCCCACAAAACCAGTTTTTAGAAATATTTGAACGACAACTGATCATAAAGGAAATAATACAATACAACCAGAAGTACATTATTAGAGAAGATACTCTCTTACTAGCCACATCTATAAAATTTTATGTTGTTAAAAATAAATTCAACATTTCATTAAGATAAATTATGATTAGCATTCCATACACATTCCATACACTTCAGATTAGTATTCAACTCCAATAATCCAGATAATTAATAGTTTTAATTCAATGGTTGAATTAACAAAATTCACATTCTATTTAAAAAGTTATGGTGTAACCGTACTAAAGTATTGTACCGGTGAATTTGATTCCTCATATATGTGTATATTGTTTGTCTAAGATCTTTTTCACTTGATGATTTTTTTTTCTGTATCACCTTGCAGTTAACGGTGCTGACAGTTTATGCCTTTCTTTATGGAAAAACGTATTTGGTAAGTTGGATCTCTTCATGCTATGATGTTTGTACATTTTTTAGCTTTATGTTACTTAAGTGAAAGAAAAAGATCAGAATAATTGAACAAAGTAAAGGAACATTTTTGTATACGACTCTTCATGCTTTGATCGTCTTGTTTGATCAGCCAGAAGAGTCTTATACTTAAGTAAACGCTATCCGTTTTAACAGAGCTAACTAAAGGAACATTTTTGTACTAGGCACTTTCTGGTGTTGGTGAAATAATTGAAGAAAGGGCTAAGATAACCAAGAATACTGCTCTGAGTGCTGCTTTGAATACACAGTTTCTCTTCCAAATTGGTATATTCACTGCTGTGCCAATGGTCTTGGGCTTCGTTCTTGAACAAGGCTTCTTGAGGGTAAGTGTGTCTGTTTGTATGGCTTTATCTTAATAGTATAACCAAAGAAAACACGGGAAACAAAATATACCAAGCCAGTGTTTCATCTCAAAAATTTGTTATGACTATAAAACCAAGTGCTCTGGTTTTCTTTCGCTTTTAATTCTACTTTTAACTTCTATATTGAATGATATTTTGTGAAAATGGATCCATCCAAAAAAGTCAAACTTTTTTTTTGTCTGCAGGCTGTTGTCAATTTCATCACAATGCAGTTTCAGCTCTGCACTGTTTTTTTCACTTTTTCTTTGGGTACAAGAACCCATTATTTTGGACGAACAATTCTTCATGGCGGTGCAAGGGTTTGTGTACCAACTTTATGCCCTCTTTTACTCCATTTCTTTTATAATTTGCTAATATGTTTGTGTCAACAGTATCAAGCGACAGGCCGAGGATTTGTAGTTCGCCATATCAAGTTTTCTGAAAATTACAGACTCTACTCTCGTAGTCATTTTGTTAAAGGGTGAGGCTCATTGTTTCTCTAAGTTGACTCTACATATGTGCAATATATTTTGCCCTTATCAGTTTACAGTTAGGTTTCTTCCTTGAGAGAACTATAGAGATCAAAATTGAGAGAAATGCTAGTTGTTAAGTTCTGTGATTTTCTGTGTATGATTAAATGTAAAATACTGCTTGTATAGAGTGATGAACTACAATTTCTTGCAAGAATGAATAATCAACAGTTACTGCATTTGCTGTAGCAACTCAAACTAAGTAAATTGAACAGGTGCCAACAGAAAACTGTACAAACAAACAAACGGCCTTACTGAACAGAGTAGCAGTGGTATTCACACTGCATTATGAGTACACTTATGCATCACCCCCTCCTCTCCTCCTGTTCCCCAAGAGCTAGTGCAGAAATCTGGCATCTTGAGTTTATCCCTTTATTTAAGGAACCTTGAATAAGATAATGCTCTTGAGAAGGGATATGCAAAACATGGTGATATTATTTCGATTTCTTTGTATGTATCAAAATAGTCGAACTCCATGTGTGTTAATTGGCTTGGAGGATAGAATTGTCTGATGAAGCAATTGCATTCCATCTGTTTAGTTCCACAGTAGTGGTAGCAAGACAATGATATTCAACCTCATTGTTAGATCAAACAACCTCTGTTTACTTCGAAGTCCATGTAAGATAAATTAAAAACATAGCCGATTTGTAATTTTTCTGGCTCTGGGGGCCATGCTTTGTATCCATTTTGGAGAGGCAACCACTTGTTCTTCCAAATGTTGATTGCGTGACCTGAACCAACTCCACAGACTAGCTCACTTGAAGGCCTTGATGTATGCTTTTCCAAGTATAACTTGGTGAGTGTCCATTAGAACTTAAGAAATTTCACTTGGGAAAATACCTAGTTTTTAGACAGTTTTTATTTTTTAATGGCAAATGTTAGTAATTTGTTGCTAGATTGGCTTTTTCCTCCGTTCGGGTTTTAACCCAGGACTTCCAACTCCTTATCCCTAGGCTCAAACCAGCTGAGCGACTCAACCCCCCCTGGTTTTTAGACAAAGAGTGATTAAGCAGTCTTGGTTATTTATTATTGCCCATCCTTATTTTTCAAGAATTGCTAAATTTAAATGCTATGAAACTTCTGAATCCCTTACCTCCCATTCTTGCTTATGAAATTATTCTTGTGTAGATTGCGTTGTCTTTAAAGTTCCTTATAAACCTATACCTTGAATGGAATAATCATAATCCTTTATCTTCTTGTATTCAGGTTGGAAGTGGTACTTCTATTGATAGTATATCTTGCTTATGGCTACAATGATGGTGGTGCACTGTCATACATTCTTCTAAGCATAAGCAGTTGGTTTATGGCTCTATCCTGGTTGTTTGCTCCCTATTTATTCAACCCTTCAGGATTTGAGTGGCAAAAGTAAGTATTATCTAAGCTGCCTTTGCAATGCCTCTGTTGAAATAGTTGCATATGTTATAAATATTCTTCTAATATGCAATTTTCTGTAGTTAGCGTTCTGTAGTCAGTTAGAGAGTTATACACCTACGAAGCTGTTAAGCCTTGATTGGCAAGTTTAATTCTACTCTATAAAGCCTTGATTGGCAAGTTTAATTCTACTCTATAAATAAGACCTCAAAGCTCTCTGAAGCTAGTAAACAAGAATTTTTTTATTCCGGCAATCTCACAATCTATCAACTTTCATTTCCTTTGAGGTATGCCTCTCATCTACTGAATTTCTCTCTTATTGTGTATTTTAGGGTAGTGGTAGACTTCCGAGACTGGACAAATTGGCTACTTTACAGAGGTGGAATTGGTGTTAAGGGAGAAGAAAGCTGGGAAGCTTGGTGGGAAGAAGAACTGGTATGCAATATTTTTCATACATTATTTTGAAATGTATTTCTTGCTTTTATTTTTCTTTTTAACCTTGTCATTAATAACTTTGGTCATTTATGAAAGAAATTGTCAGGAACTGAACTGCTATGGGGTTAACTAACTCATCATAGTCGACTAACTATTTAAGAGGCTCCTATCAGAAAAAAAAAGACCAATTATGACAACAAGATAAGCTATTTTGCAATTATTTCATCTGCAGGCTCATATCAGGAGCTTGGGTTCAAGGATTGCAGAGACCATCCTGAGTCTGAGATTTTTCATTTTCCAATATGGCATTGTGTATAAGCTTAACATAAAAGGAACTGATACTTCATTGACGGTATGTTTATGTCTCATCTGTTTTTCGTTTGAATTTTTATTAATTTAAAATATTTATTCTTTTGTTTCCAACTGTTAAATAAAAGAAGTTTTGTGAAATTACTAAGTTATGCTAAAAGAGTGGCTGTTTTAGCCTTAACCAGAGAGCATGTTGAACAAAGTCGTTCAGCTGTTTTAGTACGTTGGAAATATAACAAGATATGGCTTTGCATTTAAGAACGTGTGTGTGTGTGTGTGTGAGAGAGACAGTATGTATAAGACCTAATTTAATGTGCCAATGGGTGTAGTCTATAGGAAGATGCACATACTTGAAATTCGGAAGGGAACAGCAGAAACATCAATTAGTGCATTCCAAATTCCAACCCACGCTTGGAGTCTAGCTGAGACCACCCGAAATCTTGAAAACAGTATAGACTTTCAGATCCAAGAGATCCCTCCAGCAAATCCTTATTATTTGCCTGGGATTTTAACAAAATTGTAGAATGGGTGAAACTCAACAAAGATAGATGGCTGACACTAACAAGATGGTGTTATGTGGAAACCATGGCAGATTTTTTCGTGTTAGTTATTTGTCTGGGTGTGGAAGAATTGGCTTTACCAAGTAGGGTTGCCTTTAATTTGAGGTGGTTGACAGTGGTAGATCGTGGCTACCGTATTTCTGATAGTAATCTTTGTTTCTGAAGCCATTCTAAGCACATTGGATTTGCTGGAGGAGTAGGTGGCCAAGGGTCTATGTAACTGCAATGATGGTTCTGACATGGGAAACTAAATCAAGTAAAACTAAATCTGTAAAAAAAAAAGGAAACAATAGAAACTAAACGAGTTTTTTGCACAATACAACAGAATTGTTCCTTAATTTATTTTATATTCGACCTCTCTTACAGAATATGTGCAGGTTAGTCAACTGATTGCTTATTTTTGCCATTTTATACAGGTTTATGGATTATCATGGGTCGTGTTGGCAGTGCTAATAATTCTTTTTAAGGTGCGAAATTGAATAATGTGGTCTTAGATTACTTGTGTATGTTGCTAATTTTGATTCGAGTCTATCTTGTATCCTTGCACAATAGGTATTCACCTTTAGCCAGAAGATATCAGTCAATTTCCAACTTGTGTTGCGGTTTGTACAAGGATTGTCCCTTTTGTTGGCACTGGCTGGTTTGGTTGTAGCAATTATATTAACTGACCTATCTGTACCGGACGTATTTGCTTCTATTTTAGCATTCATTCCTACTGGATGGGGAATTTTATCGGTGCGTTCTCTTTTCCTCTGATGCAATGTGTTTATTAGTTATTTTATCTTTCCGCTGTTGGATCACATGCTTGAAATCAGTAGGTAGTCTTTGGAATCCTGCATTGTAGTTTGATTCTATGTGTGTCAAACTTATATTGCTTTTATCCTCACCTATAAATAGATTCTTAAGGTATTTAGACTATTTTGTTATTTGACATCTGGAATCCTACACACTTGTCCAGACATTTTTTGTAAGTGTGTTGAAATTTCTCTATAACTCGAGAGTAATTTATTTCAATGAAAATGGTGCTCCTTTTATAGGAGAGAATACAATTAATCAACTCCTTAATTTAAGGAGTGATATAATGAAAAATAAACAACCATTAAAAAATAGAATAACAATAAAAAGAAATATTATATATTTCAACACCCCCCCTCAAGTTGGTGCATAGATATCAATCATGCCCAACTTGCTTATGAGATGCTCAAAACTTGTCCTTGCTAAGCTCTTGGTCAAAATATCAGCTGTTTGCTGATTTGAAGGCACAAAAGGTAGACAGAGTATTCCAGAATCTAATTTCTCTTTTATAAAGTGACGATCGATTTCAATATGCTTTGTTCGATCATGTTGAACTGGATTATGAGCTATACTTATTGCGGCCTTGTTGTCACAATATAATTTCAATGGAAGTTCTACTGTCATCTTTAGCTCCTTTAGAACTCGATGAATCCAAAGACCCTCACAAATTCCTTGGGCCATTGCTCTAAACTCAGCCTCTGCACTGCTTCTAGCAACTACACCTTGCTTCTTACTTCTCCATGTTACCAAGTTTCCCCACACATAGGTACAATAACCTGAAGTCGACTTTCTATCTGTAATGGATCCTGCCCAATCAGCATCAGTAAAAATAGCCACATCTCTATCATTGGTTTTGCCAAAGAATAGGCCTTTTCCGAGGGCAGCCTTCAAATATCTCAGAATTCTATAGACGGCATCAAGGTGTTCTTCATAAGGGGCATGCATAAATTGACTAACAACACTAACGGGGAAAGCAATGTCAGGCCTTGTATGTGCCAAGTAAATCAATTTCCCAACTAACCTTTGGTATCTTCCTGAGTCGACAGGTGTGTCCCCTTTTTCCCAAAGTTTCAAATTTGGATCCATGGGAGTATCAGCAGGTCTACATCCACTCATACCCGTTTCTTGTAAGAGATCAAGAACATACTTCCGTTGCGACACTGATATTCCTTTCTTTGATCTAGCTATTTCCATGCCAAGAAAGTACTTTAGAGATCCCAAGTCTTTGATTTCAATCTCTGCTGCGAGGTTTCTCTTTAGTCTCTCCATTTCTGTCACATCATCTCCGGTAAGAACTATATCATCAACATAAACAATTAGAATAGTAATTTTCCCACCAGGAGTGTACTTTACGAATAAAGTGTGATCTGATTCCCCTTGAGTGTATCCTTGTTTCTTTACTGATTTAGTAAACTTTTCAAACCAAGCTCTTGGAGACTGCTTTAAACCATAAAGAGATTTTTTCAATTTGCACACCTTTGACCCAAATTTTTCTTCAAAGCCTGGAGGACCATCCATGTACACTTCTTCTTCTAGTTCACCATTAAGAAATGCATTTTTTACATCTAATTGATGTAGAGGCCAATCCAAATTCGCAGCAAGAGATAAGAGGATCCTAATAGTGTTCAACTTTGCAACAGGAGCAAAAGTTTCTGAATAGTCCATGCCTTATGTTTGAGTAAATCCTTTAGCAACCAGCCTTGCCTTATATCTTTCTACTGAACCGTCAGAGTTGTATTTTACGGTAAACACCCACTTACAACCCACAGTTCTCTTTCCAACTGGTAAAGTCATAACATTTCAAGTGTTATTCTTTTCAAGAGTTCTCATCTCCTCAAACACAGCTTCCTTCCACTTTGGAACATTTAGAGCTGCCTGTACATTCTTTGGAATTTCTATACAAGACAAATGAGAGGTAAATGCAGAAAAAGAGGAGGATAAATTTGAATTTGATACGAACCTAGACATGGGGTGCTTGGTGCAAGCTCTAACTGGTTTCATATGAGCTATTGGAACATCAAGAATAGGATCATGAAAATCAGGAGAAATTTTACCTTTACCTTTGTTTGTTTTTGTAAGTTGATTCTCCC
Source organism: Medicago truncatula (assembly GCF_003473485.1). Lineage (NCBI taxonomy): Eukaryota > Viridiplantae > Streptophyta > Magnoliopsida > Fabales > Fabaceae > Medicago > Medicago truncatula. Next base: position 56,387,821 of record NC_053042.1, read on the forward strand.
TCGGTTCAGATTCATGACTATGCTGAGGAATCAAGTCTTCTACTACCTTATCATGGTTCTTTCTTCCATAAATTACTCCTTTCCAAGTTCCTTCAACTTCTCCAAACTTTCTTTCTGTTTCATTATAAGGATGTTCATGTAGTGACATTTGAATCAATTCTTGATTATCTTTAGGTTCCAAAGAGTCATTATTAGAATTTTGGTTTGTTGCCCCTGATTCTGTGACATCCTCACTCATGGAAGGAGTAGATTCATTTACATTATCTGGGGCATTTTCTATAGGTACAGATGGCCTAGAACTATGTGACATAAACATATTTTCGGAAAGAATTAAATCCTCAAAAAAATAAGATGAATCTTCATTTGATTTCCCCCCTTGAAGATGATTGCTCTCAAAAAAAGGTTTATTTTCAAAAAAAGTAACATCCATAGTTACCAATAGCCGTTTAGAATTGAGATCAAAACATTTATATCCTTTTTGAGTGGGGGAATATCCAACAAAGATACATTTAATAGCGCGAGGTTCAAGTTTGCCTATTTGTTTGTGTTCATGGACAAATGCAGTGGATCCGAATATTTTTAGAGGCAAATTGGCTGCAACAGAGGCAATTGGAAAGAATTTTAAAAAAGTTTCGAGAGGAGTCTTAAGGTTTAAAACACGAGATGGCATACGATTTATTAAATGTGCAGCAGTTAAAACAGCCTCACCCCATAAGTATTTTGGAACTTTAGTGGAAAAAAGTAAGGCTCTAGCCACTTCAAGAAGGTGCCTATTTTTCCTCTCCGCTATTCCATTTTGTTGGGGTGAGTTAACACATGTACTTTGATGAACTATCCCATTTTCCATAAAAAAAGTTTCCTAAAACTGTGTTAAAATATTCAGTTCCATTGTCAGTTCTGAAAACTTGTATAGTGGAATTAAACTGAGTCTGCACTAATTAAATAAAATTCTTGACAATTTGTCCTACCTCTGATTTTTCTTTTAATAAATATACCCAACAAAGTCTAGTATGATCATTAGTAAAGGTGATAAACCATCTTTTGTTGGATAAAGAATTAATCATATTAGGCCCCCAAACATCACTATGAATAATAGAAAAAGGTTTTGAAGGTTTATATGTTTGGGCAGGAAAAGAACTTCTGTGATGTTTTGCAAGTTCACAAATTTCACATTGAAAAGAAGAAAAATCCTTGCCAACAAACAATTTTCGAAATACAGTTTTTAAATATTTGAAACTTGGGTGGCCCAATCTTAAATGCCACAACATAACATCATCCTTATTATTTGAAACAAAAAAGGATTCAGAGAAAGAACTTATTTGTCCAAGTTGATGTCCAGTTTCAAGTTTATCTTCAAGGTAGTAGAGTCCTCCGTTCAGCTTAGCATTGCCAATCATCTTCCCCGAGATTGAATCCTGAATCAAACAATGAGTATCAAAAAAATGAGTTTGACACCTTTTATCCTGGATTAATTTACTGACAGACAATAGGTTATACGACAAATTTGGGACATGTAAAACATCTTGGAAGAGTTAATAATGGAGAAATAATGACAGAACCTTTTCCTGCCACGGCTGAAAGAGAACCATCGGCAATCTTAATTTTTAAATTACCTGCACAAGGACTATATGAAGAAAACATACTAGACTCTCCTGTCATATGATCGGTAGCACCTGAATCAACAATCCAAGTACGACTTGGTTTGACACTAAGAAGGGCTGACTCTAAAAAATTATCTTTTTCGGCAATGGAACCGAAAGAAAACATACGGGAAGTAGTTTGAGACTCAAGAATATTGTACAGTTGTTCATTGGTGGATGGAAGTGAGTTTGAGGAAGACTGCTGCCCTTGATGAGAAGTATCTTGGAGTGCAAGACCTTCGGTTGACGAGTTAAAAATTGTCTTACCCATCATCACCCTTTGCCGCGCCTTCTCTCTTCGGGTCTTTGATTTATTCATCCCCTTAATTTTCACTCTTTGATCCGACTCAAATACTGCAAACTACTAAGTTTGAATTTATTTTTTTTCCAATGAATAGTGACGAGTGAACAGTAACCGCGTATGAACAGTGCCGCTGAGATGAATAGTGTGAACAGTACACGCGGTATGAACAGTACTGACGCTGGATCTGAAAACCCAGTAAAGAAAAAAAATGTAATGATGGTGGCTAGGGTTTATGCGGAAGCAAAGCCCCAAAAAAATTGGGGGCTCTGATACCATGTTGAAATTTCTCTATAACTTGAGAGTAATTTATTTCAATGAAAATGGTGCTCCTTTAATAGGAGAGAATACAACTAATCAACTCCTTAATTTAAGGAGTGATATAATGAAAAATAAACAACCATTAAAAAATAGAATAACAATAAAAAAAAATATTATATATTTCAACAAAGTGGCACACTATTCAATGTGCTGAAAGGGAGCTGATTTGGTATCAATGGTTTTAATATCTCAATTGTATGCATTTGCATCACTCTGATTCCTAAATGTTGATTGTCCTTTGTATAGATTGCTGCTGCATGGAAGCCTGTGATGAAAAGGCTAGGACTATGGAAGTTCATTCGGTCGCTTGCACGTCTATATGATGCTGGCATGGGAATGCTCATCTTTGTGCCCATTGCATTCTTTTCGTGGTTTCCATTTGTATCGACATTCCAAACTCGCCTGATGTTTAACCAGGCTTTTAGCCGAGGGTTAGAAATTTCTTTAATCCTTGCTGGGAACAATCCCAATACTGGGATATAGTTGTACTTGGCTCATGCCATATACCGAATCAAAATGTATGATGTATTTTTTGTTTAGTAGTCAGTAATTCTTGTAGGTAGATTATTTTGTAAGGTATCTTTAGCATTGTGAATAGTGATGTATAATCATTCTTTCAGTTTATGCCATTTAATCGGGTTTTTGCACAATTTTGTGTAATATTAGCAATTTCAAGACAAATGTTGGAACTGCCTAATTGTAGTGGATGTTGTTTGCTTGATTTCTATTATTCCCGCCACCTCTTCCCAAGAAGAGAATCCCAGGTTTGTTTAGGAGGGGGGCCTTGTGTATGTATAAAGCATTGAATTTGGCAGAATGTATTGAATGACTTGGACCATAAGTTATATGATCTTTGCATATCTGATTCTTTTAAAAACGCTGTGTTGATAACAATCATTACCGTGAAAAGGTATTAGGACCCAAAAAATGAGATAAGTAACAGTATTAGGACCCAAAAAATGAAACAGTGGTTCGATCCCTGCAAGCCAAATTCCAGGAGAAATTTCTCTTCCTATCATTGTGAAACAGTATTATGTTTTATTTTTACTTGAAATATTTTAATAATTTTAGTTCGGTAGTTACATATATGAAATTATAAATATTTAATTGTAACAAAAAAAAGACACAATGCGGTTGAATGATGAGTTTTTACAATTTGCTTACACTCAAAAAAAAAAAAAAAAACAATGTGCAGCTATAAAATGTAAAATCCAAAATTCCCAAATCTGTTGAATGATGTTGAGCGCATATGTGGTGTCCGGCAGCTTGATCGAGCTGCAGAATCGGAGCGAACGGTGCGGGGCTACCAACGCGGCTAGGGTTTCAGAAACCCTTTTCCTCGCACTAGACTTTCCACCCGTGCTGTCGCACGGGTCATATACATTGTAGATGTAGTATACAAAAACAAATCTCAATGCCTATGAAAGAGAATGAAATATGTGGTCCCAAATATATGCAGATGTTGGAATCCGAACCTCAACACCACACTTATTCACCTTAAAAATATTAATTTTTATCAATCGTGTGTTACTTCATTTTTTTATTAAAATTATATGTCAATGTTATATTAATGGTATGTTACTTCATCTTTTTTTTTTTTTTTTTGACAATGTTGCTTCATTCTTTTGTAAAAATTATATGTTAATGTTATATTATGTACCTAAAAATAGCTCATTCTTAACCTCAACATGTAAAATGTTCTATTTAAAAAATTTTCCTTTTATCGAATATTTGGCATTTACCGTAAATGATACCCTTTAACTGTTTGTTGAAATGTTTCTTCCACCTGTTTATATAGATTGCAAAATTCTGGTGCATTTTGTGGTAGATATTTAACAAAGAGAGTTTAGTTCTAATTTGGATGAAAAGTGTAATATTAACAAAAAAAATGTTGCTATAATATTTCAAAACCCTTTTATTCCAATAGGGCGATTTGTTTTGGTGAAGAAATAGGGCGATTTGTTTTGAAGAAATAAGGGAAATAAAGCGATGCCGATTTGCTTTGTTCATGAAAATAGGAGATTAGGTGTGAGCATTAGGGTTGTTCATGAAAATGGGAGATTAGGTGTGAGCATTAGGGTTAAAACAATAAAATCATGAATAGGGTTTAGGTTAAAATTAGAGCTTACGGGTTAACTTTAATATATAAGAAGATTTCTCATGTGGCGTTTCTCTAATCCCATTCTCTTTTGAAATTGTTTGGGTTTGAACTGATATGTTTTAAGGTGAAAGCTACCCTTTCACATAGATGTTCGTCCTACAGTTATCAAGCAAATTAAGCCCCATCTTTTTACCCATCAACTGTAAATTTTAAGGATATCATATTTCTTCTTCAAATATACTATGTTTTGTTATGCTATCATATACTCCCTCCATCCCAAATTGTATGTCGCTTTGGAAGGAAAAAAAATTGTCCCAAATTATATGTCGCTTTACAATACCAATGAAATATTAATGTTATTTTTCATATTATATCCTTAACTATTAATTACCCTCTCTTCTTTCAATTATTTCATTTATCTTTTCCATACCATTTATTAAGGATAATTTTGTAAAACAGCTCATAATTTCTCTTCCCCACACAATATTAATTACATTTCTTAATATGTGTGAAATGGCCAAAACGTCATACAATTTGGAACGGAGGAAGTATCAGCAAGTCAATAAGTTTAACTATGTCGCATATTCCTAATACAATTTACATGGTTCATGTGATAGAAGTAAAGTTTGTCTTAAACGTTCCCCTCTCTTTTATTTAATACTCTCTTTGTCCCGCAATAGATGATCATTTGAAAATGTGGAATTTTGACCTAACTTACTTTGACTGTATTTTTCTACTATAATATACAAAGATAAATAATATCATATAAGATGTCGTTAGATTCGTCTCGATGAGTATTTTCAAAATATCAAATTTTCATAATTTTTTCTAATATATTATTCAATATATTTAAGCTCAAAGTTATGCATTGACATGTATAATAAGGTCAATTGTGTCAAGTATTATAGTAGGATGGTGGGAGTACTATTTTTTTCTCTTCCAAGATTTTGTCTAGATTTTGTCTTATAATACAATCAACGTATCAACAAGTCAACAAGTTTAAATGCATCACATATTACCAATATAAAAAATTTACGATATTCACATGATAGAAGTACTATCTTAAATTTTACTCTTTCTTTTGATGCATCTTTAATACTACCTTTGAGTATTCTCTTTCCCCTACAACTCTGTATATGACAACCAGTTATTTGAATTTCATTCATTTACATTGCATTTTTTTAAATTTCCAAAGTTCAAGATATATTTTTCCACTGATACACTTGAGGTTCTAACTTAACGGTAGGAGTTTAGCTTTTTAACTTCAAGATACAAAGTTCAAATCTCTTTTGGTATGGTTATATAAAATGTTGATTAATGTCCCTTTAATTGATAAAAAAAATCTCTTTCTCCGACTAGTGGAATAAATGGAACGAGTATAAGGGCTAGTTAGTAGGTGAGTTTTCTAAGTGTGAAAATTGTAGTAAGCAGTAGTTAAGCTCTCAAGCGAGTAAGTCGTTTGTTTAGTTGATAATCCTGTCCAGTAAGGGAAGTAAGTAGAGTCAATAGAGTTGAGTAAGTCCTTGTTTCTTTCCCTTTTACGTTGAGGGAGCTAGTAATGTAAGTGCTCGTCATGAAGATAGTATAGAAGAATAGAATTATGTTATTCTCCGAGCATATTTCGCTCCCATCCAGCAAAACTGACTAAAATACCTTTACGTTAGTTAACTAACGCAAGTATAAAATTAACATGACTTAAAATTTCTTTTGTTTTACACATGTGTAACTTAAATCACACCGCATGAGTTAACTCACGCAGGTGTTACACCCCGCGTGAGTTTGCTAATTCACAAAGGCATAGGAAAAAGTTGCTTTAGTACTAGCGAGTGAAAGACTTGCTAGAGGTAGTGAAATGATTGATGATATAGTATTTACTTTAGGAACAATTTTGTTTTATATATATTGATTGGGTGATTGGCTAATTGCATCCCAATCTTTAACGCTTACCTATCTTTTTAAGTAAATGTTATTTGGAGTGGTGATTATCGGTGAACAAAACCATCTTTAACGATTACAAACCCTTGGTATATCATTTAGTGTGGATCTGTGACTGTTTATCTCATTGGAATCGTACTTCTAAAATACCAACTATAAAGAGAACTTGGCTTTTTGCTTGATTTTCCCAAGGGTTGTCTGTTTAGTCTTTTTAATGATTTCACATTTTAATTTTTCTTTACTTTCTAGAAGGGTACATCCATGTCAAACCACTTTTTATTCTTGTTATAAGTCCTTGTAGATGAGTTATGATGCTACCAAAAGCAACTTTTTCACTCGCTAATACTAAAGCAACTTTAGCGTGAGTTAACTCACCCGGGGTGTAACACCTGCGTGAGTTAACTCATGTGACGTGACTTAAGTCACACATGTGTAAAATAAATGAAATTTTAAGTTATATTAATTTTACACTTGCGTTAGTTAACTAACGCATGAGTATTTTTGTCAGTTTAGTTGGGTGGGAGTGAAACTTGCTGGGAGAAGAGCAGAATTCAGGAGAATATAGCACGCACGAGCGGGGAAGCCCATGAAATTGGTTTCAAGCCCTTTTAACGGCCGTTTAAGGTAGGTCTCATAAGTTAAATTTAAGGAAGATAATATGTGTAAGTTATAATCACTAAAAAAAGCTTTTTTCACTAATTTGCTCAAATGTATCAATGATCATAAAAAATACCAAGTATAATTGTATCATATATTATCAATACAACTTAAAAGTTTCACAGCATGTAAAAGGTGTATTATCTTGTTGGTGTAAAAAGATCATGAGCGACCAAAATTACAATTATGAATATCATGAGACATGCAAAGTTTAAAAGATCATGAGTTTAAAAAGGAAAAAAAAAAAGCCACACGGTCTAATATTTTCCGAAAACTAAATGTGTCCTACTAAATTGTGGGGATCTTATATAAATTTATTTTATTATAAAGTTAAGAGGAACAAAGGGAGATAAGGAAATAAAATAAAAAAAAAAAAAAGATATATGCGGAATCAAGGTCCCGTTTTCTACAACTATATACCCATTTATTTTACACTGGTGTGATGTTATCTTTACAATTTTAATTCAAGATTTTACAATTGCAATTCACGTCTTGCTCGACTAAGAAGGAGGCTAAGCTACCCATTTGTGAGTATAATTTTTTGAAAACATCAAAATGGAATATATAAACATAGGTAGTGGAACCATTTCAGCACAAGATGTACTGGAAGGCCACCCCTTAAAAAGAAAAGTCAAACAATATTTACAAAATTACGGTCAGTCGATACCCAGACATAACATAGGGTCCGACCACCACATCTGAGTGTCATGCACAAACAAGACATTATTAGCTTGTACCACCGTAAAGAATGAAATTTAATCTTTTATAATAATTGATCAATGGTAGTTTGAATATTATTAAATATTCTATTGTTACGTTCATTCCAAACTACCCAGACACAAAGTAATCACAGCAGCTGAAGAAAGGATTTGCGCTTCCTCGAGTGACCTGTACAATGAATGAATTGAAGGAAATGGTCACAGATATCAATAGAGTTAACACTAGAAACACCAATCCACGACCGGATTTGCCCCCATAAAGGGCCGAAGCTAACTCGGCATTGAGCATACCTCTTCTGACAAGATTTGTCCTGGTTGGTAACCTGTCCCGCAGCAACCGCCATGCAAAAATGGATACCTTCAGAGGAACCTGCTTATGCCAGACAAGATCATTCGTTCCACCCACTGGAGGGTCGTTTGGAGTAGTCAAAATTTGATAAACGCCACTCACAGTGTAACCCCCTTGGATGTCTGGGTTCCACTGCCACCTGTCAGAAATGTCAGTCTGCAAAACAAAATCATTAAGAAGATGCCTACACTCCTCCACCAACTCCTCCTCCCACGCCCATAACCTCCTCCTCCAACTCCAAGCCTCCCCCTTTCTTCCCACCCTAGAGAAAACACTTCAGCCACCGTACACAACTTATTATCTGTTAAATCAAAAAGGCGACTAAACCTTGTGCGTAACGGCACATCTCCCAACCACCTATCATGCCAAAACAAAGTACTAGTTCCGTCCCCCACCCTTTTCGACACCCTCTCTGCAAACCAACCCCCATTCGTGTCTCCTATTCCATCCTTAATCTTCGCTATCTCCCTCCACCAAGAAGAATCACTCCGACCCTCTACCACCAACCTCCCAGCCTCCTCACCATACCGCGCCACCAACACCCTATACCAGAACCCCTCTCTATCCACCAACATCCTCCAACACCATTTTCCTAATAAAGCACAATTAAATTCCCTTAATTGCCTCACTCCTAATCCTCCAAACTCCTTTCGTAGACAAACCGAGCTCCAAGCAATTCAGGAAATTTTCCTGTAATGATCAATAATTAAATGACCGTCTTACAATTTTTATAGAAAGATATGTTTTTGGAACGGTTAATAATGTTATTTTAGCTCATTTTTAATAAATGGAAGATAAATTATTTTCTTTGTAAATTTTGTTGCAGCTTTTTTTAGTATAGTTTTAGCAGAAAATACAACATTACCAATCTTGCATTTTTTTAATCAGGTTAAGATAAAATTGTTCCAATCTTGCAATAAAATATGAGTATTGTTAACGAGTCCCCCGAAATACTTCTTAAATATTCTAAAATAAACAATTAGTATTTTTTTAAAAATGTTAATGTTTTCAACTTTCAATGCAATGATTGCACAAACTTTCAATACAAAGGTTCACTTCTTTTTTATTTTGAGTAGAAAGAAAGGTTCACTTAAAAGTTAAAAGCTAGTATAAAATAAAAAATGAAAGATGGTTTTTAGTTTTGTTCCCTTCCATTTCATGAATCACACAACTCACACAAGCATATCCCAGCCGCCACATTAGTTATCGTGTCAGAATATTCAATTCAATTCAATTCAACACTTCTCTATTTGTTTTCCAACTAAGCAAGCTAAGCTAGGGTTTTGTATTCCATTTCCATGGCCACCTTAATTCGAACACCATTCTTCTCTCCCACCACCTTTACCTCTTCCAACAACAACAACCAACTTCTCCTCCTCCGTCTCCATTCCTCTAAACAACCAACTCACTCCTCCTTTCCCAATTTCTCCATTTCATGTTCCTCCCAATCCCAATCCCAATCCCCTCGCCACCGTCCTCCTTACATCCCCAATCACATCCCTGATCCCTCCTATGTTCGCATCTTCGACACTACTCTCCGCGACGGTGAACAGTCCCCCGGCGCCTCCATGACTTCTAAGGAGAAACTCGACATTGCTCGCCAGCTTGCCAAACTTGGGGTAGACATCATCGAAGCCGGATTTCCCGCCGCATCTACAGATGACTTTGAAGCTGTTAAAATGATTGCCAATGAGGTTGGAAACGCTGTCGATGACAATGGCTATGTTCCCGTTATCTGTGGACTCTCCAGATGCAATGAGAATGACATTCAAACTGCTTGGAATGCTGTTAAACATGCCAAGAGACCAAGGATTCACACTTTCATTGCTACCAGTGCCATTCACATGGAGTTTAAACTCAGAATGTCCAAACAACAGGTCATTGATAAGGCACGCACCATGGTTGCATTTGCACGCAGTTTAGGTTGCCAAGACGTTGAATTCAGCCCTGAAGATGCTGGAAGGTATTCACTCACTCATCTTATATATTTCATTTCAACACTCACTGTTACTGTAATATTTTAACTATTCTTCTGTGATATGATACCAGGTCGGATAGGGAATTTCTTTATCAAATTCTTGGAGAAGTTATTAAGGCAGGGGCTACTACACTCAACATACCTGACACCGTGGGCATAACCATGCCCAGTGAATTTGGGAAACTAATTGCTGATATTAAAGCTAATACACCTGGAGTTGAAAATGTTATTATTTCCACTCACTGTCAGAATGATCTTGGACTTTCTACCGCTAACACCATTGAGGTGGGTTTTCCTGTCTTTTTTCATTTTTTTACTCTATACATTTCATTTGCAGCTGAATTCTGAATTTTGTATGCTCTTGCTCTTGGCTGTTTTCAGGGTGCACGTGCCGGTGCTAGGCAGCTGGAAGTCACAATTAATGGGATCGGTGAAAGGGCTGGAAATGCCTCCTTGGAAGAGGTCAGGGCGAATCATATGTTGTTTTCTTCATGTAACTTGCTAGTGCTTCGAAACTCATATTTGTTTTGTTTCTTTCAAGGTTGTCATGGCCCTGAAATGCGGAGGACATATCTTTAACAATCTCTTCACTGGAATTAATACAAGGCACATTTATTTGACAAGCAGAATGGTTTTGTATCTGCAGTTATCTTTCTGTTGTTTCTTTTCCCTCTTTAAAGACGTTTGTTCATTGTTTGCTCATTGCTATATTTTTCTATAGGTTGAAGAGTACTCTGGTTTGCAGTTACAGCCACACAAGGCTCTCGTCGGAGCTAATGCATTTGCTCATGAAAGTGGCATACATCAGGTTGGATATTATGATAACTACATATATCTGTCATCTGATTATACTGTAGATTATAGGACAAACATTGCAACTTAGAATTGTATAATATTAAAGTTTATAATTTCCACACAAAAACCATATTACACTTGAAATGAGTTTTCTCTAGCAGCTATCTACAGCTTTTCCTTCAACACATATATCCGTGTAACTGATAAAGTTACGTGTTTTAGAAGCAGTTACTTTGCATATTGGCACAAGGTTGCACCTTTGTGAGCTAGTGATCACCGAATCTATTAATAAAAACATCATATCTGATTATGTGTAATGTTGAGGACACCTAACACTCTCCAAATCCAACAATGGTTGGAGCCTCACGCACTAGGTTACCCCCACCCACTTTCCCTTTTGTTTTTTACCCTTAAATTCCAGCTGCACATGAATCTTTACACAGCACTCTCTTGGGTACATAGATAGTGTATGATTGTTTAAGTTTTAAAACAATTCTTAAAAGAAATAATTTTTCTTTGCATTTGACTTTTCAACCCTGGTCCAAAGTCAATTCAAGTATTCCGTGGTTTTAATATCCCATTGGATGAGATGAAATTTCTTTTTGCAACATAGAAAGATACATTTGATAAAAGAATAACAGACGTTTTAAGTTTCATTCAAAGGGCCCTTGTGAGATTTAACGTGGAGCTACATTAGTGTTTTTTAATTCCTATCACATATGTAAATTGATTCGATTTCCTGATCGTAGAATACAACAAAGCCTCATTTATATATATTTTCCCCCTGGGGTAGCAAATTTCTTGCCTGTTTTAAAAGTTAGTGCATTATACTTCCAGGAGAATTAAACCTACCTCTTCATGCTATGATATAAGAATAATTACTTGCATTTTATTTGGTTGGAGAGAACAAAGGTGTAAGACAGAAAGAGGTGTGGATTTTGTGTTATTTGGTATGAGAAAGAGGAAACAAAGAGGAGAGAAATGATATTGGTTTTTGCAAGCAGTGTTGTTAAATCTCGGCTATAGCGACACTATAGTGCTATTGCATAGCGGAATTTGAGCCAATCACTATTGTTCTGTGATACACTATTTAGTACAAAATACCGTGAATAACCGCTATAGCACTTGTATGCAGCATAACTGTGTATAACCGCTTTAGCACTGTTGTGCAGTGTAATTTGAACAAACAACTATTTCCCGTGATCTGCAACTGATAACACTGTTTGCAAGACAAAAACAACCTTTAATTAAAATGTTTTCTTACGTGAGAGTGGGAGATCTTTTTATCCATTGGATTAAAAATTAAGGACTGAGATTAAATTCCGTCATTAACCATGTCATGTGACTGTTTTTTGCCGCTTCTCTTATTATGTGACTGTTTTTTTGCCGCTTCTTTATTAATCAAACTATTAAAACCACCACACACAAAAAAAACTATTAAAATATGTCTAAATCCCTAAACCCATTTTTTTTCTGATGTGCACATTGCCACTCAACATCCACTGTTTGATCCCCTTGCCAGCAACCAAAAGCCATAAGCCCGCCATTCATGTATTCTACTTCAATGGGTTTAGATCCTCTTCCCTCTTTATCCGCACCAAAATGAAAATACCAATTAAGTTATTAAGAGATTGTAATCTCAACCCTTTATTTTGATCAAATCAAATGATTAGAACGATCTCTTACTCACACAAAAAACCCCTTTATTACTAGATATGTCCCATACACACACACGAAAATATGAAAAATGCTATGCTGGTAATAATTGGAGATAAACTGACTGACCAAACATCTTACATTGAACATACACTAATAGAAAGCATAATTTATTTTTGTACCATGTGCCAAATTTTATGACAAAAAGGTTTAGCTTTATTAATATCAGTGTGCTGGCTGTCTTTTGAAAGGGTTTAAGCATAATAAACAAAGGGATTTCTGGCAACTTTATTCCCACGAGTTCTGTTTTATTTCTCTCTCGTTGATTTCCTATTTTTACTCTTCTTCAGATATTTTTACTTTTTAATTTCCCGCTACAACAAATTCAGTGTTAGTGTGGTTATTCAAACCAGATTTAACTAATATCTTCACCATTGTGTTGTAGGATGGAATGCTCAAACACAAAGGTACATACGAAATCATATCTCCTGAAGACATTGGACTTGAAAGATCCAACGAAGCTGGTATTGTATTGGGGAAGCTTAGGTATGTTGTTGTTTTATTTCAAGAACACTTACATCTACACGGATCCTGCACTTGCACATGCTGCTAAGTCCTGGATACATGTTTTTCTTTTGTAGTTTTTTAGATTTTATTGTCTCCTATACGCGGATCCTCCTCACACACACACACACACCGAAGGGAGTATTATATTTATTTGTTTCCTTAATGTTTTCAATTATCATGACAAGGTGAATTGAGCTGAAATGATTAAATTTAATTTAACTAAACCAATTTTACCATCTCTACAATTTTAGAGAGACATGGGCCCCGTTTGGATTGGCTTATTTTGAGCTTATGTGGGCTTATCTACTCGCATAAGCCTTTTTGAAGGTGTTTGGGTAAATAAACAAAAACAGCTTATCATAGTTTCATAAGCTGCTTATGCCATATTTTAATAAGCCTAAATTTTCAGCTTACCTTCCGGCTTAACAAGGAGCTTATGAATTTATGTAACCTCCTTCGATTATCTCTGGATCCACTTTTTCAAAACATATATTTTAATTATAATTTTTTTTAAGGAATATTTTAATTATAATTTTAATTATCTTTTGCGGTACATGAGTAACAAAATTGTTATATTCTTATCTTACTAAAGTAACACACCTAACTAAGATTTTTTTTTTTTTTTGGTTACGGAACAAAATGAAACTGAATAAAAAAAACAAACTTAACTTATCTTTTTTTTTTTTTTTTGTAACAAACTGTACACTAATATATATATATATATATAATTATAATTAATATATTATAATATTTTTTTTCTATGCCTTGATTAATTTCATAAAAAAAAAATCTTGATAATTGTGGTTCAATTCTTTGATTTTTTTGTTAAATTAAAAATATTTAAAATTTCAATAATTGCTTATATAATGTCACATCCAAACACTTCAATTTATGTAAGTACTTTTTAGTGTATATATCCAAACATAAATAACTTATCAAGTATAAGAACTTATGATGTAAGCTCTAATGTTATAAGCTCTAATGCTATAAGCATCTATATAAGCTGTTTATCCAAACGGGGCCATGGTAGCGAAAATCATGTGGTTGCTTCTGTAACTACTTAACCAACACTGAACATTGTCTTTTTACATTGGATGGTCGTTTAGCTTTTCTCTGACACCCAGTACAATTGATTTGACCGCTCTTTTACTTTGACCTCCTAACAAATACTTTGCTCCTAATGATGCAGTGGGCGCCATGCTATGAGAAAGCGACTTGAAGAGGTATCCATACATTTTTGTTGTAGCTAAAGGTCTTTTGAATGGTTTCTTCTGTTTTATGAGTTGCTCTCTTGTTTCAGCTTGGATATGAACTTAAAGACGACCAAGTTGAGAGTTTGTTTTGGCGTTTCAAAGCCGTGGCTGAGCAAAAAAAGGTATATGAGAAGTGGTGGTTTTATCCTTTCTTTCCATTTCATTGACTCAGTTAACGAATTGGGTCAAATTGTCTTTTGATAAGTGGTATTTTATGTTAAGAAATTAACATGACCAGTAGTGACTAGTCCCTCTTTTCTGTATAGAAATCAAGGATTGAAGATGCAATACTGTGTTTCATATCTGTTGGATATGTTCTGATAACTTGCTTTTGTTTTGTATTGTATATCAGAGGATTACTGATGCTGATCTCAGAGCATTGGTATCAGATGAAGTTTTTCAGGCAGAGCCTATCTGGAAGCTTGATGATTTGCAGGTAAGTTGAAATGTTTTATTAAATTCGATACAGTGGTGAGAGTTACTGCTATGTGATTAGATGATCACGGGTTTAAGACTTTTAAGTCATGGAGTCAGGCTTTTGCAAAGTAAAACTGTTTACAAATTAAATTAGAACAACATTGGGTCTGCCTCTTCCTGGACCTTGCCATGACCTGTTGCCCTTTTTTGAAGTTGGGAAGGGCACTTGATAAGAAGTCTAAAGTAGAAATTTTTTCTTGGGAATTGTGTATTCAACACATTGAAATAACAAAAAACAACTTTTTCTCCATAAAAGTTATCAATTGTTTCCATTTTTTAATCCTTAACAAGTGCCCGCTCTTGTTAGCAAGACCCTTTGAAATTTGATATGATGGCTGTGACAGTGATAGAACAAACATAAGCTAGTTGTTGGTTGTCTGTCAAGACTGTTTGGTGGAGGGTTTGTTTGTTAGTTGATTTAGTTTGGTTGAGATAAACAGAAAAAGTAAGCCATGTTACCTATAAATAAGCGGGGTGGGGTGGGAGGGAGACGAGATCTAGACATTATGATAGGATAAACGTTCAAAGTTGTGCAGTGTTTTTATTAAGGGGATTTTTTCCTATATTTTGTAATAAGAGACCAGGTTATATTTATATATCACTAATCAATATCTATTCAGTTCAGGTGACTTGTGGAACTCTTGGTCTTTCAACAGCAACTGTCAAACTTGTTGGTGATGATGGTAGCACGCACATTGCTTGTTCTGTCGGTACAGGTCCTGTGGATTCAGCATACAAAGCTGTTGATCTGATTGTGAAGGTTTGAAGCCTTATATATTCCTGGTTGCTGTTAACTTATTGCTTCCTTTTAGTTTGGAAATATCAGTATGTACAAGTATCTTTTTTTGCCCGTTTCCTCTGATTCAATATGAGGCATCTAATTGCAAACAAATTGTATCTGAAGACTCACATTTTAACGTTCAAGATAGTTATGGTCTTTTACCTCTTCTGGGGATCGTGGTTTGTACCTAAAACAAAGAACATCATTTACAGGTCATTTTTAAACTTTAGATAAAAAAACGTTGTCAGTGTAGCTTTTCTTTGGCATAACTTGGAACTGGGATTATTAAGTCATTGCCCGAACTTTGCACTTCTCTGGGTGCTACAGTTTGTCTTACTTGAAACTTTAAAGTTTCTTTGACTGAGTATTCACTATTCAGGATATTTTAATATTATATGTAGTCATGCATTTGAAGAAGAAATCTTAGGGTGCGTTTGTTTCAAGTTATATTCGTAGATTCCTGGGAATAAAATGATAGGAATACACATGCCTATGTTTGTTACAAGTTTACTGAATTTTATTCCCGGGTATAAAACGTTCCTGGGAATAGAACATTTTTCCCAAAGAAAAGGGTGGGAATAAAGTTCCCATGGAGATGGGAATAAATTCATGAGTAATTTCCTATTATAATTCCTATTTTCATGGTTCCCAGGAATATTATAATGTTAAGCAAACTTATTTTTTCTAAATACCTTGGAATAAAATTCTCATCTTTATATTCCAAGGAATGTTATTCCTAGGAATAAATTTGGTAAACTTGTTTTCTAATTTTGGTTATTTTTCCTGATTTTTTTTCCATGCTTAATTAGATTGTTAATAATTAGTAATATTTTCAATTTATTACTATTAATTTTCTTTCTCTCTTTTCCTTCTTCCCTATCCCAGTCTGTAAATCTCATGTATTTCACGATCACTTTGAATTGCACATTTAATTGAATTATGCTGGAATTTTGGCACTATTAATACGATGGAGGGGTCTTTTACTCTTAATTTCTGTGCAGGAACCAGCAACTCTTCTCGAGTACTCCATGATTGCAGTCACTGAAGGCATTGATGCAATTGCCACTACTCGAGTTGTTATTCGTGGGGACACGGATCAAACATCTACCCATGCTTTAACTGGAGAAAGTGTTCAGCGAACTTTTAGGTACGGTGAATTCTGAAGTGGAATACTGCAATGCATCTTGTTGTTTCTAACTAACAATCCATGGACACTGTATTTTTTGTTTTTAGTGGGACTGGAGCAGGAATGGATGTCGTTGTCTCCAGTGTCAAGGCCTATATTGCTGCAATAAACAAGATGCTGAGCTTCAAGTAAACACCTTCATCTGCTGAAAAAATCCCAATTTTTGCATCAAGTAATTGATAATTTGTGTGTGGCCGCGGTTGGTTTTGATTTCTTGTTAACTGTGCTGAGTGTGTTAAAGCAGTGTCGTTACTTTTCTCAAGTTGAGGACGTGTCGCTGTATCTTAATGTGAATTATTGATATGGAAGTTACGTTAGCAATGAATGTAATTTAAGTCCGTTTAAAATATTCAGACCACCGGGAATTTTTCCCTTTTAATTTTTTCAGGTGTTCTTGATTGGAATTTATGAAGGTGCAGTGATAGTGATAGTGATAGTGATGCTGATTGGTGGAGTAGTTTTGTTTTTCCATTTCTCTTTAATTAATGTAGCAAAATTATTACAGTCATCATCTGTGTTAGGGCGGAGTCTACAAGGTGCAATGACTTGAAAAGATTAGATGACGTTGATATGCATTTTTAAGGTACAAAAACATGTTGGCAGATTATAGCTAATCCAAGTACTTTGTTCGATGTCATTCTTAATCAAATTTTTCAAATTTCAAAGCCATGGCCCATGGCTGAGCTTCTTGAAAATTCTGAGTTAATTTTTTTAATTTTAAATGAAAACATGATTCAAACATCAAACAAATCAGTTTTTGAAATTAAAATGATGTTTGGTAAATCAACTCAATTGATCGAAAAAAGTCAAACATAAATCCTCTTTAGTACGTAGCCATGTACCTAAAAGAACATTTTTAGGGTAGACCGTAGACATATAACCGTCTAGGTTGCTTTTGATTTGGATTTGGATGGTGTGAAAATCACCCTAACAAACAAAGTGAGGAGAAGATATTTTTGTCCTATATTTAGTGAATCCAATTGAAGACGAACATAACGGAACATACATTATTTTAGCTGACATTTCGTCAGTCAGAAACTAAGGATTGCACGTGAATCACAGACAGACAAAACCTTCATGTATTTCTATTTCTTCACATGTTTTCATTTTCATAATAATAATACAACATGTTCACTGCGTCCCATTTTAATAATCAAACAATAAAACTTGTCAGGAAAATAACAATAATAACTTGGGAAAGAAAACGCACATATTTTTGCAGAATTTAGTTTGAATTAATAGCAGACTTTTTCAAATTTAAAAAACAAAACAAAAAAAATCAATCGACCGTTTATTCCATTTTTTTTTTAGGGGGGGCCGTTTATTCCACATATAGGGCATATTTGATTACGTTAATTGAGAAATAATTCTTTTACAACTATTTTTAAATTGCTTTTACTTTTAAAATACTTTATCTAATACTCTTTGTCTTCTTATTCTCTTTCACCCTCTTTTTTGTTTTTATCCCAAAAGAAGAGGAAAGAAAATGTTGTCTCACTCCAAAATGTTCATACAAGTATGAAGTATGGTTAATATGTTCAATATTTTAATAGTAAGATATACTCCCTCCGTCCCAAATTGTATGACGTTTTGGTCATTTCACACATATTAAGAAATGTAATTAATATTGTGTGGGAAAGATAAATTATGAGTTGTAAAGCGACATATAATTTAGGACAAATTTTTTTTCCAAAGCCACATACAATTTGGGACGAGGGAGTATCTGTCTAGAATTTTTTGACATCTTCCATCAATTTTTCCCCATATCTTACAATTTATGTACTTTTTTGTTAATCAAAAGCTATTCATGTACTTCAGTAATAAATATAAAATATTTAGTTTACAAATATATATATTTATTAAAGAGCGATGCTAAATACAATGAAAATCTATTTCTTGAAGTTTTCACGAAATTATAAAGGGTCATGCAAATCGGTGCTCCGAGGCATTGGTTAAGCATACAAAAAAAGGAAATTATTACCATAAAATGAAGTTTTTTTGACTTATTTATGGATTAATTAAACAATTTTCAATGCAATAATTAACATATAATTTCCCTTTTTATTATCCTTAACCAGTGCCCCGGGAGCACCGGTTAGCATTTCCCAACTATAAATTTGCATGTTCTGAAAGGAAAATGTTATGGCTCTGTTTGGTAAAAATAGCTGATAGCTTATAGCCGATAGCTGATGACTGATAGCTTATAGCTGATGGCTGATAGCTAATAAGTTAATTGAAGTGTTTGCTAAAATTAGCGGTTCGGCTAGCTGATAAATATAAAATGACATAAAAAGGTATTTTTAATTTATAATAAAACTTATATCAATTAATATTTAAGTATTTGAAATTTCTTAATTTAGTAATTTAAATTTATTATTCTAATCAATATAATTTTTTTATATTTTTTTTATTTCATTCAGTTTGTATACTTTATGAATGAATAAAGTATAAAATTTTATTTTATAGACAAAGTAAAAAATAATCTATCAATAGGATTAAAAATGATAAAACAAAATAAGTTTTAAAAGAATGGCAACAAAAACATAAAATATCGTAATCTCTATCAATAGGATTAAAAATGATAAAATAAATAAGTGTTAAAAGAATAGCACCAGAAACATAAAATACGTAAAAAAACGGGAAAATACGTAATCTATATGTATACCAATAAAAATCATAGGTAAAATTTTTTTTAGGAAAATCATATGTCACATATATGTCGCTAGCGTTGTTGCACAGAAACTGAATGTGTTAAAGAGAAGCATACGCCGTCCAGCAGCATTTGTTTTTAAGTATAATAAATGATAAAGGGTAAATATGACTTTTAGTTAAAATAATAAGGGTAAAAATGAAATAAAAGATAAAAAGCTAAAAGCTATAAGCTCAAACGCTACTTGAAATAGCTTCTGAAAAATAACTTATAAGCTCGTGAAATAAGCTATAAGCTCGTGGTAAGAGAGCATTACCAAACAGAATTTTTTTTGTCAAACGAGCTTATAAGCTATAAGCTATAAGTTCAATTAATGGGCTTAAAAAAAAAAGTTTCGCTGTACGTATCATTTTCCTTTAATAAATCGATTTAAGCGTAACAGGTTCATGTATGCCATTATCATGTCATATTGACAACTCAAATAGAATAGAATATACTCCCTCCGTTCCAAATTGTATGTCACTTTGAAAAAAAAATTGTCCCAAATTGTATGTCGCTTTACAATACCAATGAATCATTAATGTTACTTTTCCTATTATATCCTTCACTATTTATTGTCTTCTCTACTCTCAAGTCATTCATTTATCTTTCCCATATCATTTATTAAGGATAATTTTGTAAAACAACTCATAATATCTCTTTTCCACACAAAATTAATTACATTTCTTAATGCGTGTGAAATACCCAAAACGTCATACAATTTAGGACGGAGGAAGTATTAACAATATATAACAAAAAGTGAATCTATGTGAAATTAGATAAGTTGAAAATATAGGGGCAAACAATACTTATGTGCATTTCCCCTAAAAATATATATTTAAGTGCAGATTTTTATTTTACTTACAAATTTAAGTGCAGATTTTATTTTTTGTTCACTTGTTATTTACTTTCCTCGTGACGATATCTTGTTCTTTACTTAAATATACTTTTTACGCTTGTAGAAAATTGAGAAAATTATGAACTTGATAAGTGACAAACACCTAGGCTTTTGATCAATAAATATTGTGATTTACATTTATGATCAAGGGTGTGTCATTCGTCATAGTTGCAACATAACACATGTTCACAATGGTTAGCCATCTCGAATAAAGTTGACCATTTGAATGTGATCTTTGGTGGAGCTAGAAGTAGATACAACGATGAGGGAGGAAGCCTTGTTAAAAGTGTAGATAGAATGGTCAGTGGTCGAGGAATTTGTCTTCTTGTAGTCCATCCAACATCATTGTTTGTATTAAAGACAATGGTTGTAACGATTGCACTTCACAACGAATTTTCGAAGATAAACTTGAGATAAAATGATTCAAATGAAATGAAGGTTGTAGGCGGACAATACAATTGACGAATTTTGAATTTAGAAAGATATGTGTTTATTGTGTCTTTCTTTGCGAGCTTGAATAATTACCCCCTTTTGATCGTCATAGAGTGACGACGCGAAACGTAACTTCAGAGCCTGTAGTAAGGTCTCCAACCAATAAATTCGTTCGTTAAGATGCATTTACCAAACTATCTCAGTATTAGAACGTCAAGATAAAAAAAAATATGATTTGAATATGCTCCTTCTAGTCGTGACTTGTGAAAGTCAAATAGTTGTGTTATCTTGAAGATCAATCACGTTGCATTTGTGTTGTCGAAACTATGAAAATCGAGCTTCAATATTATTTTAGGTTCGGAGGAATGACATGTTAGGAAGTTGTGATTCTATTCGTCTGAGAAAGAATTTCAAGAGAGTTGACTTTCACGTGTTAAGAAAGATTTACAAGGTTGGAATCACAATTTTTTTTAAAGAAGAGTAAATTAGAAGAGTTAACTAATTTAACCCTCTTTAATTTATAATCTGTTAAGAAATTCTAAATTTTTAAAGAATGATGTTTTTTTTATAATGTCTAAATATGTACTCCTTCCGTGCTTTGTTATAAGATCGTTTACAAAAAACTTTGACATTTTCCTTTTTTAACATCGTTTATTAATAATATCAATCTATCTTAAAATAGGAAAAAATAACATTGAATAATATAATAAAGAGTAATTTTATACTAGTCGCAAAAATTTAAGATAAAATTATACTCAAACAACATTTTTTAATATCTGTGATACTTGTTACAAAATTCTACTATAAAAAGGGACATATAAAAATCATTCAAAAATTTGAAATGATATACAGTAATTGACTAAAAAGCATATGTTAAAACTGCTAATGGAAAATACTAAGGGATAAACGTCGAATATTTTTTTGTACAAGAGACTAAAAGAATACCAAATAATCTTAAAATAATTCATTTGGTAGAAACAATGAATTAA
This sequence comes from Medicago truncatula, assembly GCF_003473485.1. Taxonomy (NCBI): domain Eukaryota; kingdom Viridiplantae; phylum Streptophyta; class Magnoliopsida; order Fabales; family Fabaceae; genus Medicago; species Medicago truncatula. Next base: position 56,409,545 of record NC_053042.1, read on the forward strand.
AATGAAATTCACATGTTAAAAACTTATTGTTAAATAGCTTAAGGATTAAAAATTCATAAGTGAATAAGTGGGATAACCGCCGTTCGAACTCCAATTTATGTATATATTATACGATACTTTTACCAAGCAGTTAACTTGCATGAATTCGTAGAGTAAGGAGGGTGTATTCAATTGAGATTTCAAAAGATTTTAAAAGATTTTTTTGTTTTATAAAAGTCTTGTGGTATTCAATCAAGATTTTTAAGGAATGTAAAACATTCTTGTGGTATTCAATTAGGATTTTCAAGATTTTTTAATGAGTCCAATGAAATCCAGTGGTATTCAATTGAGATTTTGCATAACTTAAAAATTGTCTACTGGTATTCAAAACTCTACGGATTTTAATGGATTGTTGTGAGTAATGGATTTTGTGAGATTGTTTGGTGTAAAATGTACTTACTAACAATCTCACGCCTAGCCTTAAGACTTTTCTATCTCCCACACATAGCCTTGAGATATTGTAATACTCTTCCAAATTCATTTTTTTTTTCTACGTTTCTTCCAAATTCTTTTCTGTTATACTGTAACAATGGCAGATTATATATTTTGTTTGACAAACTTATTGTCGAAATCATCATGCCTCTAACTTGCACTTTTCTTAACATAACTTTTACGTTCATTAAAAAAAAGAATGTACCGTATAATCTTGTGGTTAATTTACCATCTACCTATATATCTAATTATTATAAAAATCACAACTTTACGTTCATTGATATTATAATAATTTTTCTACTTGCATTTTTCTACCTATAACATGCATTTTTCAATCAAATTATTATAATCAATAAACTAACATAACTTATTTTTAGGTCTATTTATTTTGATATCATATGTCCAGAATTTTTAAGATCAATCAACCTGCTAGTAGTTTATTATCTAATAGTCTTTTTTTTTTGAAGAAATATTACACTCATTGATTCAATGTTTTTTTTCGGTTGATTTATAACTGTACTTTTGTTTTTGAGATTTTTTGGTCTGTACTGTATCTTTAAATTTATTGACCCTTTTAAAATCCATTAAAATCCTTTAAAATCTATATCATGAATCCATTAAAATTATGCAAAGAATCTTGATTGTAAAAAATCTTTCAAAAAAAGTCTTTTAAAATCCCACAAAATCAATACAATCCAACAAAGTCTTTTAAAATCTTCAAGATTTTTTCTATCAAAACATTCTTTTAAAATCTCAATCCAATACACCCCCTAAAATTCTAACCAACAGTGATTCGACAAAACAAAGCATATTATCAAGTCTAAAGTAGAAATGATTTTTTTCTGCCTTTTTTCCATTAGAAGCATGTGAAAATTTCGTAAAAAATATAATTCTCACGAGTCACGTCCATCTAGATGTAGGGTGGACGGTTGCTAGTGGTAACCATTACTGTCAAACTGAATCATAAATAAATCATTGAATACCTTATTTTCTGACTCCTAGAATCGATACAAAGGAATTTATGAATCTTTTGCTTGCTTTACTGTTAACAAAATTTATGCATTAACTTCCTTAAAAAAATAATAATAATAATAATAATATATATATATATATATATATATATATTAATTAATATTGCGTCCGTTTTAAAATTAGTTTCTTTTAGCCAAATAAAATTGTTTTAAAATAATGTCACTTTCAGTTTTTAATGTAATAATAATTTTTTCTTTTTAATTGTACCCTTCAATTACTTGATTAGGATAATTTGGTAAAATAATATTATTTTTTTTTGAAATAATCTCTCTTTCTTTTAGTTAATATATTTCTTAATATGTGTGTAAAAATCTTAAACCACGTTCATTTTAAAACGGAGGAGTATTAGTAATTTATTTGAATTACTTTTTTTTTGGAGCAATTAGTATTTGAATTACTTTTTTTTTGGGTAGATGTATTTGAATTACATCTATCAAAGAAAAAAGTATTTGAATTAATTAAATTAAAGTTCCAAATTTTTTTAAGAACTCAATACATTTACATAATTATTTTGACACTTTACTTTTTTTTTAATTTAATAAAGTTAGATGATTTGAGCTTTAATGGATCATTAGTAACAGAAATTAAACCCATAATTCATGGATGAATCAACTTTTTATGAGGTGAGTCGAGCTTCATTGGCTATTCTTATTTCTTTTAGCATTAACACTATTATATTCCATAGAAATAAACTATTTGACTTTAATCCATAAAAACGTTTGAATTCTTTTACACTCCTAAATTTTTTGACTTTTTTTATAAAAGAATATTTGACTTTAATCATAAATAAACTTTTTTTTAGTAATCTTAAAATCACATACTATATGATTGTGAATTATTGATAATATATTTTATGAAAATTAAACTCATAATTGATTATTTTTTTGTTAGTATGTAAACACCACTAAAAGTGTATTTGAATTGAGGGTTCAAAAAAAGGAATGGAGAGGAAGCCTCACTTTTATTTTTTAAACTACAAACAATGTAAAATGTTTTTTAAAAATAAATTATGTATTTTTGAAGTATTATATCATCATTTATCATGTTGTTATTAAATTTTAAAAAAATTATTTGATAATGTTGGTAATTTAAAAAAGAAAAGTAAGTTATCCTTTCACTTTTTTTCTCATACCTCAAAATTGACGTAATCAATAATTATAAATATTTTGGAACTTGTTAAAAAATAAATAAAAAAAGAAAGGTAATTGAATTTATGTGGGGGAAAAAACTAAAATAAAAATTGGATGAAATGGGAAAAAAAAGAGAGTTAGTTGATTAGATTTGTGCGTATGAGAAGAAAAAGAATAGAGGTTCAATGGAAGAATCAAGAAGAGGAGGAGGAGAAGAGAAAGAGATAGAAGAATCAGTAGTAAGCGTATTAGAAGAAGCTAAAGAGATTCAGGATTCAGTTTCCGTTCACATCTCAAAAACATTAAGCGATGAACAACCACTTCGTCAGCGTGCTCTTGTTCTCGATTCTAAAATCATTTCTCTTCGTTCTTCTCTCGATTCTCTTCTTTCTAATAAACTCATTCAACCATCCTTAGCTGATAAGGTACCAGGAACTTCAATTTCAATTTCAATTTCTTTAATGTATTGGATCCGTTTATTTATTTATTATTACTATCGCATCGCAGTTAGATGAAGATTTGCAAAGAGCCAGATGCATCATCGTTGATGGCGATGCTTCTTACCTCCTTCCTGGACATGCTCAAGGTTTCTTTCTTTCTTTCTTAATTAATTACTTCCACCAATTCATTCATCATCATCATCATTAATTTCTTTCATTTAGGTAAGTTTCTCAGGATGTTTTTGGGTCCAATTAATGTTCGTGCCTCTCGCAAGGATGTTCAGCTTAAGGTTAAAGAGGAATACAACAGTTACAGGGTAATTTCTACTACTTGCATTCAAATTACCTCAACTTCTTCACTTCCAATCCGTTGCATGTAATTTTTTTTTTATTTTTTTTTACTGTTAGTGGTTGCTGGCTGCTATACATACTAAATGCATGTTAGTCAACCATAATTACCTAAAATTTAAGTTATTATTATTATTAATCAAACTTGAATGTTACATAGATCTAACACCTAGTTAAAGAGTCAATAACAACAACTACATGCCTAGGCATGAGTGGAATCAAGGGAACTTGGCCTATTTCTCGAATTCACCATCAGTGACATAACATGTCGCAGTAACACCGCAATATCCCACACCTTATTGCTGATGCCCATCCGCGCACTCACAACACAACACAATGTTTGTGAAACTTTTATGAAAATGGCACATCTTTTGTTCAGGATAGAACTGCTCTGCTATTCCTGCTTTTTCCAGCAGCACTTCTCATTCTAAGATCTTGGGTTTGGGAGGGATGTTTGCCAGCTTTTCCAGTACAGATTTACCAGGTACTTTCTTTTTAACCACTCTTGCTTCATGTCATGTTAGTTTTTACTTGCTTACATCAAATATTTGTCTGCAATCTGTCATTGAGCGTCATCATTTCTCAGGCATGGCTGCTATTTCTTTACACTGGTTTGGCGTTGCGAGAGAACATATTGAGAGTAAATGGAAGTGATATTCGTCCATGGTACAGTCTTCAAACCCTTTTTAATCCAGGCTTTCTGATAGTTTATATTTTAGTGATCCTTGTGAAACAATAATGGACCACAGTTCATTAACGGGCAATAGTCTAATAGACCCTCGATTCTGTTCTCAGTCTTTGTTATTCTTTAATTACATATGTTGAAATTGCGTAACTTAATCTGTACTATATTTAACCATGCAATGTTTAAGCTTTATGATGGAGGGAGGGTTGGGTGCTCAAGAGCAATTATGGTTTCATTAGCATAGCTGTAGATGTTAAGTTTGAGTTTTTCTGCCACTCAATCAAGTGTCTGAAAATTTATAGCTTTATTCTCTTTCTTTTCTTTGCTTTCCTTGAAACCTTCTTCCCATACTTCATTAGCATGGCTGAAGCAACGACTAATTGACACCTTTGTTTGAAACTGTTTCTGTTTTTGAGGTTTTGGTGGTGAGCAGAATATGGTGTGTCAGAACTGTTTTCTTGGTTGGTGTTTGAGGCTTGTTTCTGAACTTATTTGAGATTTTTAGTGGATTCCTTTGTCTATCTTGCATAGCAATTAGTTCACTCTTGAGCTTATGTTCTTTCTTTCATAATTTCTTAAAAAGGAAATCTTCCCTTTATTATCTTCAAAGAGAATTATAATTGTCACCCCGTGATCCCATATTAGAGCGAGTACAAAGAATGGGAGGAAATTTTGTTTATTTATTTGGCCAGCTTAAACTGTCATTCTTGTGAAGCATGCCGGGATAGGGGGAGAGCGGAGATTTTCATTCCTTGTTTACATGGGACAAAATTGTTTGGCAAATAAATTTACTGTGCGGTTACAGGTGGATATATCATCATTATTGTGCCATGATAATGGCCCTTGTGAGTCTCACTTGGGAAATAAAAGGACAACCAGACTGCGCCAAAAAGCAGGTCAGTATTCTTTCCCTGACCATTAGCTTTTTCTTTTTGATGAACTTATGCATCTATCATATATGTCTCAATAATGTGTGCAGAGAGGTGTACAACTTTTCCTACAGTGGGCTATGATGCAAGGAGTTGCAATGCTTTTGCAAAATAGATATCAACGGCAAAGGCTTTATACTCGTATTGCATTGGGAAAGGTGCCACTGCTAAATAGTATATTTTACTTGCTTTGTTTTTCTTTCATAGTAATATATTTTACACACGCATACTTTTTCCGTCATCCTGCTCTGTCTGTTTAAAACCCGAGTCTTTTTCTCACTATTTGCTGTTATCTTTGTGTACTTGTAACTCTTGCAAGTTGCAATCTTTTTTTGTGAACATGATTAAACTTTTCTTTTTCCTCATGGTATTAATTATATAGGGTTAATTAAGTTTTTAGTCCCTATAAATATCTGCAGTTTTGTTTTTAGTCCCTATAAAAACAAATCACACTTTTTAGTCCCTACAAAATTTCTCGTTAGTGTTTTTAGTCCCTGTTAAATTAAATGTTGTTTAATTATGCTTAAAATTTTAAATTTTTTAATGATTTTTTACATACTTGTTTAAAACATTATAAAACGTTCCTCCGCAATAAGTTAGCTCAAAATTTTATTTTTAAGTCCAAATTTTCGTTAGGTTTATTTTGAATTTTTGGCGTTTAAAACAAATTATATTTAATTCATTACATGTTAAAAAATTCTAATTTTTTATGAAAGAGATTATTATAATGTTCTTAACATGTCTGTTAAAAATCATTTAAAAATATAAAAGTTTAAGTACAATTAAACAAATTTTAATTTAAGAGGGACAAACACATACTTTTAGTCCTTGTAAAATTAAAATTTGCTTAATTGTGCTTAAACTTTTAAATTTTCAAAATATTTTTTACATACTTATTTAGAACATTATACAAAGTTCCTCCGCAAAAAAGTAGCTCAAAATTTTATTATTAGGTCCAAATTTCATGAATATAATCTTGAAAATTTGGCTTTTAGAAAAATTCATATTTAATTCATTACATGTTAAAACACTAAAAGATTTTATAAAATAGTGTCTTACGATGTTATGAACATGTCAGTAAAAAATCTTTCAAAAATTTAGAAGTTTCAGCATAATTAAACAAATTTTAATTTAACAGGGACTAAAAACACTAACGGAAAATTTTGTAGGGACTAAAAAGTGTGATTTATTTTTATAGGGACTAAAAACAAAACTGCAGATATTTATAGGGACCAAAAACTTAATTAACCCTTAATTATATGGTTAACCTTCTCCAAACATATTGATTGGAAATAAATATATTGTTTTGATTCTCATTTTCTTTGAATTATAGGCTAAGAGGATGGATGTTGTATGGGGAGAAACAGCTGGTGTGGATGGCCAACTGTGGTTGCTGTGTCCCATACTTTTCATATTGCAGGTAACCATATTGGCTACGTATGATGTATGTTAGTCACTTATGGTATGTTTGGGAGTTGGATTTTGGAGTGTTAAGACTATATTTTGATATTTACAAAATATGAAAGAACATGATAAATGATCATATAATACTTCACACTTAAATTTTTTATTTAAAAAAACTTTTTGTAATGTCCTTAATTTTTAGAAAAGAGAAGCGAGCCCTCCCCTCCAAAACCCTCCATCCTTATGTTTTTGGAATAATTACACATTTGGTTCCAATAGTTTGAGCTATGTGCGGGACTAAAATCATTTGGAAAAAAACTAGCTTGACCAAAATTGTACATAGCTCAAACTCGATGGATCAACATTGTTATTAAGCTCCAAGTTTTTGGGTGCTATTATGAGCCATTTGGATGTGCTTAATTCGTGTTCCTACATTGAGTTAAACGATCTTTCATTTTTTAGTTTTTGATAAGCTGTTTGGTTGTCTTCTATGACTTCAAATGTTTTGCATCTTTTGTTGTGATTAACGGTAGTTGAGAAGCATATATCATGTGTTAATATGGTTCTGAAAGAATGTGTGAACTTTTCTTACATGATTTGAAATTGATTGTTCTGGCATTGTATGTTATTTGCTGTTGATTTGCGAAAATTGAATTATCCGATTTATTCATGTTTTGGAAATAACCTGAACTTGGAAAAGCTTGGACATTCATGATCTGTCTTTGTGATCCTATATTGGTTCAGGGATTTGAGGCATATGTCGGACTATTGTTGCTCAGAACTGCATTTGTTGGGGTGGCTTCTGAATGGCAGGTACAAGTTCATTCCTGCTTGGTTTTTTACTTCATTTTATATATCAAAATTTGAATAGGAACACATTAAAATAATTCTTATTCTGATGATGTTGGTTGTTGCATAGATTAGCCTTATAATGATATTAACTCTCCGAGCAGGTAATATTTTGCGGTCTCCTGTTGGTTGTCATGGCCATTGGGAACTTTCAAAATACAGTTCAGACTCTGTTGGTAAAGTCAAGATTTAAGGCAAAGATGAAAAGAACCAAGAGCAAGCAGAGACTGAATTAGCAAGCTGTGACTTCTTAAGCTTTTGATAGGATCAGGATTTTTTTGCACTCTTTTAAGTTTTGACCACTGTGCATGTCTAGTTGGTTTTGTTGTAGCATCAAACATTTAATGCATCTAAAGAGTAAATTTGGATTTGATATTTATAAGTATATTATTGTCTTGCAACTTCTATTGTACACTCTTTGGGTCGCCATACTTGTTCCGTGACGTAGCAGGATGATGATCGAATATTCTGGTCTCCTCGCCTCCATGATCTTTTTTAAGATTATTATAAGTAATTTGCTTACTTGAATGTAGAGGGAAGTCTTGATGTATTTTTTTTCTTTATTTTTTTTTTGTTCAGGAAATCATTGATATATTGTTAGAAACCGATGATTTAAACTATAGATGCAACTTTTCTTTTTACAAAAGTTATTAGAGTGCTAGTTTTTAACCAACAGAGGAATGGGCTGTGTCTAGTATGTACCATCTATTAGGTGCACTTTACACTCCCTTTAAGAAATATTGAATTTCTTTTAACCTCTTGATCTTGCACATATCACATTGGTCATCCTCCTCTTTTCATCATCCTCAACAGAAATACCAATCATTCTTAACGGAAATTCAACTGAACCAACCAAGCAAGAATATCATCAACATCCCCATCAAACCTCCAGCGCAGGGGGAGGAGGAGCTTCTGGTCTTGAAAGAATCACACTCCTTGGTGTGACTACTTGTCCTCGAGTTAAAATTTAACACATTATAGAGATCCCACCATGGAGATATTAGAAAATTATTTAAGATATTTTGGATATATATAAAGAAGAATCGTATTATTCCTCTGAAATTCTGAATGCTATATGATCCTAAGAAAGTGGGTGAAAAGAAAATAGAAGCGGTCTAGGAAGGAAATAGAAACGGCCAACGCATAGGGAAAAGGTCCCAACCAAAGACCAGTTCCAAAGAACGAATAACAGTTGGCCACAGATACCTTCTCCCATTATCATGATTATCACCACACACCGCCCCCCTCCTTTCTTTCCTTTCCTACAAAGCCAAGCAACACAACGTTTATTTTATTTCTACACTTACGGAGTTCAGTCGTCGTCAGAGATAATACATTATTATATGTGAAAGTTGAAGTTTGAATAAAAGGTGAATTTTAATCACTAAATTACTTGACAAAAAGACAAACATATTATTAAATTATCATTATTTGAGCCAAATTTTAGATTTTTCGTGATCAAAAAATGAAGTATATAAAGCAGTAACAGTGATAATAATAATTAAAATAAAAGTACTTTTTGTTGACAAAAAAGGGTATACATCACAAGTATAAATTTAATTTTATACTGACTTTCAATTAAAATTGACAAATACATTATTTTTAAGTAAGATTATAATATAAGGTTTTTCAATAAAGCAAAAAGTTTTTTGACTGGATAATAAAGTAAAAAGTTGTCATTGAACAAAATTATATTACACTACACATTACGTTAGAAGTATCATATCATATTAAGTAGGAAGAAAAATGTTTGATGTGAAATTAAACTATAAAACTCTCATACTTAAAAAACTAGTTATTTGGATTTGACTTTTCTCACATGCTAAGTCCTAACGAGCTTAAGTTATAACAATTTGTTCTTTCATTAATTGATGGATCACATAAATGGTTATGTATAGACTGAATTAAGACTTATTATTAAATACAAATACATTAGTCAAACTACCTATGAGGAGTGACTACCATCAGACTAGTATAGATAGATAGAGTGAAAGTTGTCGTCGACATAAGCTCTTAAAAAACATGACGGTAATAGAAGTCTCATGTTGAAAGAAAAAAAACTAATACCGAAACTATTAACCCTTCTTACTTAATCGAGTAAGCTTTTAAGTTGAGCTTTTTTATGCACTAAGCCCTAAATTGTTACATCTTCGTTAACCTCATTTAGTTTATCATCTTGAACATAATTAATTAAATGATGATTACTAATATTTTGGAAAATAACCTATAACATCCTAATCTAACAAGTGTGACGTACATTAGAAAAAAGAGTGTTATTTGAACAACCATTTGATTGACAACTTTTGGGACAACAATAATTTACAAAGAAAAAGTTGGTAATTGCACGAAAACCAAAACAATAGAGAGATAAAGTAAAAAGTAACGTGAGTATGAGAAAGAAAATTGTCACAAAAGTTGTTATAAAATGGATGTTCAAATATCATTTCTCAAAATAAGAAATGATATTTGTACAATCATTTTGTGACAACTTTTTTACAACTTTCTCTCGATATTATACTTTTCTTCTTTCTCATACTCACATTATACTTTTCTTCTCTATCATTCTTTTTCTCTTCGATTGTTTTTGACCAATAAAAAGAGAGAAAAAATAAAAAAATAAATTTGTCACGTTGAATTGAAAAATTGAGGGTGTCCAAATATGATAAGAAGAGGTGTTTGTCTCCGAGTGATGTGATGATATAAAAGGGAAAATCCAAAAAGAACAACGCACAACACACCTGGCTTTCACACACTTTCTCTCTATTTAGCTTTATTATTATATCATTCATTCTTTCTTTTTATCTTTCTCTCAACGAAACGAAACCCTAGTGCGCGTACAAGGTACTAATTTCTCTATCGATTATTTCGCTTCTAATTTTGGTTATTCTTTCTATCTATTATTTCTTTCTTTCATTCATTCTTTTTTTTCTTTTTGCTTTTCTCCGTTTCAATTTTTGGGCTTATTTGGGTGTTCTGCATTTCACCGAATCCGATTTTGGTTCAATTTCGCCATATCCTTTTTTTGGTTGGATTCGTGTTTCATTTCATTTCATTTCATGGACCACCGCGCAGACAATCACCATCGTCCTGGTCGTTTCGTATGTATTCCAATTCCAATCAATTTTCCATATCAATGGAGTTTCGAATTCTTATGTTATTTTGCTTTTCTTTTCTGTTGCATTCCATATATATATATATATGCTTGTTAAATCAATCAAGGATTTTCACCTTGTTTATAACTTGATTGATTTAACATCAATCAATCTCATGTTCGATGGCCAATTACCTGCAAATTTTATTATAATTCTGCAATTCACCTACTTTTGTAAATCCGAAATTGATTACATTCAGAATTACAAAAGATTGCATGAATTTTTAAACAACAATATTGTGTTTATGTGGGGTCAAAGATCATACCAAAATATAGGGTGTGTGCGAGTCGAGCACTATTTCTTCCCGCCCATCAAACATATAGTTATTCTAGGATTTGGCGCGACTTTTGGATTTGCGGCGCGAGGTTTTTACCATTTGGATTTATTCGCCATTAATTATTACCTTGAATAAATAATATTTATGATATAATAACGGCCAATGATTTATTCGTCATTTGGATTTATTTGTTATTTGGGAAATGGACATTTATTATAGAGATACATTAATCTTACCCCTATTTGGGTGGTTTTGAGATCAGTTTGATTTTTGAATAGCGTTATAATTTGGATATTTATATGTCTGGTGACATTATGCAGGCGCATACGACTCCTCCTGATTACTTTGTTCTGGGGAACTCAACTTACAAGGACAATTTATATCCAAGGAAGAGTACAAGGATGCGTCGTTGGCTATGCTGCACTTGTCAGGTGGAAGAGTCTTATCCATCAAATGAAAATGAACACCTGAAAAGCCCAAGAAGTTATGGAGATGGTGAGTTCCTTAATCTAATCCATAGTGCTTTTTCCTTCTTCTAGCTGTAGTCTATTACTTGACAAAGAAGCAAAAATAAACCACAAAAGTATCAACAGAACTGTTAATTGTGAGGCATTTCATATTAATTTTTATATACCAGCATGTCTTCCACTGTACTCAAGTGTAGTTGAATTTAAAGAAATTGGTATTGTTCTGTGGTACTCTATTTAGGACAAATTGTTGTCAAACAGCGCTTTAGCGGCGCTATGGCATTGTAACATAGCGGAATTTGAACAGAGTGCTATTTTCCGCAATTTGTGATTGACAATATTGATGCCTTCTGTTTAAAGCTACAAGCTGGTTGATCGAACATTTATATTTCATTTTATCTTATATGTATAGAACATTTTTTTCTTCTTCTTCCAAATACTTCAATTATCCTGAGGTCAAAATTTCACTGTCCTCATAGTTCAGCATATCAGATAGATGGATGGGCTAGGTCCTTTCATGACAAAGATTCCTCACATTTTGTATTTTATTTGCTTTAGGCAACCCAAAAGGCTCAAGGGCTCCGGCTCCCGTCAAACCTGAAACACAAAAGGCACCACCACCTATCGAAGTTCCAGCATTATCCTTAGATGAGCTGAAGGAAAAAACTGACAACTTTGGATCAAAGGCATTGATTGGTGAAGGGTCGTATGGGAGGGTGTATTATGCAACATTAAACGATGGAAAGGCTGTGGCTGTGAAAAAGCTTGACGTTTCTACTGAACCCGAATCGAATAATGAGTTTCTAACCCAGGCATTTTTCTTCTATCAACTAAACAAACTATTTTATTTTTACACAGGAAGTGTGTTGGTTCTTGCATGGTTATTTTTAGTTTATTAGCTTTCTCATTCAGTGTTTCCTATTTCAGGTTTCCATGGTCTCAAGATTGAAGAATGAAAATTTTGTTGAGTTGCATGGATACTGTGTTGAAGGAAATCTCCGTGTACTTGCATATGAGTTTGCTACTATGGGCTCTCTTCATGACATTTTGCACGGTATGTAGCTTCATATCCTTTCTTTACTTAAATTTTATATAAGAAGTTCCATTGATGATTTTGGCGACTTTCCATTACAGGTAGAAAGGGAGTTCAAGGGGCACAACCAGGGCCAACTCTTAACTGGATGCAGCGAGTTAGAATTGCAGTTGATGCAGCAAGGGGATTAGAATATTTACATGAGAAAGTTCAACCATCAATCATACACAGGGATATCAGGTCAAGCAATGTGCTTATCTTTGAAGATTACAAAGCTAAGGTAGCTGATTTTAACCTCTCTAATCAGGCCCCTGACATGGCTGCACGCCTTCATTCTACCCGTGTATTGGGAACCTTTGGGTATCATGCTCCAGAGTAAGCTTCCATGATTTTATAGCTTTGATTTTATATATCTATATGTATATTTTTTCCTTAGAATTCATAAATATGCCACTGTCCTGTGTTTTTAGATTTTTTTTTCTCTCTCAAAATGCTTAAACTGTTCAGTGCTGTCTGTGTCTGTTGTCTTTTTACATACAACTGCAATTCATGTTTTATTCCTTAGGTCTATTAAAATATCATTTGACCATGAGTCATTTTTATTATAGTATCATTGTCATCTAGTAAGCCATGTTTCCCTTCACAACTTCTCATGGATTCAATACACGTTAATGTTAGTTAATTGAATTCAAATGTGTAATATTTCTGCTAAAATTTATAATGAAGCAGTGACTGTTGACTGGTATGTTTTTGTCACGAAGAACAAATGAGATTTAGCAGTACCATTAGTGGCTTCTGATGTTGTCCTTTTCCTTGTAGTCCCTGTGCTTAGCCTCAATTTCAATTGAAGTTAGTTCAATTGATAAGTAGGGAATACAAAACAGTAGCTCTTGTATCTGGTTGTCTAATTCAATTTACCGTATGAAGTTAGTTCTTCACTGTCAGTTATTTAAGTATGTATGTTCCCGAGCAGTAGACCCCAGCAATCTAACTAAATGTCGTTGAACAAGAAGCTTTTTTGTTTATAGTTGCTGTTAGGTTATACAGTTCATGTCATTTTGGAAATATGCTCTAGGATCCAGTCACGGAAGCATGCAATTTCACTAGAACTTTACGAAAACTGTATTGGTGTCTTTTTCCCTGCTGAGTTTTCCTGTTTTAATTTTGAATATATTTTGTTTCTCATCTCAGCTTATGTTTCTTTTTTAATTTTCTTTTAAATTGGTATCTTTGTTTATTGGTTCTTAGCTTATGTTTTGTTGTCAAACTTTGCAGATATGCCATGACTGGGCAGTTGACTCAAAAAAGTGATGTTTACAGTTTTGGTGTTGTTCTTCTTGAGCTCCTTACAGGTAGGAAACCTGTTGATCATACCATGCCTCGAGGACAGCAAAGTCTTGTCACATGGGTCAGTTTACCTTCTTAAACTTGTGCCTCATCTCTGCCCCATTTCAATTATTTACCAATGGGTTCCTGCTGTAGATATTTCAATGACAGATATTTTTGTAGGCTACTCCAAGACTAAGTGAAGATAAAGTGAAACAATGCGTGGACCCAAAACTGAAAGGAGAATATCCCCCAAAAGGAGTTGCTAAGGTAACTATTTTCTGTCTCTCTCCCTCTCCCTCCCTTTAGGCGCACAGACTTATGATCCTTAGATCTTCTATTCTGAGCTTTGGTTGTAACAATGGATATCGTTGACTGTGCAGCTTGCAGCTGTAGCAGCACTTTGTGTGCAGTATGAAGCTGAGTTTAGGCCCAATATGAGCATTGTTGTTAAAGCACTCCAGCCACTTCTGAAGGCTCCCGCTCCTGCACCAGAAACTTGAAGCAGATGAATTGAAGTTAAAATACTTCTATTTTGTTTCTGCATCTTCTGCACAGTTTGAGTCAGATATTATCAAATACTGCAAATAATAATATATATAACATATATTTTTACTTTTGTTTGAGATTGGATGTGTAGGATTGGATTGGGTGGTTTCATGTCATTTTTAATTTCCATGTATTTCTGGTATTGCACTTTAGTGCAGAGGATTATAGAGCCATACTGCAACATTGGGTCTGGGTTGCGTGGTTTGTTTGATAAATGTTGTTTGTCACTCAACGCTAATCCCCCCATATTCTTTATTTGTTTCTTGACTGAGCTGATGATACTTGGATTGAAATACTTATATTTGTTGGACCTTTTTGTTTGTCTGTTCTTTTCTATCATATCTTACTGGGTTGTGTGGTATGTTGTTGTAATTTTCGTACCGTGTCGTGTCAATTTACTTGGATTGGAGGGACGCGTTCAATAGCTTTTGAAAAGAGAGGTGGCTGATGATGTTCCCGACTCTATGGTGTTAGAAGAGTCAAAGTATTTTAGGGTTCACTTGCGCGGCATGGTTTTGATGTTATTTTATAGTCATCAGATTGGTGGCATGCTTATGCCTCTTACTCGAGTCTAAAGTTTAAACATTTTTTATGGTGGCGGCTCGACTTATGCTGTGTTCAGCAGGTTTTTCACTTTTATTATATTTAATCATCTCATTAATTTAGAAAATTTATTATGATCAAAGATTTTGGGTTTCTTTGTTCTCGTCCAGACTCACAATTTGTAATGGAAGTGAGTCTTAACGAGTTAGGTTATATTTGAGTCAATATATACTTTATTCTTGGTTAAAATTGTAATAGAAGTGTTTTTTTTTTTTTTTTGTTGAAAATGGTTTTAGATTGTCTAGAGTTTTTTCTTTGTTTTTGATATGGCTAAAGTTTGTAATTAGTAGTTGGGTTAATATTTTTATCCTTAACTGGTGAATCTCAACTTTTTTAACCTTTGGCTTAAAATAGTGGAGCTATCAAATTTCCATTTAGACATCTTTCTAAAATAATTTTTCTTGCCAACTTGTATTCCCACTTAAAATTGACCCGAACAATTTTTTTAGAAAAATATTTTTAATTATTCTTTTGGCCAATAATACGTGCAACTAATGTTAACTACATAGGAGGATGATGGAAGTCATGATCGGTTTATAATGAACTTATAATATCTATCTTTGATTTGTCACTCACTAGTTGTTAATACTCACTTTATTTATATTTTAAGGCGGTTCAACATTGTAGATGAACCTAGTTATATGACCAATCGGTGTTGGAAGGCAACTTTCGATTTGATTTAAAAAAAGTGATGTTTCATTACATTATATATGATTATTACAACTCGTTTGCGTGTAGAGGACAAACTCAAACATAAAGTCCCCATGAGCGCAAGGGATAATGCATAATGTGTGTAGGGACTGGGGTTCGAACCCCAGACACCACACTTATTCATCTTTAAAGTGAATTTCTCTAACCACTAGACTACTTGATTAAAAAAATATATATATCTTCAAAAAAACGTAAAATGATTTGATCATTTAAATAAAAGAGTCAATATGATATCTCCAAGAACATATATATTGATTGACTCAAATAGTTTTATGTTGCATCAAATTAACATTCAAATGGCAAGAGCTATTGAAACCAAGATGCTTATTTACTTCTTAAACATAATTATGGTATTTGGCGTTATAGTGGCTCATCACAAGTTTTGGTTTCTTTAAATGAACAAGTGTTAAAGATGTAGTTTAATGCTCTTTATTCTCTCACACAAATTGAGCATTGCATAAGCAAAATGTATGCAGGGCGCGGGGTAATGAAGCGTGGGCCTATGGAGGGGACTATAGCTAGACTTTAGGCCCATTAGGGTGGAATCAATCTAGAATTATACTATAAATTGGGAATCAACGCTCATTCTCTGGAAATAGAACTAACTACAACGATTAGAGAGAGAAAGAGTAATCATTCATTCATTCATGGCTGAAGTAACCGTTTCAAAGTGTAACCAAGAAGAAGAAGAAGAAGAACTCGTCGTCAACAAGGTTCAAATTGATGATGATGATGATGATGATGCCGCCGCCGTCACTGTCACCGGAAACAACAAGATTGCTGCTGCTCAGCAACAACAACAACAACAACT